>NW_017728964.1:220337-225540 GCF_001723915.1 Gavialis gangeticus
AACCTGTTCAGCCTCAGCAAGAGGAGGCTGAGGGGGGACCTGGTGGCTGCCTACAAACTCATCAGGGGAGATCAACAGCAAATAGGTAGAGCCCTTTTCTCCCCAGCACCACCTGGGGTGACAAGGAACAATAGTAATAAGCTGATGGAGAATAGGTTTAGGTTAGAGATCAGGAGGCAATATTTTACATGTAGGGTGGCCAGAATCTGGAACCAACTTCCCAGGGAAGTGGTCCTTGCCCCTACCTTGGACAAATTCAAAAAGAGGTTGGATGATCACCTGTCTGGGGTCTTGTGAACCCAGCATTCATTCCTGCCTGTGGCAGGGGGTCAGGCTAGATGATCTGTTCAGGTCCCTCATGACCCTAGCTACTATGAAACTATGACTTAGTTACCTAATTGCAACTTTATTCCACCCTGTTCACATCCTGAAAATCCATTAATGCAGCTACTTTTATAACACTATTATCTGACCCATAAGACCAAGTTACAAAAAAGTCACTCAGGGCCCCATCACACAGAAACTTGAGCAGGGTGGAATAGAACTGCAATCAGACACCTAAGTCCACTTATATACCTAATAGGGAGAACAGAATCTGGCTCTGGGTGTATCTGGCCAGTGCATAGCCTACTCAGCATGCTCAGTATATGGGTGTGCTTATGCATTTACACTGCACAGGTAATATTGGGTAACAGAATTGCTAGCTATGCAATAGGAGCACTTATGCAACTAGAAAATTGCTATGGCACACAAAGGATAATAGAAGTCTGCCTGCCAGACATCTGGAAATCTAGGAAGAGGAAAGGTCAGAGAAACATAGCTTCAAACCTGTTCTAAGCAAGGTGGGGCTAGAACCTGAATCTCTTGCTTCCTTGTAAAGTGTCTTAACCACACTGCTGCAGGGCTAAAATATAACAGGTACTCCGACTGTTCCCCTACTTTTAATCTAGTATGGACCTTACCATGATTGTATTGCATAACCATCGGGAGGGTAATGTACGTGCATTTTGTAACCCTTGTGACAGAAACAGTCATATCAAAGCCTGATCTCAGCCTCATCCCAAGGTCAGAGAAATCTGCATAAGCAATCTCTAAGACAACCATAAATACAAATACCCTTTCTATAGAGATGAGATTGGTTGTTAGGGCATCCTACACTTACCGGAGCTGTGCGGAGGCAACTGCTGGCTTGTGGGGAGACACTGCGACCTTCGCCCTGAGAGCCAGGGGAAACTGAGAGAAGGGAATGGCTATTTGGTGATGGTGGCAGGCTGATATGCTTTGGGCTCTTTGCAGGCCCAAGTGGAGAGTGCTGGGGAGAGCACTGTGGGCTGAGGAATGTGGAGGATGTGATGGCACTCTGGCCTGCTGACTCCATGCAATGACTATTTACAATGTGAGGCAGCTGCGGCACCCCACAGTCACTTAATTTATTTGAATGACTGGCTTGGTCAATCAAGGCAGTTTGTTTTGATGCAAATGGACAACTAGCTACTGCATTTTCTTGCTTGATGGGAGCTGCAAAGAAATGCTGTGGTGGGGAATGCTTCTCCTCAAGGCCACTGGTTCTTTTCCGTTTCTGGAGTTGCATCCGCAGCTCTTCCACCTGCCTCTGCTCTTGTTGTAGCTTCCATGTAAGTTCATTAATGACTTTCTGCTTTTCTACCAGCATTTTGTCTTTTTCCGTATCAAGCCCTTCTAGCTCCAGCTGGATGCTCCCTCCATTCATGCTGCTCATGAGGCTTTCCTCAGTACTGCCATGCACAGGGGACGGTTGAAGACCAAACTGTGGAGAAGACATCGGTCCATCGTTGAATGTGTCTGGCAAAGAGCCACTAACAGAGAGGTCAGAAGATGCTGGGGAGATAGGTGGGGTAGAGCTGGTGCTCCCGAAGTGATAGAAGCCATTGGATAACATGCTGGCTGATGACTGTGACTGGTAGCTTGACAGGGTGTTTGTTGGGGTGACTGGAAAGGTGACAGTTGTTATTTCACTGAAGTTTGGCACTGTGTTGCCACTGCTTTCCTGAAAGGGTCTCAGACGCTCCATTAGTGCTGTTTTCGTGCCAGATACAGGGAGACCTCTTATTCTGAGCTGCTGCCTCAGTTCTGACACCTAGAAAAAGAGCCAGCCACTCAGTTACATTCACTTTGACATATGTTCTCATCACCATGGGGAAATAACTTGGTGGTTTTCCTGTTTTCTACTTTATGGGCCTTCCATGCTCGTTGCCCAGAGCCTCTATATACAGCCCAGCTGTCCACCCTAACAGCCATATCTTGTCCTAGCAGAAATAACAGATTCCCTTTCTCAGTAACCAGGGGTACTGTATGTGGAGAGACACTAAGCCAGGAACAAGTAACTTGGGCAGCAATGCTCCTAGAAGAGTTATGCTCATAGTACTCATGCAACACAAATGTGGTCTGATGCCTATCTCCAGCAGCTGGCCCAGCTCTTGATTCTAGTGAGTGTGCTACTACCGCTTAAGAGCTAACAGGCTAGTGAAAATCCCATTTCAATTTACTTGCTCAAATGGCACTTTTAATAAATTTAACTGCCTGTGCAGGCACTTATGCAGAGTTTGTGATCCTACCCTCATGCAGCGTGGATGCAGAAACATCCACTCAGTTACTGTGCATATTTAGTGGGCTGTGTTCTGGCTGGGAAGGTAAGTGGTTCCATAATTGCCTGACCTGAGTGAATGAATGTCACAAAAACCCATGACTAGCAGGTGTTAAATGCCATCCTTTTGAGGCTGGCTTCCTGGGAAGCCAAAAGAAGGAGGTATGTGGGGAGAGGAAGAAGTGAGCATGCCAGAGGGTGTGTGGCTCAGTAAATGAATTCTGCTGCTCTGGAAGTGATGGGTCCTTGGAAAAAAAAGTCCAGGCTAAACCCCCAGTGGGGCAGGGGCTTTCCTGCTATTTTCCATCCATTTTATCGAACAATTAGTGAATGCAGTGTGCAGTGGCTCAGCTTCAAAAGGAGCACGTGGCAGGGCAACTGCATACTGCCTAACCTGTGGCCTGGTAGTTAAAGCACCATGCTTGGAAACATTTTTCGTATATCCTTTCTTCTGAAAAAGACTGGACTTAATCATGTCTGAGTTTAAAGTAACAAGGTCTGAAAGGAATGTAAAATGATAGAATCATAGAAAAGTAGGGCTGGAAGACACCTCCAGAGGTCATTTAGTTCTAGTCCACTCACCTGCTCAAGGTGGGATCATCCCTGTCTAAAAACCATCCTAGGCAAGTGTTTGACCCATTCTTAAAAACTTCAGGAACTACCCTCATGCTCAGCTACCAGGCATAATACCCAAAACTGCAAAAGCCTTTTAACTTGCCACAGGAAAAGCAGGGGGGATGGGAGCATGGTAAATGAGTGAGCTGTGAATTCCATTATGCCAATGTAGGCCTTTGTTCCGTGCAGTGACTATGCTGTAAAACAGATTTATGAGTCATTTAGAAATCTGAGCCACAGAATCTAGGGTCTGCTTACACTTCTGCACTGCCATGAGTGTAGCTTGTGTCATATACCAGAAATAGCATTAAATTAGCTGGCTTAGATAATGCTAGCAATGTAGACAGAACAGTACAGGCAACAACAACCACTCAAGAATCTGGGGAAGTATTTGAGTGCTTAGCTGCCTTATTGAGCTTGGTGCTAACTCAGCTGCACTACTAACAGGTTTTAAGATCACTAGTGTAAAGGCAATTAGGGGGCAGTAGCATGATTTTTATTATTACTTTGTTACTGCTTTCATGATCCAAAGCAGAGGACTCTGTGAACCATACCAGCCCCTATAATTTTATACTCTCTTCACTTGCTCTGAAGTCCATGTTTTCAGTTCTATCATTGATATGCTACCCTAGGATGCTCAAGAGACTTCAAAAGGCAAGTATTTTTGTGAGTGATATCATTATTGAAACAACTGAAGAGCTACAAGGGATCTAGACAAGCTTTCAGGTACCATATACCTTTCCTCCGGTCTCTGAATGTGCAGACAGATACAGGTTTCCCTCGATTTATGTGGCAGATGCGTTCCCAGGGAACGGCACATAAATTGTATTCACATAAAGCGAACCCAGTTTACAATTAAACAGATAGGGATACGTTCCCATGGTGGTGAGGGAGGGAGGGAGTGAGGCTGGGGCTAGGGAAGGGACAGGGAGAGGGGCACGATGCAGACCAGTGGCTGCAAGCAGCTGGTGTCTGTTGCTCCTGGGTCTGCAGCAGGGGCAGCACCGGGCTCTTCACGGTGCTCCAGGTGGGTGGCAGCCGCACTCACCCCACTTCTCCCCATTCACCCCACTGCTCTGCTTCTCCCCACTCACTGCAGCCCCTGCAGGCCTGGGAGTGGCTGACACCAGCAGCCTGCAGCTGCTGGGCTGCACTGTGCCCCCAACCCCCGATGCAGTGCAGCCCAGCAGCTGCAAGCAGGTAGCATCCACCGCTCCCAGGCCTGCAGCAGGATGAGAGCAGGCTAGGGCCAGCAGCCACTGCAGGCTGGGGCTGGTGACAGCACCAGGCTCTTCCCAGCACTCAGCAGCGGTGCTGGGAGGGCAGGTTGCGGGGGGGGCTATGGCAAATTTTGCGGTGGCAGCAGCTCCCCTCCCATTGCTGTGGTTGACTCTAAGTGCCAGGAAGAGCCTGATGCCACTGCCAGCCCCAGCCTGCTTTTGTCCCGCTGCAGGCTCTGCCTGCCCCTGCCACAGCCCTGGGAGTGGTGGATGCCTCCTGCTTACAGCAAATGGGCTATGCCGTGCTGGGGGGTTCGGGGCACAGTGCCCCAGGGGAAGCAGAGGCCCCAGGGGTTTGAGGCACAGCGGCTGCAAGCCACTGGCATCAGCTGCAAGCCGCTGGCATTGGCCACTCCCAGAGCAGCTGCAGCAGAGGGATCTCAGGCTCATTTGGAGTGGATGAGAGCGCTCCTGGTTGCCAGGTGCTCTTGGGGCTGAGTGCCCCCTCTGCTTGTGGGTCCCAGTGAGCTGTGTGCTCTGGGGCTCCCACAAGATGTTCTCAGACTTTCCACCCCTGCCCTGGAAAGCCATGTTGTCAATGCCACCTTCCTGCTAAGGACCTTGTGCTCTAGTGTCCCAGACTCATTTGGGGTAGGCAGTGGGTGTAGAGGGGCTTCCAGGTGTTTGGTGTCCTGCTTATGTGGGCCTGACTGCTCCAGAATCCCCCCAGGATCTCCATGGCAGG
>NW_017728964.1:230540-231053 GCF_001723915.1 Gavialis gangeticus
GGGGGGGGGGGGGGGGGGGGGGGGGGGCGGGGCATGAGAAGTGAGGTTTGGGATCCCTGAAGGACTGACCAGACACTATATTCCATGTTTGCATGTAACTTTGAACCAGCTCTTGGAGGACTGGCTCAAAAAAGTACTTGATTTTCCCAGTATTCTTTGGTACATTCCAGGAATTTTAAGCTGGTCTTAAGTGGCATGTATGTCTAGACTCTTGTGTTTAAAAAGTCTTTAGAATGTACTAAACATTACATCTGTCCACACCCCAAGAAAAAAGCGGACAAAGCAGAGCTAAACAGGAGATAGAACCGTGCAAAACTCCATTTGTAAATAACAGTAGGATGTAACACATACGATCAGGTAAAGAGACAAGAGTAATGTAGTAGAAAAGATAACCCAATAAGTGGAAGAGCAAGACAGATTCCAGAGAGCTGTTACCACCTATAGAGTTTCAAGAGATTGTCTGGGATTAGGTAGATTATAACGGACCATTATGTTAATGTCTGTGTTAATTAC
>NW_017728964.1:231274-232565 GCF_001723915.1 Gavialis gangeticus
TGGGTCTGCAGCAGGGGCAGCACCGGGCTCTTCACGGTGCTCCAGGTGGGTGGCAGCCGCACTCACCCCACTTCTCCCCATTCACCCCACTGCTCTGCTTCTCCCCACTCACTGCAGCCCCTGCAGGCCTGGGAGTGGCTGACACCAGCAGCCTGCAGCTGCTGGGCTGCACTGTGCCCCCAACCCCCGATGCAGTGCAGCCCAGCAGCTGCAAGCAGGTAGCATCCACCGCTCCCAGGCCTGCAGCAGGATGAGAGCAGGCTAGGGCCAGCAGCCACTGCAGGCTGGGGCTGGTGACAGCACCAGGCTCTTCCCAGCACTCAGCAGCGGTGCTGGGAGGGCAGGTTGCGGGGGGGGCTATGGCAAATTTTGCGGTGGCAGCAGCTCCCCTCCCATTGCTGTGGTTGACTCTAAGTGCCAGGAAGAGCCTGATGCCACTGCCAGCCCCAGCCTGCTTTTGTCCCGCTGCAGGCTCTGCCTGCCCCTGCCACAGCCCTGGGAGTGGTGGATGCCTCCTGCTTACAGCAAATGGGCTATGCCGTGCTGGGGGGTTCGGGGCACAGTGCCCCAGGGGAAGCAGAGGCCCCAGGGGTTTGAGGCACAGCGGCTGCAAGCCACTGGCATCAGCTGCAAGCCGCTGGCATTGGCCACTCCCAGAGCAGCTGCAGCAGAGGGATCTCAGGCTCATTTGGAGTGGATGAGAGCGCTCCTGGTTGCCAGGTGCTCTTGGGGCTGAGTGCCCCCTCTGCTTGTGGGTCCCAGTGAGCTGTGTGCTCTGGGGCTCCCACAAGATGTTCTCAGACTTTCCACCCCTGCCCTGGAAAGCCATGTTGTCAATGCCACCTTCCTGCTAAGGACCTTGTGCTCTAGTGTCCCAGACTCATTTGGGGTAGGCAGTGGGTGTAGAGGGGCTTCCAGGTGTTTGGTGTCCTGCTTATGTGGGCCTGACTGCTCCAGAATCCCCCCAGGATCTCCATGGCAGGGTTTGAAAAGCCATGAAGATCATGGAGTGGGGTCTTCCTTAAGCACCAGGCCCCCTGGGAACCATGAGCAGGGGCTGCTCAATCCCCCCATTACCTGGCAACATCTTCGTTTCCACCAGCCCCATCTCCCAAATGACCCTAGGACATTGCTGCCTAGTGTCTGTAGAAGGACAGTGAAACTGAAATGGAGGCTTTCCACTTCCCCCCCCCGCAGGCTGTGGTCTATGTAGGCAAGAGATGTTTGCACAGTAGAGTCCTGGCTGCATTCTAGAGTAGCTCATTACCCTGAATAGTTTTGGTAGAGGGTG
>NW_017728964.1:232773-265852 GCF_001723915.1 Gavialis gangeticus
TACATTCCAGGAATTTTAAGCTGGTCTTAAGTGGCATGTATGTCTAGACTCTTGTGTTTAAAAAGTCTTTAGAATGTACTAAACATTACATCTGTCCACACCCCAAGAAAAAAGCGGACAAAGCAGAGCTAAACAGGAGATAGAACCGTGCAAAACTCCATTTGTAAATAACAGTAGGATGTAACACATACGATCAGGTAAAGAGACAAGAGTAATGTAGTAGAAAAGATAACCCAATAAGTGGAAGAGCAAGACAGATTCCAGAGAGCTGTTACCACCTATAGAGTTTCAAGAGATTGTCTGGGATTAGGTAGATTATAACGGACCATTATGTTAATGTCTGTGTTAATTACCTGGTGCTTAGTGTCTTAAGTGCTAATGTACTTTTGTTCTCAGGGTTGTCTCTTAAGATGTTTTGTAAATTTGAGCAGGAGAACTGAGAGACCGGAAAGAGAATGATGTTTTTCTGTAGAAAATGTTCTCCTACCTGTGTTCTAGTATCTCTGTCCTTTATCTTTATTCCATGATCGCTCTTTCTGGTGCGTATTTTTGTCTGGTGTTGCCCACATAGTTTCCACGCTGGCATTTGGTGCACTGGATGAGGTATACCACAGTCTGGGATAGACGTATGCAGCATCTGTGAATTCAGTTGTTTCCAGTGTGGAGGGTATTGATCACTGTGGCAGTAGAGATGACCTGACCGGTTTTGCACCTATTGTTAAGGCAGGATTGGGTCCTATGAAAGGCCTGTTGATCATAGGAGTTCACTTCTGATGATGAGTTGGGCAACGTTAGGGGGCTGTTTGAAAGCCTAGTACCACTGGATGCTTCTCCTTAATTGCCCTTAAAGTTGTGGCATAAGAACATAAGAAGTGCCACACTGGGTCAGATTAATGGTCCATCTAGCACAGTATCCTGTGTTTCACAGTGGCAGGAGTGGATGCTTTAGAGGGAGAGCACTGAACAGGGTACAGCTAGAGTGATCTGCTGTTCATTACTCTCCCTGGCATCCATCGCCACTGGCAATCCCTTGCAGTTGAGGATGATTGTCTTCTGCAGTTGTTTTATCCGTGGGTTTGAAGGTGGATTACAGGTCAATCTGGGATTGACAGGTCCTACTGCAACTCACACAAGTGTTTCCATGGGGACTGGGTGGCTCTGGATTCTTGGTTCAGTGTGCAACAGTGAAACAGTGTGTTTCTGCTGCTCCCGCTGTTCTGTCTCCTGTTGTCATCATGAGGTTTCAAAGTCCTAAGATCTTTGCAGCAGACTCTTCCTCCAGTTGGGGTGATCCTGCACAATACTCTCTCATGAGTTGATGTTGCTTTTTTTTTCAAACTGGCCTTGAAAACATCCTTGAAGCACTTTCTCTGCTATCCTCTTCAGCGTATGCCTTGACTGAGCTAGGAGAATAAAACTTGCTTCATGAATCTGGAGTCAGATATCTGAATGATGTGACCAGTTCAGTGAAATTGATGTTGGACTAGACAACCTTCTTGTAATTGCTGCCTTCATGCCAGTTCATGACTAGGAGCTTCCAGGCCTCAAAATCCTTCTCCTGTCGTCACTAACTGGTTGCCAAAGAGCTTGAAATATATGCTAAATCTGTTTTCATGGAAGATGCTTGTGAGTTCTTTTATCTTGGAGAAACTGCTACACATCAGCTTCCACGTGGGACCTTGATCCAATGGCAAAGAGGCCAAGATAATTGGAGATCTTGTTCCACTGCAGCCTTCATCTGCCTTCACAGCTCTTGAGATTCTAACATCCTCTTCCACCTGCTCTGCTGTTGAGGACTTGTAAACCCATGGCTGAGGGCTGGACAGGCTTTTTATAGTAGAGACCTATACTTGCCGTGTTATAGTGCTGTCAGAGGATATATGTGGCTTTCCAGGAAGGAGAGTATTGCCATCTGCTGCCCCAACCTTATCTTGGTGGTGATGCCACTGCTTGGTTTGTGACTACTTATTTGTCAGCATCACCCCTGCTTATTTCACAGATAACCTTTCCTGAAGGTCACTCCAGTATCTGCCACCTGTGGACAAGCTGGGTAGTAGCACAGCATCCACCATCATTGATTTAAAGGTGTCAGAAGAAATATCTCTAACTGTTCTATTTAATAGATACCATATTTACTTGATAAAATCCCCTCCCCCACCATCAGCATACTGGGAAAAAAGCTCCTTAACTCATAATTGCATGTAAGAAAAACTTACGAAATACTTTGATGCAAAAAGCAGTATGTGCTCAATAATGGAAACCAACCATGAAACTGAATAAATTCAGTTAATATTGACCATGGCTATAAAACATATTGTCCATATTGGACAAACATGTTGATAAGAACCTATTACAAAAATGAGTTGGTACAACCTGCTTAAATAACTTATATATTAGTCTATCTTATTTTTTAAAATAATTTTTTCATGTTCCAAGCCAAATCAGCCAAATCAAGTAATCTATCACAAAAATAAGTTGGTCCAACCTACCTGAATAACATAGATATTAGTACCCATTGAGTGCAGGTCCCCTCAGCACTGACTCTTTTAAAAAAGTCATGATGAGTTACTACACTGAATACATTTCATCTTCCTCTTCACTCCCACAGCTGAGCTGCACCTTCTTTCCCATTTCTAATGATTCCTGTTTCTTTACCAGCTTTAAATGTCTGGCAAACATTGCCAAATGGGGCTCCAAACCATTTGCCCAGAATCTCTATGTCACTCCTCTCTCAGCTTGTTGCATATGATTAGTGTGGGCCTACTTTCCATGAAGTGGAGTTGGATCAGGTTGGCCTGTGCCTCATCTGTGTGTAAATTTTGGAGGATCCCAGGACTCATGACAAGAACACCCAGTTCTAGTGCTGAGTGTGGTGTTAATTAGCACAAGGATCCTTTGTGGAGGGTATCTGGAGTACACATATGTACTGAGTGAGCAGTGCTTAGCTGTGGAGTCACCATGACTTTAAATGCTGTTGACTCTGCAGGGGCCCAGCCAAATGATCACTAGGCTAAATTTAGACCCTTTTGGTTCTGGTTTAATATCATGCACAAAGACACATGGCACAGGATCTTCTAACTTCCCCCTAGCGGGGAAGAGGGTGATGACAGCAAGGAAGAGGAAGAGACAAATGGAACTGAGGACAGCAACACCGACAGCAGTAGCGGGTCCTCCAGTGGGAGCTAGAGTGACAGTCACATGGACGAAAGGTGAACTGAGTATGTGACCCTGCAAGCAGGGTGGGGATGAAAGAAAGGGGTTGCTTGGTTTGAGAGACCAGAGTTTGTTTGTGGGTGCAGCACGCAGTGTGGATATTGTAACGGGTCTGGGTGGCCAGCGGGCCTTTGAATGGGTGCATGGGCTGCACGGACGCAATTTCTATAATGGGCTAAGGTTTTCTTTGCGGAGTGATACTTGGTGTGTAGTTATATATAACATCGTGTGTGTGTGTGTGTGTGTGTGTGTGTATATATATTACAAAAAGAAAAAGTTTGTTCAACCTTTGGTATAGGTATTCCATAAACACACTTTGTGGCACCTATATATGTATAAATAAGCCCTGAATTGATGCATTTTACCTTTTTTGAAGCTGCTACAAATTTTAGCACAGGTATTCCATAAGCACACTTTTAAGCAAAGGTAAAAATGTATCAATTCTGAGTGATCTAAGTCTCTGGATACTATATGCAAATTACCACTGGTATGTTTATTTCAAGATCAGTGGGCATGTCTACATGAGGCACTTGATGCCCATTGCATTAATTCTATTGTATGTTAGTGTGGCTGGGAAAAACCATGGTAATACACTGATGTGCAGTAGATTAGTGTACTAGGCATTAAGCATCACAAAAAAGCATTCATCTGTGCTAATGCACAGTACCTTTAGTCCAATGGGTGTTAAACATCACATAAAAAGTGTTCATCTGTGGTAATGTGCAATAGAGCCAATTATGGCGCATTAAGTTAGTACCTGTTATTAGAGGTACTAAACTTAGTGTGCCATAATTATGGTGCATTAATGAATGTGTAGTTTGCTCTTAACTTCCCTGGGCTCAGGGAGAGTAGGGTTTGAAATTAAGGACAGGGGGAAGGGGCTGAAGAGGGAAGAGGGTCTGGGGGCAGAGGGCAAGAAGGCTACCTGATCCCCCAGATTTATTTTCTCTGCTGTATCAGTGGGAGGGGGACACATTCAAGGCAGATCTCCACTAATTAGATTCTATAACTGGAAAATGATAACAAATTTATACATTTTTCATATATAGAATCTTATTATTTGGGGGGCGTCTTATATTCAGGGTTGTCTTATATTTGAGTAAATGTGGTATTAATACATCTATCCAGTGAGCTTGAGTCCAGTTAGTAGCATAGCTTGGGTAGAACTAGCTGGAACTATTTCTGTCAAGATCTGGTCATTTTCAAGTACAGGCTGTAACTGATGATCTTTCTTATGGGGTTAAATGTGAGAAGGTAGGTGACAAGCAAGTCAGTCGGAGTTTTCTTCTTGTATGGTAACACATTGCTGTGAATATTTGGGTGACTTTCTCAAAGATACAGTCTACTCCTCTGTTGGAGTATCCTTGCTGGGTAAAGGTAGTTTTCAGTTTAGCAAAGTGGCTATCACGAGTATTCTCCTCAGAGTAGATGTGGTGGTATCTGAGGACCTGACTATAATTACAGCTTTTTTGATGTGTTTTGGATGATCACTGTTTTTGTGGATGTAAGTGTGGTGGTCCATAATTTTTTGTATATGATGGTTCATAGGGTGCCATCTTGGATATAGATCATGGTATCGAGAAAGTTATGTTAGCATAGCAATATTCCAGAGAGAATTTGACTGAAGGGTGGTAGTTGTTGAATCTGTGGTAGAAGTCAATAAGCAAGTCCAGGTGTTCAGTTCAGATGAAGAAAATATCATATATGTAATGCAGGTTTGGTGGCACACTTTAAAAAAAAATTCTTCTCTAGATAGCTCATGAAGAGGTTGGCATATTGGGGAGCCATTGTTATGCCCACTGCTGTGCCCAGGGTTTGGTGAAAGTGTTTACTGCACAAAGGCAGCCTGGAGTTTTGCATAGGCCTTGTTCTATTTGCTATTTAGCTCTGCTGTGTCTGCTTTCTTCTCAGAGTCCTGAAGAAGGCAGCATGGTGCCTAAAAGCTTGTCTATGTCCCTCCCAACTATATGTTTTTTTTCAGTAAAAGATATCTACAGAAATCCTTGCCCCTCACACTTTTCCTCGATCATCACGGCTACGGCATCCCCTCAATTCCAAGAAACTTCAAAACAGTTTGTTACTAGGTAAAAAAGGAAAGGAGGTTAACACTCACCTTCAGATCATCCAGGTTAGAAGGCAGAGGGCCTGGTTTCATAGAAGACACACAGCTCTGTCCTGAAAAAGTAGTTTTCACTGAAGAAAGAGGGGTATTGTTCACAGGAGTTGATGAAGAGTTTGAGCTTTTGACCATTTGTTCACTTGAATGCCTGAAATGACAGTGGATATGTTTATTGTAAGAACACCCAGTTTTGGTAACAGCACTCAGTGCCATATTTACTGCTACCAACTTGGATAGCCGGAGGAGAGCCCCTCCAGAGCGACAGCATGGCTTTGTGGCTACCTTGGAGATTTCTCTTATTGCTTAAAGGTATGTCTGAAGGGCTAACAGGTGCCAGGAGGTTACGCACTCAATTGAGAAGGGGATTGTAAAGAATATTGGAGACCCAAGAAAAGGACATGGAAGAGCTCCAGCAAAGATCTCAGGAGGAGCCCGCAGAACTTTACCCCATTTTTGCCTGTACAGTTGAGCTGGAGACGTTGTATTGAGGATGTTTAGTATTCAACATTATTATTATTATTTTTAATTTTGTATCCGAGTCCAAATTAGTCAAAACTAATTCCAAATCCAAGAGCGCAGAACCGTAAGTGGCCCTACTACCGGCAAACATCCTCCACCTGCACCTGGGGCTTCAGATGCTTCCAAAACCTTTGGCGGGCATCCTACATGCAGGCCCAAGCCTGGAAGCTTGGGGTTTTGAAGTCCCCGAGTTTTGCTTGCCCTCAGCCATAAGGCCGTCAGAGCAAGCAAGGGAGGAGACTCCCATTTCCAGAAACTGGGCTTAAAGCTGCTGCACCTTGGCGGGTACTGAACCACACCAGAAGAGCAGTTCTCCTGCAAAGCGGTTCAGGAAAACTGCCTTTTTGGACACAGATACATGGTATTTCCCCTGCCAGGTTAAGAAGCCACTACGCTTGATATGAGCCTTCAAGTTAATTTAATGGATTCTCAGAAATGAGGGATGACTGGCCAATAGGAACATGAATAAGGTTGTGATGGGGCCACATTTGCAAGTCTCCCACACAGAGCAGAGAGCTCGTACAAACAGGCACACAGGCATAAACATGGAAACTGCATGGAAAACGTAGGTGGTCAGAGAAGCAACTCTGGGACCCTCAGAATAATGAGCAGAGGCTGCTGACTCACTTAAGCTGAGCTTGGTGGATTCCTTGATAGCTGAAGTGCTGCTGCTGCTGCTGTTGGCTGAGGATTTGCAGCTGCAGAAAGAGCTGCTGCTGCTGGAGGAGTCTGGCATAGGCTGAGTCCATGGGAGGAGGAGATTTCTCAGCCTTCTGGTCAGGTGGGATGTACTGGTGATACTTCAGCTTCTTCACTTTTGGCTTGGTATCCTTGGGCTTTTTGTGGCGGTTCTTGCTATCACCAGAAGACTTTGACTGTGTGTTGTAGAGAGAGAAGGACAGGGATTAGCTGAGAAATTAACCCCTGAGCTAGAGGCTGGTGAAGATGAAGTCATTCTTATCTGTAAATTTTAGTCATGTAAACAAGAGGAGGGCACATCCTGTCCCCTCACAGACACCGATCAGGGGATAAAAATATGTGATCCTAATGGTGGGGGCCTATTGGTCCATTCCTCCAGGTTGTTGCCAGACCAAACCCTGAACCTGCGTATGTGATGCACTTAATTCCAGTCATGCTAGAGTTACAGAGAGAGTCCAAGGGGAGTCCTCTGCCCAACAGTCTCTTTTGTCTTGCATCTGTAATCCTAATGTGTAACACCTACCCTTTTAGCCAGTAGACAATGTGGTAAAGTCTGATGATCAGAATCTAGGGAACTGCACATATTGGGACTGCTCTGGACTTGGAGATGTTGCTGTTTTGATTTTAATGCCTCAAATAGAAAATCCCCATGTGTAGTTGCCTAGATAATTAAAATCAATATAAAATGAGGGGATCCTCAGCTACCAAAGCTAAGATATGTCCCCTAGGTTTGAACAGACAGACTTTATACAAGTCCCAAAAGTCCACCCAGTTGGGTCTCCTTCAGACCAAAATGGATGCAAGTCCTATCCTTAGCCCAACCTACAGATACTCAACTCTCAGACCTGTCAGTGAGAGTTCATTAATTGTGGCTACTGGGTCAGTGCACAGGAGAAATCCAGCTAGGAATCCAGTAGTGGGGTAGATTAGCTCATTTCCTGTCTTGAAGAGATTAACCCTAGATGGGACAATTAGACCCAACACAGGACAGGGAAAAAGTAGCTCCTCAAATGAAGAGGTTGGGAGTCCTGGTGAACAAACAAGAGAGGAGGCTGCTGGAAGGGGAAGGTTCATTGAGAGTGAAGCACCGAGAAGCAAGCTAGGAACCAGTAACCACTCTGAACAGCGAATATCACGGTCCTCGCTATGCCCAGTGCTGCTAAGCAAGTAGACAGCTATGTGGTGTGCCAGGGTAAGGTTTTGCATATTCCTTCAGCACAACCCCAGGCAGCACCACTCTAGAGCAGATTTCTGTTGCACTTTACAGGCCCAAATGGAAGTTTCCAACTGTATAACTGAGAGTTTTTACATTTATGCATAGTTTGTGGTTCTGTTCTATGTCCAATGTAGGCACATAAACATCCACCGAGGTACTGAGCATGCAAAGAAGATTGCATACTAGCTCAGTGCTCTAACTGCAAGGCTGCAGATTAGATGTCATGCAGTCTCCCTCCAGTCCTTCTTTTGAATCTGGACCTCTATGCTGCCAACAGGGAGATACATGGGTTCGTGTAGAAAAGGACAAGCCAGAGTATATGAGGTTCAGTGAGATAGCTGCTGTCCTAGAAAGAAGCAGACCTTGATTTATAGTCTGAACAACTTGTTTTGAGTGGGGTAGACTTGTCCTTTCTCTCTTCTGTCCATTTCTATATGACTATTAAATGCAATGTGCACTAGTTCTGTTTCAAAAGAAGCACAGGAGTGGTGCCTGGATGCCTAGCCTGTTGTATGGTGATTAGAGCACAGTGCCAACACTGGAGAGACACGGATTCAAATTCTCTTGGCACAAAAAGGCCTAAAAAAAGGGTCTTCCACATCCTGGTGAAGTGCCTAACCACTAACGATTAGGTCTAAAACATGAGAGGGCCTCTCTCATTCCAGGCCAACATTTCAGTAATTATGTGTCCATGCTGCACAGAAAGCAGGATTTCAAACTGTGTACAAGTTTAAAAAATGATGGTGGTGGGTCTGGAAAACTACCATGTTGGTAGGAAAAGTAGAACAGGGTTCTGCTCCAAAAAGGGTTCTACCTTTTTTCTGAGGAGGCCTATGCAACTGGAAATTAGTCTGCAGGGCCTCCTCAGAAAAAAATGATCATTATCATCACCCCAGTTGTAAAGACCAATGACTACTACAGCTCTGGGAATGCAGGAGAACTCCATACTCCATAAAAGCAAGAGCATCATGAATCTCACACAAGGCTACACAGCACTTTCAGCCTGCAAGTTGCCATTGTTGAAATTCTCCACATTATCCTGTCATTAGAATCACTTCTACTTTGTTAGTTCAGCCTCTGTTTAGCTTGTTTTCGTCCAGGCTCAGAAATAGTTTGTATAACTAATCCCGACCCACTCAGAACCTCCCCCCCAAATTCCCTGCCAGCAAGGGCACGCGCTGTTTAACTCTGGGTTAAGTGGAATTGTTAATCAGAGTATTCAGTGCATTCAAACTCAGGTTGCAGAGAGGTTTCAGTTCAATTGCATTGAAAGGCTCCATTCCTAATGTTTGAAAAGCTGCAGAGTGTAGTGAGGCTGGATCGATAGCTTCTTCACTTAGAGCACTGAACTGAGCTAATAGGTGTGAGTGAGTGAGGTAAGACAAGGATCTTGGTTGCTTTACAGAGAGCTGGTTTTTGGCACTTCACTGGACAAACAGCTGGGAGAAGAGATAAGTCAACAATATGAGGCTCAAATTTCCCTTGCATGTATGAGAGGACAAATAGACTCCACCCCTGGGAGGACCATGAATGAAAACAAAGCAGAATATTTGGGTCATTATCTGCCATGGTGACCTGGGAGAAGAATTTTAACCAGGGAGGTGAAGTAAATATTAACAAGGTCCTTGTCCTCCAGTAGATAGCAGCACATCCTAACAGTTATGCCTGCCTTTACACAGCTCTGGGTGGGCTTTATTTTTGTGGGTTAAACATAATTTGAATATAAAATAAGAAAATGTAGATGAACTTCAACCAGCAAAACTCCACTCCTCATGTTATCTTTCTTAGGACTGTCTTGGTAAGGTGATGAGGAGGGTACGTTACCTTTACTGCCGTGGGCACTGGAAGTTGGTTATGCACCTGCTTTGGGCTTTCACACTGGCTACTTTGCACTGAAGTCAAATCAGTCACATTGTTTTCAGAGCCATGGGTATGAACCTGTAACTAAGAGTCAATTACCATTAGTAGGTAGCATTTAACCCCCAAGGAATATAGAAAGCATAAGGAAACCCATACTTTGCAATCCCATCATGGATCACAGCACCCCTAACTGTGCATGACTCTACCACCTTCCATGGATGAATAACAGCATTTCTATGGGAAGCAGAGATTGCCCTCCTTGAACATGCTTTGGTTGCCTGCCTCAGGCTCCAAAGCCCACAAGAAGAGCAGGAGGCTGACTGGGCTTCAGCAATAGCTCCTCAAGCTGGGGAATGTAAGGAGTAGGTATGGTGAAGCAGAGACTTTGATCCTGCGCTGAGACCACTGCTACTCTGATAGTAAATTCTCTTACTTTGTACCAAGGTCAGGCCTGGCACCATGTCTGGCAGCAGAGCTCCTCATTTGAGCACTCCGTGCTGACTGCATTGTCTCCTCAGGCACGACTATGGTGCACTGGGGCCTGAGAAGCCTCTAGCCCATGTCTAACCCTGTTCTCACCCCCAGGCAGCCTCAGCTTGCACATGTGCTAGCCTGTGCCAGGGCTTGTTTTTCCAACATACAAATGAGAATAAGGTTAACAGGACTGAGTAGCTAACATGCTGCGCCGCCAGCAGCAAAGCCGATGCCACAGAAACTGAGGGACTCTGCTCCTGCAGACCCTTTGCTGACACTTAAGCAGAGCACAGCCAAAGCCCATTTGGCAAAAACTCCTCCATCCAATAGAAAATGCCAGAAAAATGGAACAAAATCTTGTTCCCATCAAAGACCCTGATCTATGCCTGGGTCAGGAGGGCAGCCTGCTCTGGCAGTTTGCATGGGCCATATATGCAGATATTTTTAGAGTCTTATTCAGAACAAAGTGATTTCTAAGTTCAAGGCACAGCAAATCTTCCCATCTGTAGGTTCAAATGTCCCTGCCTCGGTTTATACAACTGAGACTGAAAGCATTTTATCAGTCCAGTACAATTAGACAAACCAAATAGACAATCATTTGGCTACTTGCCATAAGTACTTGGAAAATTGAAGCCCCCGGTGCCAAGTACATTGTGTAACAAAGGCATGGAAGTATAGAGGGTCATATAAGCCAAGAATCTGTCACTTCCAGGTTAACTATTGCTTGCGATCTTTCACAGGACACCCCTTTGCTCTCTGTGACCGCTGGAGGCTGATCACCCTGTTGTGATAGCCTGTGCATTTAGGACCAGATTCAGATACAGAAGTAGCTGCATCCATAGCTTTTCATGTCTTGAACAGGGTTGAAAAGAATCACACATAGTTGCCTAAGCCCTCTTACACGCATAGCAGATGAAACAGAATCTGGCCCCTGGAACGGGTCTTGCTCAAGGCTATCATACTAACCACTGTTTCACCAGCAGTTTTGAAGGGAAAGCACATGTTTGTTCCTGCAAGAATCTGAGTCTAGGCCCCCAGCTGTGTTGGTCCCTGCCAGGACACAGTTCCTGGGGTGTCAGGTAAGGGCCATGGAACTGACATCCCCTCTGCTGCGGAGTTGCCATGTGTCTACTGAAGTTGTCAGGTTCCTTTATCAGGTGCTCAGCACCTGTTGGAAGACAGCAATGCTCTGAATCTCCTGGAATAGCTTGCCTTCACCTACTCTCACATTGCTTATTGCATTCAAAGGTATTCATTTACTGACCAAAGGCAGCAAAAATTAACTCACTGAGGACTGGTGAAAGAGATTGCTTCTCCCAAAGCCATGTACCAATACCAAGAGATGCACTGGGATCCAGGGGCTATAACTCCAGAGGCAGCTGCTGGCAGCTGACTCCTAAATTCACAGAGATGCTATTTTAATTAAAAAAAGAGCCTTGCCCTGGAGCTGAGTTTTTAATCTGCTCTATGCCTGCTTCCATCCATTCACTAGGCCCCTCATTTTTTCTTGGTGTCTGGAAGGACTCTCCTTGTCCTCTCTCTTATTTCTTCTCCTTCCTACAGTTTCCAAGAAGAAAAGCTGACAGCTTCAAGCTCTCAAAGCTACCATCAAAGTGGGTGTGTTTACATCTGCAATTAATGTGCCTGAATTTTCTGAGCAGAAAATTCAGGCTCATTAAAGCACTCTTGGGCACACATCTACTTGTGCACCTGCATCAGGGGCAAACTGCACCCAACAGGATCCACACAAACCAGGCCAGGACTACTGCTGCCCTGCTCTGCCCCCCTGCCATGGGACCTCCAGGTTCTGCCAGGTGCCAGCTTGGGGAGGTGGGGGAAGCTATCCTGGTGCTGTGACTGCATGTGTGTGCGTGTGTGTGTGGAGTATACACAGCTAGCATTTGTGTGTATGTGTGTAGTATAGACAGCTAGCATTTGTAACTACTAGGTGCTGGAGAGAGGCTACAGCAGCCACACAGTAATCCCAAAACAACTTTTCTGGGTGCTCAGCTTTGCCTGACCAAGAGCATAAATGCCCCTGCTTCCTGGCACAATGTATCCATGGAGTCAGAGTGCTTGGGATACTGGGTTCATCACATGCTCAAATGTTCCCATTGGGCACAGAGAATAGGTTTCTCCATGTTGGCTCATAACACGTGAGCTCAGGCCCGCCACTGCGTACTTTCTTTGTTTACCTGAGTTGTTCCTGATGTGGCAGAGGAAATTGGCTCTGAGCTTTTAGTGCCTGCTGCTGACTCTGTGGAGCCTTGGGATTCTTCACCTCTGGCCTGCTCGGGGGACAAGTCATCATTGCTACTATCCTCTTCAAAGGCAAAGGCATCAGATGATTTAGAGAAGCTCACCTGGGTTCCTTAATTAATAAAACAACAGCAAAGTGTCAACAATGCATATGCAGAGAGTGTTAGCTGTTGCATGCAGCACGTCTCCCAAAATATCTCACTTGCTGTCCCAAACACCTCCACAAAAAAGAATGTCCGTGACTGTCATGGGGTACAGTAGGTACAGCCAGGTAGCAAGAGTGGATGGCCAATGCAAGGGAGGATGGTTAATGCAATGAATAATTGCATCTCAGGTCAAGACCATATTTTGGATAATCTTGAGCTGTATGTATATTGCATAGCATCTTGCATAGGGACATTCCCTGGAATGGCTTTGCTGAGTTCCGCCATTCGGATACAGAACCTGGTTTTTACATGCAATTGCCTCATGGGGGTGCCCAAAGCCAACCCCAAGAAGCTCATGCCAGATTGAGGTACATACATGCTTCAAACTGCTTAGAACTACAGTTGAAAGCTGATCTGAGAGGAGAGTCTGGAAGGGAGGAAGTACAGGTGGGCTATGCAGACACCACAACTGCCGAAACGAAAGCTTCTGCAGTGGGAATAGTGGGTTTATATTGTGGGCCAGCCTGAGATGAGGATCAGAGGGCACTGTTGAGAATGATGAAACCTGTGCCCCTGGAATCTACTTGTGCTTACAGTCTGTCAGTGGATCTCAAGTGAGGGACTGTGACACCCTTCCGGGGTGCTGCAGCGCAGGTAGTACCACAGCTAGGAGGAACTGCCTACATCCTTCCTGCAGCCCGTTTTAGTCTGACCCCTACACTCATCCCAGAAACAGGCAGGTGGGACTGTCCCACACCCCTCCCATGTTTCCAAGAGGAGCATACAGGGTCAGACTGGGAAGGGCTGTGGCAAGAGTGTATGCTCCAGCCGCAGATCATTAACACTGCTTGTCCAGAGGGGTCAGGCTGGGCTGGAGCAGCCGTTTGTACCTCCTGGCTGGAGAAGCTGAGTACAGGGACATCCAGGGCAGGTAAGATGATCCTCCTCCCCACTAGTCATACCGTTGCCCCCCAGATTTACAGGAGACATTTGTCCAGGGCATGAAACATATTAGTTATGCCTTTACTCCTGCTAGCTTTAGGCAGAAACATATGGCAGCACCCTGACTGCGAATCACTGAGATAAGCTGAGGCAATACAAAAGTGGTTCACAACTGGGGGTATGTTGAAATTGAAAAAAAGGTGTGAAGGGTGCTTTGACTCTGAAAAGGTTGAGGACCACTAGCAAGTACCATAGAAGGGCATTGATACATTTGAGTCGTTGCCCTTCAAACTGATTTTATTTCCAATTTCTGTTTATCTGCTTCTCATTCGTATATCCAGAGCTGGCTGCAGGGATCAGAATCTGGAAAATCAGGAGCTTTTCAAACCTGCTATTCCAACCCTCCAGAGATGATAAGATGCAGACTACTATCTTCCAATGGTCCAGATGGGGGAGTGATGGAGGCAGCTTGCTAGTGTGTGGCTCCCTCTCCTGGCTTAACACAACTGTGATGACAGCACTCAGAAGCATTTGTATTGGCTGTTAAGTGCAATGGTGTGCTTCAAGGGCTCTAGCTGAAGCAGAGAAAGGGGAAAATGGGGGTTTTCAGGGGCTGGGACAGGCAATGTAGGAGTTACTCTCCCACTTCAAGACGCAGTGTAAATTAAAGGCCCAATCCTGTTTCCCCTATTAGGCATCTACATGCACTTAAATGCATAAATGCAATTCTATTCCACCCTGTTTGAGTTCCTGAAAAAAACATTAAAGCTTCTATTTTTGTAATACACTGTCCTCTTAGCCTTAACACCAGGTCTTAAAAAAAGCAGCAAGAATGAGGAGGAGGAAAATCCACTTACTGAAGTTTTGCTTTGTTTTTCAGGGATTTGAGCTGGGTGAAAGAGAGTTGCACTTAGGTGCTTAAGTTCACTTACACATTTAATAGGTGGAATATAACGTAGCCCTGAGACTGTGAGGTATTTAGGACCATAGACAATCTGAACATGCATCTGATCAAGTGTGCTTCAATTCGTGGAAGCTTGTGCTCTCTATATATGTTTGTGTACACATACACACCCTTTGTTTAGTCTATAAGGTACAAATCTACCCTGCCCTCCATGTAGTTATGTGCCTGGAAAGGGAAAGAAGTCCTTAAACATGCAGGGTGTCTTTTTCATGGCCACCTTTCCAATACCACTCTGATTTGGGATTGAACCCTGATATGTCTGTACTATTGACTCTGTCTTCCTAGAAGCAGTGTGGCCTTCTCTCTGGTGCCAGGATGCTTACATCAGCAGAGTAAGTTGTGTTCTGTTATGTATGGTGGCAGAGTTTTCTTACATGCAAGCAGCCTAAACAACATTTGGAGTCTTGCCAGCAGCAGATGGACGCTTCCAGTACAGCAGCTGGGACACAAGACAGTCATTTATGAAAACTAGCCATTGTCTTCCCAAAGGAGACTTGGAAGGAGCTGTTGGCACAGACAAGAAGATTCAGGGGAAAGGGCCTTATGGGAATCTTTGGAGGTCATATAATGTCTCTAAATATAAACAAGTTTGTTGTTCATCACCAAAGAGCAGCGGTTCTCTTAGAGAGAATGCTGGCCTGTGGACAATGAGATTGATGGGTCTCACCATTATTTGCACTGGACACATGTCGAGATCACAGTCTTGAAGGCACTCGGGGCACTGCTTGTAGCCTCAGCTTATAGCCTCAGCAGAGGAATCTACCTTTGAGGTGGTTCTCTCAGGACCGAGAGGTGCCCAAGGGGAGTCTGCCACTATTTATTTGGCTCCTTGTTGTGGATAAACAAAGACCTGGTGTCTCTAGGCTGGTCAGCCCCAACCCACTCTTCGCCAGCTCAAAGTGCAAAGAGTGGGAAGAAATACTTCAACTGCGTGTCCTGAATCCATGCCCCTGACTGCACATTACAACTCTCTGGGACTCCCAGAAAACTCCTCAGAACAGTGTCCCACAGTCAAAAGGCAAGAGCTCTTGACCCCCTGGTTTCTACTGATAAGTAAGGCGCTGAAAAAGGAAAGCTATCAGGGGAGTCCTTGGGAAGGCTGCAAGCAGGAAGGTGGATAATGGAAGGAATATTGCTGTCGCACTTGTGATCTGCTTAGTCTCACTTCAAGTGTGTATCATGCAGTTTCTCTCTCTGATAACAAGGTGACAAATGGGGAAGTAGGAAGGGCTAGGGAAGAGTTTACACCTGTCTCTGCTCCAAGCACAGCAATGTGCAGCTTCTCACTGACACACTCCTTCATTCTCTGACCTGTACCTCGTATCTCACTAGATAAAGCTTATTGTCTTCTCTCCTGCAGTGTGTTATACTAGAATATGTGAGCAAACACATGAAGACCCCACTGTGCATATGGGGCAACTTGCTAAGCCATTGCCCCTGCCATCTCTCACTAGACTCCTACAGCACTTACTGAGCTTGTGCTCATCTGCCATAATCATTGTGTCAGGAAGAGAGTCAACTGATGTTACCAGCTAACTCACCCTACAATCATAGACTCAGACATTTAGGATTGGAAGGGACCTCAGGAGGTCATCTAGTGCAACCCCCTGCTCAAAGAAGGACTGTCCTCAACTAGAACATCCCAGCTAAAGCTTTGTTTAGCCGGGTCTCAAAGGAAAGAGATTCCACAACCTCTCTGGGTAGTCTGCTCCAATGTTTAACTACCCTCCTAATGAGAAAGTTTTTCCTAATATCTAACCTAAACTTCCCATGTTTCAACTTGAGATCATTGCTCCTTGATCTGTCATCACTGACAGCAGTCAGCTCCATTGTCTTTGGGACCACCCTTCAGGTAGTTGAAGCCTGCCATTAGATCGCCTTGGTCTTCTCTTCTCTAGACTAAATAAACCCAGTTCCCTCAGCCTCTCCTCATAACTCATGTGCCCCAGCCCTCTCACCATTTTCATTGCCCTCTGCTGGGCCCTCTCCAATTTGTCCACATCCTTTCTGTAGTGGGGAGTGCAATACTGGACACAGTATTACAGATGTGGCCTGACCAGTGCTGAATAGAGGGGAAGAAACTTTCAGCCTAGAAGCCCATAATGTAACCCAACTTGCATACAGGAGGATACAAAGGTAGTTGCCCGTCTCTTTGCTCCACACCAACCAGTCCTGCCAGTTCTAGATCCCTTTTGCAGAGCTTCTTTTGTCCCTACCAGCAAAGGAGTGTGTGTCTCTTTCTAAGTTTGTCTGTCTGTGGGCCAGAGGCTGCCTTAAGTTGTGTAATCTCCAAAGAAAGACAGGGTGCTGCCCAGCTTTGTGAAAGGGGCATTTTTAGCTGCTATCAGGGTCAAACATACTCCCCCTTGTCCTTCTAAGGCTTCCAAGTATCCACACACACCTGGTAGTTGGGCCTCCTCCCTTGGTAATGACTCACCCATCACAAAAAAACCCGATAACAATTGATGTATCTGGGAAGCTGGGAAGCTGCTGCAGTCAAGTGTACTCAGCAACTGAAAGCAAGTCTCATGCAGTGCACAACATTTGTCCTAGGTTAGTCAGTCCTACCCATGCCAGGACACTGGAACTTTTCTGATGGTTCCTCTTATTTTTGCAGTAATGCAAGGGGTCTAGGAAGGTTTTGAAGGAAGGGGCCAGCTGTACAAAATGTACCTGCAGAGAAAAATGTCTGTAGTTTGCATGCCTCAAAAGGTATACACCCTGTAAGGTTGCCTCTGGTGCAGGAGGATGACTTTATAGAGCAGGTGTTAAGGGGTGACAATTGTGTTCCTTATGAAATGTGCTCTGACTCGAGACCTGTGTGACAGACCAAGACAGAGAGCAAATTATCTGACTTCAACACACCTGCTGTCTTGAACTTTGAGGGAACCCTGTTGAATCCTTGTGCACTACCACCCAGGAGACCATCTCCTAATGCACAGAACAGCTGGGCTGGATTTTAAAAGGCATCAATCAAAACAGAAATGTGCTAAAGCTGTGCATCTGAGGGATGTCAGTCATAGGTACAGTACAGTCTACAGCGTGGCTGGAATGTGCAGCATCTTTCAATTGATATCAAAAGTCTGTGTTGAGTCAGGGGGGAAGGGAATGCCAGCCTTATCTTTCCTGCTTTCACCCCTATCTGGGTCTATCCATGTTGTTTCATGATCCTGTCTCTGCTGTAATCTCAAGCAGAATGGTGTTTGTTTGAGGCTGTTTTTAATGCACTGGGCATTGTCTTTTCAAATGTAGTGGACAGAGTGATGACAAGGACCTGGTAAAAAAGGCTCTTATATCACCCCACAACTATGCAAAGCGCACATGGCCTCCTGTCGCTAGGACATTAAGGCTTTTAGACTGGCTCTGGTGCTTAGCATTCACTCTCTTGGAGGTGATTAGACAAACATATCAACTGTACTTTCTAGTGTATAAACATTTGAAATTCCAGGGTTAAAGTGAGATGGTTTAAAGTCCTGTCATCTATCTGGAATTGCAAAAACAAAAGAATTAAAGTTTCAAAGTAACAATGCTCATCTCTGCTCTGTGTTGTACCCCTCCCCCCGCCTTTCTCTGTCTGCCAGAGCCAAGGAGAGTCACTGACTTGGCAAACACACTGTAGTGCTCCTTTGATATGAGGCATTTAAATGCCAAAACTGATGTGTGGAGCATTATGGCCATGCAATTTCACATTCAAATTAAAAAGAAAATAGCAAAATTAATTTGATGAGGTATCCTCAATTCTGCCCTTTTGTCTTCACTATCCAACAGAAGGGATGATGGTTGTTGAGCCTTCAAGAGAGTTTCATACTTTGAACAGGGCTGGAGCTTTGCAACTTACCCTCCCTTCAAGGGGAACCCCTGAAACTTGTGGTGGGAGCTCTACTGCTTGGCAGCAGATGCTGCCCAGATCAGATGATGAATCTACATATTTCTTTGACACTTAAGCCACAAATTCTCATAGACTAGTGCCATCCCACTGAGTCACAACGACCAGTTCCAAGTCTCGTGGAAGAGCAGGGACAGCAGGTACCTTCCAGCACATGGAGCTCTCTTGCTATGTCAGGGAGTTCCTCACTGCTGGGAGTGCCTGGCAATAACTACAGCCCACAGTCTTTAGTTTTGCGATCATGGAGGATGGATTTCTCATATGATAAGGTATAAATCCCCAAGGAAAAGCTGTGATAAACTGGAATCAAGACTGAGGGATTATACTCCTATTTGAAAGAGAGAGACATAAACATTGCTGGGTGTTGTCGTTATCTTGAAACCAAAAATTATGAAACCTGGAAATCTGGAATAAAGGATCTTAGGAAAATAGGGCTGGACCTCAGGAAGTCATCTAGTCTAGCTCCCTGCTCAGGGCAGGAACATCCTTGACTAAACCACGCCAGCCAAGTATCTGTCTAACCTGCTCTTGAAAATATCCAGGGATGGAGATTACGTAACTTCTTTAGGCAGCCTGTGCCAATGCTTGACCACCTTCACAGTCAGAAAGTTCTTCCTAATCTCCAGCCTAAATTTCCTCTGTTGAAGTCTGAGGCCATTGTTCCTAGTCCCAGCTAGAGAGAAAGTTTACACTCAAAAAGAATTCAAGCATGTGGAAGTGTGGAAATGCACAGGTAAGATACCTAACACAACTTTAATTCTGACCCATAGTGATACCATGCAATAACCATACAGTCATGATTTAGGAATTATGGTTTCTGTTGTCAAGACCAGCTTTAGCTGTTGGGGGCCCTGTATAAAATCAGTGTAGAATAAGCACATGAGAAAAATTATATGTAAGGGAAGAAGGGGAAATTATGCAAGCAATAGCAAAATATGTAATCATTCTAAAGTTACCTCTGGGCTCTGTATGGGGGCGCATGTGACACGTGCTTTAAGCTGGCTTTATTTGTTGTCCCCCATTAAACTTAATTTAATGGGTCACATTATATTTTTCTGCACCTGTCCCTCAGATAGGTCCCTCAGTGTCTGACGGGTGTCACAAAAGAACGGTATTTTAAATGGGGGAAACATTTGTATTAAGACTGTATAAAGCTCTTGTTTTATTAAACCCTATTTTATTCAAATGACTAACAAACACTTTGGCTCCCTTTTTAAAAAATTCAAACATACCTGCCGAGTATATTGGGAGCTGAAAATGACCTGAGAATTCCTTGTGCAGAAAATGTAAGGAAAGAAAAACTTCTAGGCCTTCTTGCTGCTTAAAAAAATAGTCAAAAAGAGCATGAAGCTTTCCTTTGTTGGTCCACTGCATCTCTTTTAAAGTGTATTGGTCACAGGTAGGGGAGGCAGAAGACAGTTTAAGAGGCAAGAACTGAGAAAAGCCTGACAACTACCACTTTTGCACAATATTTTTCCCCAGATTCTCTGCCATTCATGCTGCCTCCACTCGAAAGGGCCTTCTCTGGCTATGCTCTTTAGTCTTGGGGGGACACTCCTGGAAGCACGTGTGCATACGTGTGCACTTTCACATCTACTGTGCAGTCCAGGATGCCTTGTATAAATGTTCTTAAGACAGATTGTTTTCCAGTTGAGCAAAGGTCCCAGCCCTCATCAAGAACTCTTCCACACTACAATTCAGATGCCAAACTTCAGATCTTTTGGACAGAGCTCTGTTTAAAAAAATGTCTTTAGAATTTTTTATAAAGTGGAAATGTGTTCTTTTCATAAATGACTGAAGAGTCTTTGATTATATCCTTCTTAAAATATTCCCCTTCAGGCAGAGGCCAAGCCTGGAACATTTCAGCTTCAAAGGTGAATGCTCTGTAAAGTTACAGGCTTGTGAAGTACAGGAATGACATTGGAACCTGCCCTCTAGTAACTTCTGGGAAACTGAGCCTTCAGTGAACACTCTGTGTACTTTCTATAGTATTGTGTGCCAAACAAAGAGATGAAACAAGTAATGGGGAGACAAGAAAGCAAGCCCTGTGCATGAAAGCAAGGGAAATCTGCCACCTTTGTTTTGATAGAAGAGGCTTTTCTAGCTGGCTCTTCATGGGTGTGGCATACCTTGCGTTATTGGGTTCAAATGTGAAATGGAAGCCAAAGGCTTTCCTGCCTCACCGTTTCCTGTGTAGGTCTGAAGGCAGTGTTTCAAAGACCTGGGGGCGCAGAGTCTTTGCACTGGCTGCTGTCTGCCATGGGTTCTAACCCAGGCTTGCAAAGACTGTTGGGAAGCATATGTAAGTGCTCTACCTGTAAAAGATTCTCATGATAGTTAAGGACTGAGTGCCACTGGGCAGGGAGTTTAGGCCCCAGAGGGCCACCCCTTAAGACAATTCATTTGAACTGATGAAGAGATTTCAACTGACTAGCAGAGCTGGATCACACTTTCAAGTAATGGACACATCTCATATAGATGAATCTTAACAGCACAGTTCTTCTGAGTTTAGAACCCAAGGTACCTTTCCTTCCAGTGCAGTGCCCTACTCAATGGGCATGTCTATAGGAGATGCTTAACTGTGTAGTAGCATACTTTACTGTGCAGTAACTGTGTGCATCTACACGTGTGCATACTTACTTTGTAGTAAAAACTGTTAATCATGAGTAAATTTGCTATCTGAAAATACAGGTAGCAAATTTACTTGTAATTAGTTACTATGCAATAACATATGTGCAGACGCCAACCCGTACATAATTAGTTACTATGCAATAACGTATATGTAGATGCAAATTTGCTCCTGGTCAGTCCTGCCACTAGGGGGCTGACTTCAGGATAGCCCCAGGGCTCTGAGCTGGGAGCCTCTCCTGCCCCAGGGTTAGGCTGCCTCGATGGCACCACTGCCTGGAACTGCAGTGCTGCCAGGCCCGTGCCGTCCAGGCCTGCCAGAACCCAGGCCCAGTTGTAGGCAGCTTCTGGCTGCTGGGGCCAGCTGTCAGTCCCATGCTGTACCCCTGCACTGGGTGCTGCAGTCAGCTGCCCAGGCCCAGCAGCACAGGGACAGAGGTGTGGAAGCCCAGAGAGTTGGCACAGGGCCCCAGTGGTGTCATGCTCACCTATGCCCATACCCATTCCCACCATCCAGGGCTCCAACTGGTCCATGGAAGAGACTGGCAACTTTATGACACTGTGGGGCAAGGTGGAGGTGCAGCGCCAGTTCGTTCAGGGTAGGTGCCCCAACACCCATGTCTACGAGGGTCTGTCAGGCTGGATGTGGGAGCATTGGCATGACCAGTTGGTATGGCAGTGCATAAAGGTCAAGCCTTTGCAGGCACAGTGGGTTGCAATCACCAACCACAATCGTTGGTTGGAGAGTGCCCACCAAGTCCATGCCCTTTATGCTATGTGGCATCTGATAAACATCCTCATGCCTAGGACCCAGGCTGCAGACATGCTGTACAGAGAAGCACAGGTGGTCTGCCTAAGTCCCCACCTGGCCTGGCACCCACAGTGATGTGTCACTGGGGGAGGGCCCCTCAGGCCTGCAGCAGCCTATCTTGCTGAGCTCCCCAGCTGCAGCCTCCACCAGCAGTTCAGGAGCCTGGGCCAGCACCTGCCCCAACAGCTCTGCAGCCTCAGCTCCAGCCACGAGGCACAGCTGGCCATGTTACCACTGGCCGTCACCAACACCACCTCCTCCCTGGGGGGCCTTGCCCAGGTGCCTGCATACCATGCCCCACTGTCCCAGGACACCACTTGGAGCTGCATGCCATCATTGCTAGCTGGGTCTGACCTGAGCTGCCAGCCATGCCAGCCCTGTGGTAAGCCCCACACTGAGGGAGGGGTCTTCCCTACCCTGGCACCGACCCCCCATCCCTGGCCAGCCCAGCCTGACCAGGCAGGAGAGAGTGTAAAACTTTATTGAGCAGCCCGTGCCCCACAGCTAGGTGGGCACAGGCCTCTTACATGCCAAGAAATGCATTGATGCTGGTGGTGATGTCTTCCTTGGCTGCAGCGGGCAGGGATGTGTAGCGCAGCCACAGGTAGCCCTCCAGGTAGTGGTGGAGGTTGTGGGGCAGCCCAGACTTGCCTCCTGTGTCATCAAAGCTCAGGGTCCTGTGCCAGGTCACAGGTTTGCCCAGGGCACGATGGCCATTAGCAGCAGCAGGGCATAGTGGGTCGGGCACCCCTTGGTCCATGCAAACAGCTCCTTGTGCAGCCCCTGGGACACAAGCAGCAGGGACATGCTCAGGGCACAGCAGCAGTGTGTGTGTGGGGGGGGGCTGGCCCTGGGGCACCTCCCCAGAGAAGGCTTTCAGGGAGTGCAGGGGTGTGGGCAGCTCCTTGTCCCAGTTGTCCAGGAGCCCCATGCCTCCTGAGCCTGGGTGCCGGGCTGGGTGGCAGCACAGTAGAATGGTTGGCTTGCAAGACGGGGTGGGACGGTGCAACGGGGGTCTGGAGCCACAAAAGTTCCTTGCCTATATGGCCCTGGCCTCCATGTGGGGGTGTGTGGCATTCATGAAGGTGGTGTTGCTACCAGTGCTTCTGCACACCACACTGGTCTTCCCTCCACCCAACTGTGTCACCCACAGGATCCAGAGAGCCATGTGCATCTTCTTTTGGGGATCCAGAATGGAGAAGGTGGCAAGGAAGACCATGTACAAAGAGAAACAGGCCAGGGGCAGGGGGATGTCAGACATCCACCTGTTCCTGTGGGCATGGTACACAAGCCAGATCTGCAAGCTGGCTATGGGGCCAGAGTCCAAAACAGCCTGTCTTGTCAAGTATTTTACAGGTCATCTCCTGAGACCATGTGGGGTATACACTCCAGCCAGAGGGAGACCATGCACCATGGAATACCCCTGGTTCTACAGGGTGCTGAAGGATTTTTGCAGCGAGTATCAGCTACAAAAGGAAAGCCCAGAAACCATGTCCAATCACAGGAAGATACAGAAGGCAGTCAGAAATAGAGACAGGCTATTGACCATGATCCTGCTCCCTGACAATGACTGCCAGGCCGTCTGGGACTGGATCTTTCACAAAGACCTAAGAAAAGACCAGAGAGACTTGAACTGGCTCATAGCTCACAGCATACTCCCAGTGAAAGTGTGGAGGCACAGAGCGAGATGATAGTCTAGACCCAGCTGTCCCAGGGAAAGTTGCCAAGGTGTGATCGAAACCACCGATCACCTCTTTTGTCTCTGCCCCTATGGCAAGGGAGTGTGGAAAAAGGTAAGCCGGCTCCTGGAGGAAGTGACAGGATTCAGGCTGATGACAAGGGAGGCGGCGCTGATGAAACATCAGGAGCCCCAGACAACCCTCTTCAACCTGTTTGTGTCCTGCGTCAGGAGTGCCCTGTGGCAATGCAGGAACCTCCTGATGTATGGCCACATTTAGTTCCAGCAAATGGATGGTGTTAAAATGTTTCTGAGTGAACTCTGGAAGTCCTACTACCAGAAAATGGTGGGAGAAGATGGAGATGATGCAGCCAATTTCACTTGGAAAAAAGACACGTGGCACAGGCTGTTCAAAACACCCCCAGGAAAGGAAGTGGACAGAGAGAATGAAGGGGACAATGACACAACTGGACCTGAAGACAGCGAGGAGGAAAACAACAGGCAGTGGAAGTGACAGTGATAGCAGCAGCGACAAGGACTGAGAAGGGAAACCCCAAATTGGGGCTGGGTCTAAGAGACTGTGTTTTGGGTTAGGGAGGGGCAGAGGGTGGGTGCGTGAGAGTGCAGGGGAGTGGGTGCATTTATTGTAACGAGTGCATGGGTTTATTAAGGTGCTTTGGAAAAGGAAAGGTGCAATGGAAGTATATGAGAGAGGATGTGTGTGTATGTGTGTGTGTGTGTTTGTGTGTGTGTGTGAGTGTGTGTGTGTGTATGTGTGTGTGTGTGTTTGTGTGTGTGTGTGAGTGTGTGTGTGTGTATGTGTGTGTGTGTGTTTGTGTGTGTGTGTGAGTGTGTGTGTGTGTATGTGTGTGTGTGTGTTTGTGTGTGTGTGTGAGTGTGTGTGTGTGTATGTGTGTGTGTGTGTGTGTGTGTGTGTATATACACACACCAAAAAAAAAGATATATTTTATTTAAAAAAAACTGGCAGGTGGAGGACATGTCCTGTGAGGATGTGTGGGACTGGGTGGACCAGGAGTTCCAGGCACAGCTCCTGGCCCTGGAGTAAGAGTGGGTGGAGGAGCTGCAGGAGCAGACCACAATCCTGGCCAGGCCAGTACAGGACATGCATGATGACTTCTGGGTTCTGGACACTGTCCTGGCCCTGGGGGTCACCTTTGTGCTGCCTGCTGCCCAGCCCCTGACCCTAGCCTCACCTGCCCACTGGCAGCTGCCTACCACCCAGCAGCAGGCCCAGCATGGGCCTGGGAAGAGGTCCTGTGCTGCCTTCAGCAGCTAGGAGCTCCTGGCCCAGCCCCTGCCACCCAGCCCCCATGCCTGGGCCTGGGCCTGGGCCTGCTGCTCACCCTGGCTCCATGCGGGTGCAGAGACAGAGCTGCCTGCAGCATGGCAAGGACCGCAGTGCCAGCCCTACTGGCCCTGGACACCAGCTGCTGGAGGAGGAGCCACCCATACTAGGGGACCACCAGCTGCTGTTGCCCCTACATGACCCCCCCAGCTGCCGGACTCACCATAGTGTATGCACCCATCCGGGAACAGACAGAGGCCGGGGTGCTGGCCACCTGTCTCTGGGTTCTGCCTTCTAGGTGCCCCCACACCATGGTACCCCACGCTGGGACGGTGCACAAAGCACAGTGTATGTAGTTTGCACAGGGACGAAGGTGTTTTATTGTTGGTGGGTGGGGTGGTGGAGGGGCTCTGTTTGGTGGAGGGAGGGGGACTATGCTAGGGAGGGAGTGGTGAGGGGGGGTCTGTTTGATGTGAGGAGGATTAAAAACCTGTTCTTCTGAGATGTGTCTGCAGTGAGCAGGTACTGGGGGTAAGTGGGGGAGTCAGGGGGTCCGTGGTTGGTGGTCCAGGTAGGCTAGAGCGGTGAGTGCAGAAGATGGTCAGCCAGGGCCCCTGCATCCGGTGCCCTGGCCCCTGCTGGTGGGTGTGCAGCTCTCTTGGGGCCTTAGTAGGGGGTGGCCACTGCTGTTGCTGCCACTGCAGGTGGTGTTACTCTGCCAGGCACCCTCTGCCCACTGTGCTTCCTTTGCTCAGGCCTCAAGTAAAAGCTCCCTCTGGGCCTTGCAGTAGTCACGCAGCATGCAGGCTGCAATGATGACCCGGGAGAGGCTGTCCTCAGTGAAATCGAGGTGGGCAGTGAGGGTGTGCCAGTGGTGCACCCCCCTTATATACCCATAGACTGCCACTAAGTCCCCCCTGAGCCTACTTGTCTCCAGACTGAAGAGTCCTATGTCCCTCAGCCTCTCCTCATAAGTCTTGATTTCTTGGCCTTTGACGATGTGGGTGGCTTTCCTTTGGACTCTCTCAAGCTTATCCACCTCCCTCCTGAAGTGGAGGGCCCAAAACTGGAGGCAGTACTCCAGCTGTGGCCTCACTAATGCCGAATAAAGTGGGAGGATGACGTCCCTGGTTTTGCTTGAGATGCATCGGGGATGCATGCCAAAGTTAGGTTTGCTTTGCCAGCTACAGCATCACATTGGTGACTCATGCATCTTGTGGTCAATCAAGGCCCCCAAGTTTCTTTCGGTTATGGTGCTAACAAGTGTAGCACTGCTGAGCCTATAAGTATGATGGTGGTTCCTCCTCCCAAGGTGGGGCACCCTGCACTTCTCTGCGTTAAATGCCATCAGGTTTTGGTCCACCCACCTTGTGAGCCTGTCCAGGTCAGCCTGTATCCCCAGCCTATCCTCCAGTGTGACCACCTTCCCTCATAGTTTAGTGTCATTTGCAAACTTTGCCAGTCTGCATGTGATGCCCGAATCCAGATCATTTATCACCCCAGTGATCTTCAAAAAGCGTCTTGACACCCATCTTGCTGGGGTCATCTGATCCCAGTGGTCTTTCCTGCCCAAGTGCAGGAGGGCTGGACCCAGTGATCTGTAAGGTCCCTTCCAGCCCCTAACATCTATGAAGAAGTTGAAGACTATTAGCCTGAGCCCTGAGGGATAGCACTGGTCACCTTGCATCAAGTTGATTTGCTCCCATCTACTAATACTCTTCTGGTCCAACCCTGGAGCCAGTTCCCCAGCCATCGGACCATGAGATGGTCGAGGCCACAGTTCTCCAGCTTAGCCATGAGGACATCATGGAAGACCAAGTCAAAGGTCTTCTTGAAATCCAGACATATGACATCAACCTCATCTCCCTTGTCCAGGCAATGTGTCACCTGGTCATAAAAGGAGATGAGGTTGGTCAGGCAGGACCGTCCAGCAACAAAACCATGTTGGCTAGCACTCAGAAAATTCCCTTCTGTTAGCCTGCTGCTAATGGAACCCTGGATAATTTTCTCCAGGATCTTTCCAGGAATGGGTGTCAGACTGATTTGTCTGTAATTTCCCAGGTCTTCTCTCCTTCCTTTTTTGAAGATTGGGACCACATTGGCTCTTTTCCAGTCCTCTGGTACCTCTCCTGAGTGCCACAAGTTTTCAAATATCTTCTCCATAGGGGGCACTATGATGTCTGCCAGCTCCTTCAAGACTCTTGGGTGCATTCCATCTGGGTCCGCGGGCTTGTGGATGTCAAGCCTCTCAAGGTGTTCCCTTACTTGATCTACATCTATTGTAGATCCATCTCCCACCCCCTGGATGTGTTGCATCCTATCTGACAGGGTGACCTGTTGGGATGGGTGGAAGACCTATGCAAAGTAATCATTTAGGAGATTGGTCTTTTCCTGACTGTCAGACATCAGCTGCCCCATTTGATTTTGTAGGGGTCCAATGTTTTGTTTTTCTTTTGACTTTCCACATATCTGAATAAGGACTTTTTGTTGTCCTTGATTCCCGTGGCCAGCCTGAGTTCGGTTGCTGCTTTGGCTTTTCAGGTCTGCTCTCGATAGGTGAAAGCTAGTGCTGTGTAGTTCTTCTTGGTAATGACTCCCATTTTCCATCTGGTGTAGACTTCTTCATTTAGTTTCAGGAGGTCCAGAATGTCTCTATTTAGCAAAGAGGGTTTGCCAGCCCACTGACTGCATATCCTGCAGGACAGAATGGACTTTCCTTGCACTTAGAGGATTGCACTCTTAAGGAACAACCATTCCTCATGAACCCCCTTTCTAAGGGGCCATGGTCTCTTAGTGCCTGGCTGACCAGTCTCTTGAGTTTCTGAAAGTCAGTCGTCCCAAAGTTGAGGATTTCTGTTTTGCTGAGACATTTGTCCACCCTTCATTGGACAGAGAAAGTGATCAGTTCATGGTCACTGTTACTGAGCTTCCCCTTGATCTTCAGGTTGCTCACCAGATCATCCCCTTTCACCAGAACCCAATCCTGCAGTGCTTCTCCCCTAGTTGGCCCGTAGAACTCTTGTGTTAGGTAGAGGACAACAATGCAAGTGAGGAAGCTATGCGACCAGTCAGATTTGGCCATGTGCTCTTCCAACAAGATGTCGGGGAGATTGAAGTCCCCCATGACAATGAAGCATCAGGAGCGTGCAGCCTCAGCCAGTTCCTATTGAATTCTCAATCCAGCTCTTCATCTTGGTTGGGAGGTCTGTTATAGACTCCTACAGTTATATCCCCTTTCCCATGCTCCCCCTGTATTTTAACCCAGAGGGTCTCAAGATGCCCTCCTGGGTTGTTACTCAGTTTGAAGGGAAGTGTACTGCTCTTTCACGTAGAGAGCTACACCCCCACCCCTCTTCCTAACACGTTCTCTCCTGTACAAGGTATAGCCTTCTATACCTATGGGCCACTCATAGGTGGAGTCCCACCAGGTCTCTGTTATTCCTACAAGAGCATAATCATTGTCACTCAAGGGGAGGTCCAGTTCCTCTTGCTTGTTTCCCGAACTCCTGGCGTTTGTGTACAGGCAGCTGAGCCTGCCATGGGAAGCCCTGGACTTCCCTGTGCACTGGGACGTGACCTTTCCTTGGGCTGTTTTTGGAGTGGGTTATCTTGGGCTATCTAGCCTGTTAGTACTGTAGTTGTTGTGACCTGGGCTAGAACTGTTTATTGACTGCCCATCCCTTGGTGATCCTAGTTCAAAGCCCTGTCAAGTAGGTCAGCCACCTTGGCTGAGAAGAGCTTCTTCCCTGTTAGGGTGAAGTGGAGGCCATCACTCCCCAACAAGCTGCTGCCTCTCTCCCTGAAGTGTGGACCCATGGTCAAAGAAGCCAAAGCCCTCATGATGGCACCATCACCGGAGTCTTCTGTTAACCTCTCCGATACATCTCTCCCTTTGAGGTCCGCAACCCATGACTGGTAGGATAGAGGAAAAATCTACCTGAACCCCCAGACTCTTGAGCCCAGCCCCCAGAGCCCTGCAGTCACTCATCACCCAGCCAGGACTGTTCTGAGCTGTGTCATTTGTGCCCACATGGATGAGTAGCATGGGGTGGTAGTTGGTGGGCCAGATGAGTTTGGGGATCCTCTCAGTTACATCCCGGACATGAGACCCCAGGAGGCAGCAGACAAGATGTACTGCAAGATGGTGAGTGCAGTCAGCTTTAGCAGGGAGAGGGCAGCTGGGTGTCTGCAGGGAGGGGTGGCCGCATATGTCCTGATGCTCCAGATGTGGCTGGAGTGGCTCCAGGAGATCCCAGAAAGTGGCCTGGGTCATATGGAATGCCACCAGTCACTTCTTGTCATCCCAGGTGTGCTGGATGATGTGCAGCCATCAGTCCTGGCTGGCCTGAGAGGTGGTGGGACTGCAGGCTCAGGATAGTGAGGGTAGCCCCGGCAGTGGTGTCTAGCAGCATGTCATCAGTGTCTATGCTGAGGTCCAGCCAGCTAGATGGCATCAAGGCAGCAGCTGAACAGTGGTGGCAGCCCTGGGATGGTGCTTGGTGGCTGGCCAGGTGGTTGCTGTTCATGGGGAAGCTGGGAGAGCCTAGACAGCTGTGGGCCAGCCAGTGGAGCTGATTGTCAGGTGAAAGGTCTGGAGCAGCCATGGTGTAGGGAGGCACAGGCAGTGAGGAGAGCACTGCTGTGTGCTGCCCCTCTGCTGCACATGCTGCTCCTGGCCAGGTGGCCTCCTCCTGGTGGCAGCAGGGCCTGTTGCAGGCCCACAGGATGCGGCAGCAGTTTGGTGCTAAGAGCAGCAAATCTGCTGCCACGTCCTTGCATGTGTAGACACCTGCCTGGTACCATTTACTTGCAAGTAATTTACTTGTAACTAAACTGCTCCTGCATCAAATACATGTGTAGATGTGCCTAGTAAGCTGCAAAGCAAGTCTCTGCCTGATGTAGTCTCTTTCTGGCCCTACATATTTTTCCTTTTTGCTTCCCAGCTGACCTCCTTCAAAAGAAATGGTGGGTGGCCCTCTTGGCCTGGCAGTTAGGATACTGTAATGGGAAACAGGAAATGTGGATTTCAGCCTCATTTCACTGAGGGGAGGCCTAGACTATGGATTTTATGCTTCCTGGCAAGACTTTTAGCTACTAGGTTACTAGTAAAGGGCCCCTTATTCTCTGGGGTCAAATGGTCATTAGTTGTGATTATTCTCTGAATAAGCTTCCAGAGATTTATACCACCTTACTAGCTTTTGTAGGTGGAATACATTTACAGAAGAGTCTAAGTAACTGTAGTAGATCCCTCTGAATATGTTCAAAGGTTCAAGTCTATTTACATAAACGTGAATAAGAACTAAAATCCATGTAGGTGCCATTAAAAGTTCCATTTACACTTGTGTCTTTATAAGCCTAAAGCCTAGAGTTGGACTTGGGCTTTAGTGATAGTGAAGAGGCTGCCTACTACAGCATCAATGCTCGGACAGAAGGAGAGAACTCGGTGCAGGTGAGTGACACTGGCTCCTATGAAAGATACCTATTAATTGATTTTCTTTTGCTCATGAATCAGTGTGGCCATTCAAATCAATGCAAAGAAAAAGGTAAACCATTGCTTTTCTAATTTGGGACCATGAAACAATCATTTTGCCCAAATAAATTAGACAAGGTACAGACAGAATTCAGCCCTATCTATGATGCGCACACAGACACCACACCAAATAGATACATCACCACTCTCAGCTAACATATGGTTTCTGCTCACCAGACCCCATTTGTGTAAGAGATTCAAGTAACATTAATTCTCCTGTTCATATGGACTAATATTTGATTTTCTGGACAGAGGCACAAGAACAACTAACTAAGCAAATATAAAATCATGCATCTAAGTAACTGCCCGGTTACCCCTGGGGATTGCCTTCCATGTTAATGACTGAACTTTCTGCCCTGTGTGTCTAATGGCCTAAATAACTGCTCAGAGTAGAGAATCAATGTAGATATTTGTGCCAGGCAATGGCAGGGAGAACTACTAGGTATGCTGAAGCCTGCCAACCCAAGGCAGGCAGAAATTGGTTCTCTCAGTCCTTGGGCATAGGATAGGCAGTAATGCTTCCACATCTAATACATGGGGAAGGGATACTAAATCTAGTTAGAGATGACTGTTACCTAGGCAATTGGATGCAAATCATTGCTCTGAGATTAGAGCTTGCTTTCTCCTCTTAGACCTGGGTCAGGATAACACATGATGTTCTGGTTGGGGCTGCTTGCAATTAAAACATTATGGGCTGAGTAGTGTACTCTTAAGCTTTTAACTTTGTATTGATCTGTTAATACCATTAAGGCTATATATTTTAGTATTATACGTAATATATACATAGCTTCATCAATCTGAGTACCTGTGCAGCATGCATACTCGTGATACAAAATACAGTTTTTCACTCAGAGTACCTTTTATGGCCTCTTTCACAGCAGAGTCAACAGGAATAATATTCTTTTCCACCAGCTCCAAGGGACCTGGCCTGAGAGCAATTTTTTCATTCAAGTCATCTGCAAGTCGGGCTCTTTTCAGCTTCATCTGGGTAGATTGAATGGACCCCTCCGCAGCTGAGTCTAAAGGGCCAAAATTGAAAGCATCAGTTTGCAGAGCTGACAAGCATGACCTCTATATGCAGAGCTCCCTGTGATAACTTGCTTCTCCTTCAACTCAGTTGTCTTGGCTCAGCAAGAGAATACTGTCACTGCCTAAGATCTGGCCCCTGCCCTTTCAAGGTAGAATCTCTCTCTCTACAGTTTGTCTGTCTTACTCAATGAATATTAAATGCAAGATACATAAAAGTCATTAGGACTATCTGCCAGAACCTAAGGTCCTCTCCTTTCTAGGTCAATTATCCTTCTCACTGGGTGCTTCGACATGAGACATTAACTGCACAGTAGTCTAATAACACTGTGCAGTAGCGTGTCAGGCAAAAACTGTGCTAATACATTACCATGCCTCTTAAAGTATTAGGCTACTGCACAGTAAGTGTCACTAAAAACCATGCACTGGCACTACTGTGCAGTAGCACAAGTTACTGCGCATTCATTACCAAGTACTAAACTGAATGTGCAGTAACTATGATCAGGGTTCAAATTATGAGGGAGCTTGGAGGGGGCTTATCCCCCACATAAGAGAAGAGAACCCCCTTATAAGATTTGAAAATCATAACTTGGGGGGTCTCCAATTTTATTAGGGCATTGTGATGGGCAGCCCAATTTTTTTTGTAGACCCCCCTGCAAAAGTCAAAGTAATTTGACCCCTAACTATGATGCATTAATGAACGTGTAGTCGTGTCCACTGTTGCACTCTCTCTGACTTGTTCACTTCCTGGTCCCATGTATCTCCCCCTCCTGGCCGCCAAGCTTCAAGAGGCAAGCTAGAGGGCGCTCTGGGCCAGGGGTGGTGAACTCGAGGCTCAAGTGCCACAAGTGGCATGGTATGTGTGTGGTATGTGGCAGACTGGGGAGGGGACAGGCAGCACAGTGGCACATAGGGCAGGGAGCAGAAAGCTGGCAGGACAAGGGGATTGGAGTAGTACTTGCGGAGCACTTGGGGCTAATTCATGGCACGCCAGCCAAAAAGGGTGGCCACCACTGTAAGTCTGGGCAATGCCTAGCCCATAGCTTAGTGGTTATAGTACTTGGCTGAAAGATATGTGTTTGACCACCTGCTAGAAGAGTGGAGGCTAGAAACTACCCCTCCCACTCCCTGGATAATTACAGTAACCAGTAGACTAGGGGTGGGCAAAATATAGCCTGCAGGTCAGATCTGGCCCATCAAGAGATATGTCTCTCAGCCCCACCTGGCCCAAACAGAGGGGGCAGCCTAGGCCATGGCATGTGCAGCCAGTTCTGTTGTCCCTCCCGCCCCAAGGCAACAGGGCTGGGGCAGTGGGGTGGCCAGACTCCAGTTTCTGGCAGCCCCAGCAGTGGCAGACACTTCTAGATGCCTCCACCAGTGTCACTCTGGGTACTGCCTGCTCCCACTGCCGGGGTTTTTGAATGGGATGGTCAGGCAGGGTCTCCCTAGGGACCAGTCCAAGACCCATGCAGGCAGGGCATGCTTTCCCACGTGGATGGGATGGTGCTCTGGGTGGGCAAGGAGTGGCATTTGGGGGCTAGGGTCAGGGCTGGGGCCAGGATTTTGGGGAAGTGACAGCACAGGACCAGGACTCGGGGAGGGGGGCGAGGAGTGGGGAGAAGAACCACAATATTCATATTCAACCTGGGGGGAGGTGGGTAGTGGAGTCCCCCAGGGCTCGGTCCTGGGGCCTGCGCTGTTCAATTTCTTCATCAGCGATCTGGATGATGGGGTGGAAAGTAACCTGTTTAAATTCGCTGATGACACCAAAATCTGGGGGGAGGTGAGCACGCTAGCAGGGAG
>NW_017728964.1:266351-287413 GCF_001723915.1 Gavialis gangeticus
TTTCTCTTTTTGGGGTTTTTTGTTGTTCTCCCGCCCTGGCGGGGGGTCGGGCTAGAAGATCTACTAGGTCCCTTCCGACCCTTAATCTATGAATCTATGAATCTATGAATCTATGAATCTTCAGTGGAAAAATTACTTTAAATGTTTACCTTGCAAACAACCAGAAAAGGGAAGAAGAACCCAAAGCCACTGAAGACAAGAAGGGTTGGAGAAATCTACAGCTGTGTGCCAGTGGTATATACAACTGTACCTTGTAAAATGTGCATATTAACCAGGTCTGTTCGCTGAGGCCTGCTTCTGATCTTGTGCTTTAAATAATCTTCAGTCTGCAGGACAGAAACACAGAGCTTATTAAACCCCAGCCCCAGTTAGCAAATTATACAATGCTGGATCTTTCTTCACAACAATTTGAATGTTTCATGTTTTCTTGGGAAGGAAGAGGAACTGCCTCTTTTCTGAACCAGCCCAGAGGGCACAGTGATCTCACTGAGTGCCCAGGGTGAGGGAGGGGCAAAAGTGTGTGTGTCTGAGGGGGAGGATATGCTGACCACTGTAGACTGGGGAAGAGGGGCACGTGAGTGAGGAGAAGGGAATGCTTATTTTCCTGAGCTACTGCTGCTGCTGCAGCTGCTGCAACAGCTCATCAGCTCAGCCCAGGTGGCAGCAGCCCTGTGACTGGACTCCCTGGGAACTGACCCAGGTGCCCCGTTTGCTCCCTCCAAGGCCCCCCATGCACACATACCCCAATGCACACATATAGGGTGCACTGATGCACTGGCAAAGGCTCCTGAGGGAGGGTGAGAGGAGCACCGTTCCACTCACTCCACTCATCCCTTCCTATCAGATACACTGCTTGTGTGGCAATGCCCTGCCTGGCTCCTCTGGCCAGGTAGGGCAGTGCTGGCCTGCCTCTGCTGTGGCAAAGACTCCCAGGGTGTAATTATGGTGACCCCTCCTAATCAGTGCTGGGGGTTGGTGCCCTGATTACCCTGTCCTAGTTACATTTCTGAGCCAGCATGTTAAGTTGCATCTCATTTGCCAAGCACTAACTAACTCTGGGCTAAGGGATGCCCAGCAAAGCATACATAATCCTTGGTGCAGCATTGCACTGTGCTGTGATGCACTGTGCAGCTCCTGTGGCTGGGCAGGAGCAGTGCAAAGACTCCCAAGGGAAGGGGTATGGATCATGGTACCCCTGTGCCTGGGATGGGTGCCCTGTTACACTACTGATTAACATTGGGTTATACTTCAGGAGAAGGTGAATTGTTACCTGTATGTAAATGCCAAAAACACCACCTACACAGCTAAAAAGCTGCCATTTAGGTACTGGCACATAAAGCAGAATTAGAATCTACTTTATTAGAAGTAGAATTCTGCTGGAAGTGTCTCCAAAGTGCCAGATTCTTAATTAATCAAAAGGAAATGACACCAAATAGAACAGGTGTAATAAGATAATAGGATGGCAACAGCAAAATACACACGTGTAATTTTGTTGCAGCAATAGGAAATATAAATCATATTCCACTTACTCCTGATTCCCATTGTTATTCAGAACATTTTCAGACCTAAATAACAGTTCTACCTTCAGTTATTTAAATGTCTCTTCTACTAGTCCATGCAGTTTGCTAAACTAAAATGCTGAAGCATTGATTCAAGAAACTCAGAAACTAAAACAGATGAGCTAGAATATCTAGTAACAAAGAATGGTGACATAATTAGCATTTCTGGAACATGTTGGTAGATAAAAATCAGTGGGACATGTTACTAACTGGGTGCATATACATGTGCAATTAATATGACTGAATATACTATATATTATATAAACTAATCCCAATGTTACAGTCTACACATGCATTCAAGTGCAGTAATTTACTGTGCTGCCAGATACCACTTGTATCTGATGGGACTATCTGGCAGTACAGTAAATTAGTCTACTGTGTCCTAATTGCCATGCATGTGTAGATGGTGATGCTTTAGCGTGCAGCAAATTAGTCTACTGAGCAGTAAAGTGTCTTGTGTAGATGTGCCTGCTGATTATAAAATTCACAGAAAAGAAAAATTAGCTCACAGAGGCAGTGGAGTATGACTGGGTGCATCTACATGCACAAATAGTGTGCCTGAATAAATTCTGATGCAGTTCATGCTGGAGTGAGCTGTTCCCAGGTGCACCATCTTCACATGTGTCTGGGACTGCAGCAGTTTAAGCTGGGGCAGAGCAGCCCTGGACTAGCAGCAGGCTCAGAGGGTCAGTCCCAGGTTCTGAGTGGCGGTATTGGGCAGTGAAAGGTCTGGCTGGGGCATAAGAGTACACAAACTGCAGACCTTCCCACCCCACCAGATCCTGCTGCCAGCCTGTTCTGCCCTGGTTCAAACTGCTGCAGTCGAGGTCACTGTCAATATATGCATTGTGGTGCAGTAAATGAGTTTGCTGTAAGATAATACTGTTCCTGACAGTAGTTAATTAATTTACTGTGCCTTAATACGGGTGCACAAGCTAATTTACTTGCGACAGTAGTCAGTTAATTTACTGTGCCTTAATATGGGTGCATGTGTAGAAAGTGACGTTTTACTGCAGAGCAAAGTAGCTCCTCAGTAAAGTGCGTATGTAGATGCACCCACTGACTGCATCTACATGAGATGCTGACTGGGCAGTAGCTTGTTATTACTGTGCAGCAGCGTTGCGTGGCACAAAGTGTGATGTGATGCCACTGCTTTGTAGTAACAAGCTACTGCACAGTCATCACCTAAAAGCTTTCAGCGATGCTACTGCACAGTAACTCTGGTTACTATGCAGTCATTTAGTACTTGTATATACAGTACTAGTATATACAAGTACTAAATGACTGTACAGTAACAACTGTACAGTCAGTATCTCATGTAAACACGGCCACTGTGTCTGAAAGTTACCAAGGAATTTAGTAGGGTATGTTTTGAATACAGAATCACAAAGCAAAATCTATAAATTCAAATCCCATATTATAAGGATACACATGAATGCTGCATACCCCCGGAGGTGAGGGGGGCATGGCAAGCTCCGGCAGGTGACAGCAGCGTTGTCGGCAGGGGGGGCAGTAAGCACCAACCAGTGGTTGGCAAACACCTATAGATGCTGCTGGCAGCGTCAGCGGCGAACACGGACCTTCCACAGATGCCACTGCTGGTGTTGGTGGCAAGGGCGGGGGTGGCGAGTGGCAACCACCTGCAGGTGCCACCGGCAGTGTCAACAGCACCTTCTCATAGGGGGTGCACTGCTACGCTCAGGGGGTGCACGTACATCCACATGCACGCCCTACGTGTTGCCAATGAGGATACAAATATACTAGTAGAGTTATGTTACCAATTTACAGATTAATAATCTACTAAATATGCAAAGATAAAGGAGATTAAAATGAAAACAAAATCCTCCCAAGAGTAACACAGCAAGATTTTGGGTGTGGACACACATAACAGTTGAACCATTCCAAAATGTCACTGATTAGAAACCAACTGTGTGACATGCTGTGGCTCCAACACCAGAGGGTGGTCATGAGCCACTAACCCAGCATGCCTTGGAATATGTGAGTGAGGTGCCTGTGTGCTCTCACCCATGTTGTGGGGATTTCAAGGGGGTGGGTGACCTGGGGTTGGGGGCATTATTCACTTTTCTGCTTTCACTTCTTTACTAAATATGAATTCAACAAGCTTGAAAAACCTGCAAATAGCTAAAGTCTATGGCATACTTGCCTGACTCTGGAGGGACAGTGCTTAGACCCACACTTTTTTCCCAGTGGCTGGGGAAGTCATTATGAAGTGCTGCAGTCAAGTAGGCAGTAAGCACACAGCTGATTGTAAGAAAGATAGCTCATCAATAGATCACTGATAAAAAGTACAAACAAAAGAAAAAAGGGGGAGGTAGTTTCAGCTACATACCAAAGTGGTCAGTTATAGCAGTCATGTGTGTGGGGGATGATGAGTAATGCAGTGGGGGATGCCTGGAAAACCAACCAAACTCATGTCACACAACACTTGGTTTCCACACATAACACTGTGTTTAACCAGTTTAACAGGCTCCTATGCCTGTCCACTTCAGTTTTAAACCATGTTTTATGTGTGTCCATGTCATTTTATTACCACATATACAGTGGTTGAATGTCACTCTGAGCTAGATTGGGGTACCTAACTTCTATTGGAATTACCAGTAATCAAAGTTAATTCTGAAAATCTTACTAAGAGCACTTGGACATTGGGGTCTTCATTAAGAAAAAGCAATTTTTCAACATTTTGGAATGACTGGTAATAGAAAACACAGAACAAGAGGCCTCTACTGGGCACATCTGCAAGAGACACTTAATGTGCAGTAGACTAATTCTACTGTGCATTAGTGTGTCACAGCAAAATCCATGCTAACATGCTAATGCACAGTAGAATTAGTCTACTGTGCATTGTGTCACAAAAAGACTGCACAATTGCTACTGTGCATTACTGCTGACTCCTGTGCATTTATGTAGTGCCTCATCTTAGCCATACTAAACTTAATGTGCAGTAGTAATGGTGCATTAATGCACATGTAGACATGCCCACTGAGTCTTAAATAATATGCACAGGTAAGTTAAAAATAGCTATGACTGAGATGAGATTAAAAATAAACAAAGAGACAAAATAATCAGGAGGAATAAAGAGTTAATTTTTGACATGGCCCAGTGGTAAACAGTGAGATGCTATCAGTTTCTATTCCAGGAGAGTGTTATTTAACATATTTATTAGGACTCCATGCAGGGAAATGAAAAAAATCTGCAGATGGCATGGCAATGTTTCATGCAGCTAAAATGAGAACAGACTGTGAATAACTTCTGAGAGACCTAACCAAACTGCATGAGTAGGCAGCACAAAAAGTGAAGATAATAGTCAGTGTTGACGGGGAGGATTAAGCACACTGAAAGGAAAGAATGTCACTAATGCACCTTACTGGATGCCAAATAACAGCAACCATTAAGGGAAGACACTAAGGTATCACTACAGGCAGCTTAATAACATTTCTGGTTCGGGGACAGAGATGGATTTAAAAAAACCCCAAACAAAATATTAAGAAGGATAAGGAATAGGCTGGAGAATAAAAGTGCAACTATAATTGTATAGAATATAGTTATATACTTATATATATATAGAAATATATATAATTATATATAATTGAATATCATATAATGATATAGTATATGGTATTATAAAGAATAATTGTATTTTCTATAATTTTATAAATATATTATACTCCCTTCCTGGAATAGTGTAATAAATTCTGGTCACTCCACAAAACAAAGTATCTAGCAGGAAGAGAAGAGTTCAGAAGCAGGCAATGAGACTTGTGAGATATGGAAAGTCTTTCTTATCAGGTGAGAGTGAAAAGAACAGGACTATTTAGTTTAGAGGGAAGATAAAATGGGTGTACATGAAATAGTGAATGGTACAAAGAATTAACGCTGTCTCATAACACAAGAACAAGGAGGGGCCAATTAAACTGAAAGGCCAACTCAAAAGTAGTATTTTTTACATAATGCATGATGAATATGTGGAATTCCCTGAAACAATATATCACTGACCATTTAGAATTCCAGTACAAATGAGGTATTTATTTGTTCAGTGAGAGTATACACAGTTACATTAGATTGAATAAAAAGTTTTACAAGAGCTATAAACCTTTATGCTTTGGAGTATTAAGCTTTCTGAGATTAGGAAGAAACATCCCTTGGGTAGGATATGTCATTATTGTCTTGCTTCTGGAGTATCAGATATTGGCTACTGTCAGAATCAAACAGGCAGGGTTTGAACCCTGGGCAAAACCTGTGGGAGACCAGGGAGGGCAGAGGTGCCACTGAGTGCTGGAGGGGCAGAGGTTCTGAGACCCTGAGGGATCAGAAGTCTTACCTTCTCCCAAGACTCAAAAACAGTCCCTGGCTGCTGCTACCACAGCCCCAGTATAATTTTCCTGCCCTGGCTGTTATTTCTACAGGAGCAAAAGGGTGCATGTGTACTTGGCTGCTGCAGTAGCAGCAGCAATGCCAAGGATGGGGCTGGTTCTGATGCTTGGGCATGGACTCCAAGGAGGTAGGGGGTGATTCTGGAGCTATTACTAAGTTGGCATCTGGGGCTGATGTCCAGCTCACCCACTACAAGTAATGGTATTGGCTACTGTCAGAAACAACAATGTACGAGATCAAATGGGGCAAGTTTCTCTGCTGCCTTGTGTTGGCTATGAAAGCTGCGAAAGCTTGGGCAGTGTCTCTTGCACAAAAATGCAAGACAATGGCTGGGGCAAGACTTGGTGGTGGTAACAAGCCTGCCACACAGAATATCAAACTCTGCTAATGGCTTGCAACCCATTAGGCATAAGAGAGAGAGAGGAGCTTGTGGTACCCAACACCAGACCCATGTCATAAAACAAAAGTGATGGTTTCTGTAAAAGGAAAATTGTTGGCAGAGACCTGACACACTCATCACATGTGTATCTCCAAGCTAAGAAAGCCAGAGAGAGAAAGGCTGAGTCAGTGTAACTAAAGGCAAGGAAACTACATATACACATTTCAATTGAACTAGCAGCTAAAGAAGACAAAAGACTAAATACACATTTCAAGCAAAACCATTAAAAGGTGCATTGAATACAGGAAAAATGTCCTGTACATGACATACTCCCATTTCTCAAAACAGGCATCCAATGTCTAAGGTGTTACAAAAGTCTCAATCATTCAATGTATGTCTAGGGTTTTGTAAACAGATCATCACCGGTACAAACTGTTTGCGAGCCCCATTGACAAACAAATACACAAAGACAGGTCTGGTGACTAATGCCTCTAAGCATCCTGTTTGACCACTCAAGGCCCATCACATTTAACTGCCAAGCTAGTCAGTGGCTGTGAGAAACACAAGTCTTCACACCTAGACAAATCCAAAAACAGGTGCCAGGCAATTTAACAAATGTAATGTGATGGTCACACTTTTCCTCCCTGTTTTGTTTGGACTTTAATCATCCAACCATCAAAGAAAATGCATTAAAGCTGTACAATTAAATGGTATAAAGCAAGATAGAACTGCCAGCAAGGTGTGCAGTCCAGGAAAAATCAAGAAGCCATACTACACCCAGCCCAAGAGTAAAGGCTGCAAGACTGGACTGGCTTCCCTGCCTGCATTGTTGAGAAAACACTGCTGCAGCTAAATATGTACTGGGACTTCCTGTAATAGCTCATTTTATATTGGAAAAGAGTCTTTACCTGTAATTCAGTTTTATAGTTTGTTGGTAGATATTAAACGAAGACTTTCTGCTATTCATCAACTGAGTGTTGTGTCAATTCTTAAAGCACTAGGTTTAGAAATTGGATTTCTAAGTGCAACACCTTGTGTAGTTTCTAAAGTAATGTCACTACAGTCTTTATAGTACTATGGAATCCTGCGCAGTGGATTTGCTGGTTGGATTTTGAATGGGGTGTGCCAATATTTCTTCTGTGACTAAAACCTAGACATTCCTGGTTAGAAGATCTTGCCCTTCTGCTCAGGCTCAGACTACATTTGGGATCAGGAAGGAATTTTACCCACTGTTAGACTAATATAGACTTGGGTGTGGGGGAGGTTGCCTTCTTCTGTAGCAGGGGGAATGGCTCTCTTCCTTGGATCTCTCAAGGGTTTTTTTAACAACCATGACAGCTCTTGTCCTCCTTTATTTGTGGCAGGTGAGGGTGTTCTTGGTGGTTTGGGACAATGTGCCTTGTAGTTGTGTGACAGGGTTGACTGAAGTTTTAGGAACAGGTTAGATGCACATGTATGGAATGGTTTGGATAGGGAAGATCCTGCCTTGGGCATGGGGCTGGACTAGATGATCCCTGACATCCCTTCTAGTCCTACTTTTCTTCCATGAATCCTGAAAGGCCTTTGGAATAAGTTACCACAGGTTGTGGTCAATTCTACATCACTTGAAGCATTTCACCTGAGACTGCATGTCTCTTTCTGAAAGATCTGTGGTATGGAGGAAGATGGGAGTCATAGGACATCACAATGGCCACTTCTCACTTCAGCATGTGAAATTTAAACTTATATAAATGGAGGATATTGTACACATTACTTGTGCTGCTTTATTATGTAGGTCCCCCAAGCTGAGAGATTGTATAGACCAGCATTTCTCAACCTGTGGATTGTGACCCAAAAGTGGGTTGCAAGAATATTTCAAAAGGTTGTGAACAAGTGCCAGAAAAATGTGCAAAAGTGTGGGTTTTCCCTTGCAGGCTGGCAGTGTTCCAGCCTGCAAGCAGCTGCTTGAGGCATGGCCAGCACGCAGCCAGGCAGGGTCGTGGGAACAGCCCCAGCAGCTGGACAAACGTAAGTGTATGGAGAGCAGGGGTCAGAGGGCCCGGGCTTGGGGACTGTTGGGGTGGAGGGGGTATGCATGCATGCATGTACATGGAGGGGATGGGGTTGGGGAGAGGGGACAGGTGCCTGCCAGCACTGAGGAAAGGTGGTCGGGTGGCCGGGCACCAAGGCAGGCCCAGGGGCGTGCAGGTCGGATCAAGCCATCGATCTTTGCAAATGGGTCCTGGTACGAAAAAGGTTGAGAATCATTGGTACAGATGATCACAGACTTCCCCACACCTGAGACACTATGCATGCACCTCTGGGATGTCTCATTTTAATGAATATTTATCTTAGCTTCTGCTAAAAACTTGGACTTATCTTTAAAAACTAGTGGTTTCTTTACTGCTCTTATCTTCTCATGAAACTAGTTTTTTATGGTATTTCTCAAGGGAGAATTACTTTATGCTTCTAACTCCAACCAAAAGAACAGTGTGTGCCCCTAGAGAAGTGTGCACAAAATGGGAGCTGTGCCCTTTTATTCCTGACACCCCACCTGGAAACTCTCCTCTAAAGAGTAAATGTCAGCAGAGCACAGAGCACTTTGCAGAAACATTTGGCAAACAGATTCATGAGAATATTCTGTTTAAAGGAAATTTGGGACCCTGACAGACATTACATTTAAGATGTAATTAACTGGTTAATCATGTCTTAAATCATGATGTGGCCATACATTCATTCAAATAATGGTGTGATAAAATCAGGAATAAGCCACAAAGTAACTACACAAAGTGTGTGCAAGCTTTGTGTTTGGTTCCCATCACACCTTTAATTGAACATGTGGCCAATGCCCAACCCTTTCACCACATGGGAGCCTTTCAAGACTCCATGTTCTCCAGGGGCTGGGAGTGCCCCTCAGCTTATTGGGGCTCCCAGCCATGGGACCACATTGTGCACTCCCACAGCAGGGAGCCCTGTCAGCTGATAGGAGTTCTCAGCTGTGGGAGCACACCATGGGAGTGTAACATGTGCTCCCATGGCTAGGAGCCAAGCTTGCTACTTGTTGGTATGGGGGGAGCCTAGGATCAGGCTCCCCCTGCATTTAGCAGTATTGCACATTGGGATCTGATGTGGGAATCCTACAATTAAGCCTCCTACCATGCATGTGTGGTATGGCAGTAGGGCTGTGTGAAGCTTCGGTCACTAATTTGATTTGGCGGAGATTTGGCCTGATTCAGTGGCCAAATCTCCAAATCCAAATTGAATCAGGAGACCCTTTAATTTCTCCGAGTTGAACTGGAACCCTCTGAATTGATTTGGAGAGATTTGGAAAGATTCGATGATTCAGACATAGACACAGCTTTAAATGTTTTTTCTACATACCTCAAGGTACCATGCAGCTCATGAACACTGAGATGCTGCGGCGAAGGGAGTGTCCCATGGGAGAGTAGGGGAGTCCCCAGTGCACTTGGCAGTAAACCTGGAAGTGGACCAGAAGCACTTCCAGTCCACTTCGGGGTTCGCTGCCGAGCACATGGCCTCCCTCCCTCCGCACTCCTGTGGGACGTTCCATCAGCCCTACCATCGCAGTTTTGGTACCTTGAGGTATGTAGAAAAAACATTTAAAGCTGTGTCTATGGCCGAATCACTGATTCTACAAATCAGCATCAAATCTTCAGATTTGGATTCAGCTGAATTGAATTGGGACAGTGATCTGCATCAATGAATCAAATTGCTGTCCCTGAATCGGGCTGAATTCAAATCTGAATCGAGTACATCTCGTTTCACACCCCCCTATATGGAAGGAAGTGTGATTGCTCAGATCTTGCATCAGATTCCATCGGGTCTTTTCTTTATCATCTGTCAGGGGCTTTATTCATCCCTTGACTATCTAAACACTAAACTACTTGGTTATATAAAGACCATGTTTATCTGTGAGGTTTGATCTCTTGCAAAGGGTGAATGAGTATAACTTTGGTAAATGGGCATGGACCTTAACAAACCTCATGTATGGTGGGTTAAATCCATCTACTGAGTTTCCCTCAATTCCCACTACTTAATGGCAGTATGTTTTGGTCCTCAGTAAGCTCTTGGCCAAGGTAACAATGATTTGGGTGGTTCTATTTATAAATACCCGACTTGATACATCCTGGTAGTCCTGTTTCTTGGAGGGTAGGTGTTCATTAGCTTCTAAAAGTCCCATTTGTTCAAGGCTTCTCAAGTTGGCATCTAGAACTGAGAAACTAAAAATTGCTAATCACTAGCTTGTTTAGACACAGAAATTGGAAGATTTATAGTGAGGAGACAGACTGGATTGTGTACATGGACAGTAAAATACAGAACATTTCAAGGACGCTTTAGAATGCTTGAAATTCCCTAAGCAAACTAATTTTTCATACAGGCACTTCTAGTTTTCATGTTAGCCATTTATTATTGCCTACAACTCACAGTCAGTGGCCTAGAATATATTCATTCACAAGAACATTTCTACAAGTTTCAAGTTTACTCCTTTCCATAAATATCATTTGCACCATAGCTGCAAATAAATCTCTCAGAATAACTGAATGAACTGCTATAGTCTATTAAAAATCAGCCAACTGTATATGACACATTTCCCTTTTATGTAACCACACTACTATTATTGTTCTACATGCAGACGGACACAACTTATAATGACTATAACTGGGGAAAAGAAAGACATGGGGTATGGCCAGACATAACATCTGAAATGTTTCTGATGCCTTTCAAGCACTGCATGGGGGAGCAGTATAGGCATACACACCCTTTGAAGCTCTCTAAAGTTGGAAACACTCCAAAAATGACCCTGAAGAAAACAGGTACTATTTAGAAGCACTTCAAAATGAAGCATTTCAGGTTATATACACACAATTTATGGAGTGTGATAGAGAATTCCTGGGACTTCCAGCATCTCACAGTGCTCTATTTCCCCATGGGGGGAGTGGGGGAAAGAGGAGGTAGGGGAGGGGGCACTGTGTCAGCTAGCACTCTCCTATCTAATCCACCTCCACTGTCCAAGAGCTCCCACCTGCAGGAACTGGGAGACTCTCCAGCTCCCAATCCCTGCATACTTCTCTACACCTGGTCTGTTGATTCTGGTAAGCAGCACAGGGCCTCCAGTCTTCCAGTTCCCTCTTCAAGGGAAGAGTGGAGCTGCAGCACCTAGGAGACCAGGAGCTGCAGAGCCACACTGACAGCCCAATGTGGGGAAAATGGAGCCATCAGAAGCCACAGCCCCTGTCATGGCTCCTGGCTGGACAGCATGCTGCTGTATGCACCTGCAGTGATTTTTAAGTGCTCCAGCTCTGGGTTGTGGCATAGAGCTATATGTCTGTCCATGGTTGAAATCATCCATTTTCTAAGCGCTTCAAATGCAGCTGTAAACCCTTCAAATGTTTCTTCTGTTTCCACTCTAGGAAAATTATACTAGAAGACCAAGTGGGATGAATAGGATTATTTTGAGATGAGTTAATCAAAATATATTTGATACTTGAAGCACATTAGATATTTGACTCTTAATTGTCATTGGAGCTTGACTGCATATATGTTCCTAAACTTTTGTCTTGGACAGTGTGCTTTTACAACTGGGCATTGTAAGTGGACTTTGTAATGGGTTGGAAAATTAACATAGCTCCCAAATAATGAATCTAATCAGAAGCTTTTCCAATGTCTTCTGGAAATAGACAGTTCTGTCATCTCTGCTTTCATCAGTCTTCAGGGAACTTGAATTTGGCTAGATACCAGGGTCTAGTGGAAAGAAGGCACATTTAGGAGAGATATAGTTACCTGAGGTGCTTCAGTGGCCTGATGGATCACTGTGTGTGCTGCAAAGCCAAAAGTCAATCTTTCTGTGTGATCTACTGCCCAAGGTTGTCTTCCATCCCAGGGATTTATGTCATCAGCCCTTCAGACCTCTCTTCATTCTGGCAGTTCTATAGTTCAGGGCAGCTGGTCCTGGGGAGTGCCATCCAGTCAGAACTACTGCAGAGGCCATTGTGCCCTGTCTTACCACTGGAAGGAAGTTCTTGAATCCCCCAGCTGGCTCCGTTTATCTGTTTACCTGCTAGCACTGTCCAGAAGGGGGCAGGGCATGTGTGAGCATAAAGAAACTTCTTTTGGCCATACCACATCTGGGAGCAAGAAATGATCCTCTACCCAGTATCCTTCACTTCCTCAAGCACTGACTGGGGTTGTGGTCATGAATTTTAATTGGCCACATGCAAAAATACTGAGCAAATGATGGGTTTTGAGCCCTGTCATATTTTGTCCTCCCTACTAACCTGAGGAAATGCCTACCTACAGAAAGCAAAACATCCTGAGAATATGAGCAATGGTAGCTGGTCTCATGGCAACATGTTGCCATTGAACCCTGGGCTAGGGACTACTGCACTAGGAAGACATGGAGTGCAGTGCAATGAAATAGCAGCAGTAGCAGATAAGCAGAAGGGACGAGGGAGTAAAGTAGGTGTCAGTGTCTATACAGAGGTAGATTAATGAAAAAGCATGTGTGTAGGGTCCTTAGACCAGTGTATTGCTAAGCCTGTGTGTGCGGGGACAGGGACAGCAATGACAGGGACTGGTGCTAATATTACCCTAGGTACTAAGAATGATGAGTCCCACTTCAAAAATGAGGCAAATTTGTTTAAAAATGAAACCATGAGGTTTGGCCCTCAGCAGCCAGAAATCACATTGTTTTCTTCTTGGTGGAAGCTGTCTCCCCCATCTCCCTATTATTTTGAGTGGGATCATCCCATGGTCAAAATTCAATCAGAAATTAAAAACGGAGAGCTGTAGCTCACCATCTGCTGCTTTGAGGAGACACTTCTGTTATTCTGCCTATCTCTGAGCCTTACTTGGTTAGACAGAATAGACAGCTGCCCTATTAGCATTCTCCCACCATACCATTCTGCAGTTTCCTGTTTCTAGCTATTTGCCAGCTGAATTTCTTTGGTTTTTTCCTTGGTCTCTCACCTGCTGCACTCTCTGTCAGTGCCACCCTAAATCCCATGCCAGACCCTCGGTCTGGCCAAGTTCCCTGACTCCTCATAGTTCCCTGTCTTGATTTCTAACTTCTTCCTCCACCCTGCTGCTCCCATAGTCTATTCTTTACCCTTACACATTTCCTGGTCTCTCCCTGACCAGCCCATCATAACAATCTTCACTGAGAACAGCCCAGTTTCAGCTCCAACTGGAGGCAAAGGGAGACAGTGGTCTTCTTTCATAAGTGCAGTAGGGTTTGTTGTAGCCATGACAGTCCAGGAAATATGCAAGAAGCAAGGGTTTCTGGGTGATAACTTTTAGTGGACCAACTCTATAGTTGGGAGGGATGTTGGACAAATTTTTGGGTACAAAGCTTTCTTTTTTGTGACCCAGACCAGAGGAAAGGCATTTTGCACCTGAAAGCTTGTTGAAGACCTCTCCCCACTATAGTTGGTCCAATAAGAGATATCACCCCCCCAAAAACCCTTTATTCTTACATCTGTTAGAAGAGCAACTATGATTTAACTTACAAGGTATATCTACTTAGAAAATTTCAAATTTTGGTGGATAAAGAGATCAAACTTAAAAAAAAATCATAAAAAATAACCTTATTTTTTTCACCCAGCTATGGACCTAGCCAAAAAGTCCAGAGTTCAATATTTTTTCAGTGAAAATGGACATATGAAAATTATCCATAAAATGTTTCCCTACTTTTAACCATCCCAACTATAAAAAAGCACAGAAACGCGGTGCACATCTTGCTGAGGGGAGCTTGTTGCTTCAGTCCTGTTGATGGTATTATGGAGACAGTTACCCTTTTACATAAGGGCAAATCTTTATGAATTTGGAGTCAGAAATCAAAAACTAATAAGAACACTTAAATATATGAAATACTGCAAAAACACTGCTACATCACTAGAAATAGCAATATGGAATCTGTGTATGTTTTGTGGGGTAACAGCTGAATTCAGTGGGCAGCATCTGTGTGGGCTAGAGCTATTTACCGGGAGGGAGAATTTGTACTCAGAGTACTTGGCTTCTTTAGCACAGGCTCAATAGCACGGGGTATACATGGCAATTCCTTTACCACTGAGTTGGTGAGTCTGTCCCCCAACAGTAAGCACTCTAAGGCAATGGTTCTCAACCTTTCTGGACTTGAGGCACCCCTCCATAACTTTTGTGAATTGAATGGCACCCAATTTCAGAAACTAATGTATATATTGCAGAACTTACCTCCTTATACAGGGGCTGAGCTTTAGGGGTTAGGGATTGTCCAGGCAGGGATAAACCTGAGCCTGGCTTATTTGCTTGTCTTATCTTATTGCCTCACACCTCATGGCACCCTTCAAAGGATCTGGCAGCACCCCAGAGTGGCCTGGCGCCCTGATTGAGAATCACTGATTTAAGGCCTAGTTTAGATTGTTGATTTGCTCCAATTGGAGCCACTGGTGTGATAATGCTGGTACAACCCCTTTTGTTAGCAGACAAAGCAACAAGGCAGACATTTCTACTGCCTTTAGTTCATCTCAGTGGCAGCTTTCTATCCATTTAAGTGGCAATTTTGGCACTTACATACAGATAGTGATTCTATTTCACCTGCAACATGGACATGTAATTGTGTGCATGTAGACTGAGTGGGTATTTATGTGCGTATTGTAGATGTATACCTGCATCTAAGCCCTGAAAATGTAGGATGCCAGAAATACTTGACTAGCAGATGGAGGAAGAATGCCCTCCTGTGTTTTCATCCCAAGACTTGAGTGTTTAGAGCACTTACACAGGATGTTAGAGACCTGAATTCTATGTCCCCTTGCCCAGAAGGTGTTTAAAGTTGGCGCTCTCTGACTTCCTAGCACAGCACTCTAACCACCATGCCACAGTATGTAGTCCTGCCTTCAGCACTCTTTTGAAACTGGCAGCCAAAAGAAGAAGCTATGCAAGGCCATGAAAAAGAGAACAAGGTGTGTGGCTAAGTGAATGACTGCTGGCTCTGGGATTCTAGCTTGAACCCTTAATCCCAATGGTGTAACTTCCCCATTGTGCTGCCCTTCAATGCAAAAGACACCGGCTCAGCTTCAAAAGCAACTCTGGAGAGCAGTTGGGACAATGAGTTGATGCTTAGAGCACTGTGCTGGGCAGTTAAAGGGTGAGTCTACACATACTATTAGTGCACATGAATAAACTCTGGAGCTTATTGCTTTGGAGTTTTTTGCTCCTGGGTGAACTATTTAAACATGCACCTAGGAACAATTAACTCCAAAGCAATCAGCTCTGGCGTTTATTCATGCACAGCATGTGGAGCCTGGTCAGAGCAGCCTCAGCTGGCAGAGAACCTGGGAAGCGGGGGTGGGGGTCAGCCTGCCAGCCCAGGGCTGCTCCAACTGGGCTCAATATGCTATGGAATGGATAGCTGGGAAATTAGGGTGCTTCAGCATAGGGCTAGATGACAGGCAGCTCCCACACTGAAGCAGCCTTGTGCTTGAGCCAGCCAGGTCAGCATTTACATGTGCGCTGCAATGCACAAAAAAATGCTGTAGCAGGTATTACTCTGCTATAGAATTTATTAGTTTCCTGTGCCCTAATAGGGGCCCATGTGTAAATGCTGAGACATTTATTGTGGAGCTAATTAGTCAGCTCTGCAGTAAATGTCTCATTTAGACACACCCAGAAAGATGCAGATTAAACCCCTTGTGGGCAAGAGTGGCCTAAAATTCAGATCTCTGGTTTCACAGGGGATTGCCTTCATCCCTCAGGTTTTGGGGATAAAACCAGAGACACCTCTTCTCCTACCACCACCTGGTCACTTTTCATGGACTCACAGCGTTCTCAGTCTATGCATACAGGCTTGCATGGCCACCATGTAAAGAAAGGGTAATAAAGGACCAGGGAGATGGACAGAAATGTACAATGGAAAATAGAATTCGGTTGCACCTGCTGTGTTGGAATCTATTACTCGGTCAAGCAGGGATAAACTCCAATGGTGCCAGTAGCTGGAATTTAACCTGCCTTCACCTTGAGTTGCACTGGCATAGTAATGGCTGTAATTGGTGAAGAAAATTCCTAATTCAATGTATTCAAATGTATACAAATAAAAGGTGGAGTGTTGGCATTTTTCCTGAAGATCCTAGAAGAAATGAGAGGCCAGCTAAGGGATTTCCATAACTGCCCCAAGAATCTCTTCTTTACCCCAGGGATCAGTCTGATCTTCCCCAGAGAATACTCTCTTCATCTCTGTAACCCAACTCTCACATATTTCCTAAGTTTCCTGGATCGCTAGTTTACACATATTTCCCCTAGACAGTATGACATAGAGGACCACAGTGCAGGTAGAAGAGAAGACCTGAGCCAGTAATTTTAATGGGAGCAAGATTAGGCTTACAGACTATAATGTTTCTTTTTTACAGATTCTCTTTCTGATTCTACAGGAATCTATGCAGACTTGTAAAATAATATGCAAATTGATACAGCATTCATTCATTCATATAGATGTTTTCAAAATTTACCTTGGCTCTCTCCAGGCTTCTCCTTTGTTCATGGAATGCAGATGGACTTTTTAGTGCTGCAATAGGAAACAGAAGCACAATCAGCACAGCAGTGGTAGCAAGCAGCCACTGGAATATTCAAAAACAACATTTTAATGGATGGTATAAAAATAGCAACACAAACTAGCTGATCTCTTTATTGTGCTATCTAAAAATAATTCAGGAAAGCTATTGGAAATCCCAGTCTCTCGCAGCCAGTTTGTGGCAGGAGAGCAGAAGGGATGGTGAGCAAAGGGCGAGCAAAAGACACATGGACAGGTGTAGGCTTTGCAGCTCAGTGTTCTACAGGATACGTCATAATCCAGGTGAATCCAGGTGCAGCTTTTACCTGGAGAGCTTTTTGCAAATTACAGTGCCATGAAATGCTGCCTGAGAACAAAGTGGAGAGTGGGGAAGAGGAAACAAGGGATCAGTATCCAGGAGAGAAAGGAGACCTTGCTGAGAACTTGCCAGGAGGTCAGAGCCTGTGGATGATCCACACTGTGAAGCCTCTAGGGTAAGGAGGCTCAAGCAAGAAAGGGGAACCTAAGAAAAGGATCTTATTACTCTTCAGTTAGAATGCAGCAAGAGCAGCCTCACTGGCACCTGTATAGTCAGGACAGAATTTGGAGGGTTTTATTATCTGTTCTTTGCCCCACATGCTCCTCTCACTGAGTACCATCATCCTTTCTGTTTGCAAACTAACTCTCCTTCACCTCTCCAACTCCTATTCTATGAGCAACACAGCTTTGGTTCTGCACCTCGGCAGTTCTCCACTGTGTTTTACTGAGAAATGTATTTTATTCAGCCCAGTGGGGTATATGAACAGTGTTGATGACACACTGTATAGAAAAACTTTGCATAAGGGGGCCATTGACTCAGCCTGGGCACCAAAGTCAGCAGGCTGCTCTGGTCACCACTTCCAAACACTTTGGCTTTCCCTAGAGAAGGCTTTCCAGGGAAAAGGGAATGGCTAGACTTTTTCACCCCCTTCAAAACATTATTTCTGTGCAAGGGTTGCCAATCTGGTTTCCAGTCATCTAGTGAAAATCCTTATGGCATCCTGTTGGGGCAACAGCTTTTGGAGTTGACAATTAGGGTCATTTGTGAGTTTGTTACATACAGATTCTGTAAAATACCAGTTAACAGTTAGTATCGGATTCAAGAGGCTTACTGAACAGAGCCTGTTTCCAATGTTGTTTGAAGCATCTAATGTTAATATTTGGACCTTTATTTTAAATTCAACTGAAATTTATTTCTGGCTGAAAATCATTGTTTCCAAGGTGCAGAAATAAAGGCTGTGGGAACAAAAAGCCCCACTTTGCTCCATGTGGCATTATTCTCATCTGATGGGTTTAAATGACAGTAGCAGTTAGAATCACTAGGATGAGTTTTTCAGGGTTCCCATTGAATTAGTTTTCGTGCTCAGAAGAGAAAACAGAATCAGGTAACATCTTGGATTCTGACACTAAATAGGGTGATAGTCACACATCTGTAGGAGCTGTTTTCTGCAAATATTAGGGTCTGTTTCATTTAACATCATTTAATTAACCTCCTTGCTTCTTGTCCCCCATTCGAAATGTAATTTAAAAAGGGACAGAAATTCAGTTTAGACAAGGCTCAAGAAAACAGGGGTCAGTCAAAAATTCCAACATGAAAGAGTAAAAAGGAAACTCAGGCAGAACAACTAGATGCCTATATGAAGTCTAGGGGAACACCTGGATCAGCTCTTGGAAGAAGCAAGAATCCAGTGGGGAAAAAAAACAGGATGAATCACAATAAAATTCAAGAGGCCAGAAGGCCTTTTCCTGTGTCTGACATTTGAAAAGTAGACAGACAGACAGACAAGGTAGCATTTCTGTGCCATGCTCTGGTGAGCAGCCAGGAAGAGTGGTGACAGCTGATTTAGTTAAAAGCAAATTAACAGAATGCAAATGAAAAAAATGAAATAAGCAACAGACATTACTTTTTATAGCCCAATTCACTAAAATGTTCTAATGTTACAAGGTTTCTGCGGGCAGGAACTGATCAGATCATACTTCATGCTACTCATGCTGAAAGTGTTGCAGTATTTAGTCATTTACCAAGGTTTTGGAGGAATTATGTGGATACTGCAGCTGGTATTAGTCTGCAAAACAAATAAAGGTATATCTAGCACCAGTTCTTCATATAAGATCTCAGGTAATTGTGGGATGAAATTTAACAACTCAGAAGTGCAGTGGCTTGGAGATGACTGAACAGAGCTGCTGGACTTGACATGCCAATTTTAGGACTATATTTTGCCTTTAAGTTTCAGCCTTGCGTGGGAGCATGAAGACTTCCTATATGTAGCAAGAGCCCCAGCATGACTTTGGCCAAAATTACTCCAGAGGCTCTCAAGAGTAAACTTTTGCAGGAGCAGCTCCACTGCCCTTTAAATAGATGCAGTAAGCCTCTAGCTGTACAGGCCATTGCAAGGAATACAGCTCCCCTAACCCTCTCTTCATGCCAGCCCAGAACTGGGCCTGCCTCGTAGACTTTGGGTGGGCCCTGCACAGGGCACCAAGAGAAGATCCTTGCTCTTTTCCCAGCTTGGTCTCCCACATCTAACAGATCACAATCTGTCCTTTGGGGATCATGAAACATACCCATTTAGGATACACAGGATTTTATGAATTAGGTTCTCCAGAAGGTTAATTTTCTCAGGAAATCAGTCCTTCCAAATTTTCATCAAGACCATAAAATTACATCTGGAAAAGAAGTTCAATAGTACCGGTATATCTTGTAGTATGCTCCTGCCATTTCATTCAGCCTGCTATACCTAGTAGAATGGGGCAGGCTATGGTCCCAGCTGCATTGGTATGATTGTGGAATTACTTCATGGACTTCATGAAGTCTGGTTCTCCCTTCATTTTCATGGGTTCCAGCACATACAACTCCATCAGTGGATTCCAGGGTAAAGTTGCTCAGAGGTTGTTCTTTCTTACTCATCTGTGCTTATTTTTAGCGTATTTGTAACCAATGCATCATTTTAGCAGAAGATCTGTTATTTTAACTGTATGAGAATAGCTGTATATGAAATCCTAGAAGCCCTTTTTGGAGCCTTGCAGCTCGGACAGCAATCTCAGTAAATTCAGTCTGTTTGAACACAAACTCTTTTTTCCCACTTGGTGTTGCTGTTTGTTTATCTGGGCAGTCCCAAAATGTTTTCCATTGAAGAGGCCAGAAGGAAGATGAAGCTTGAGCAAGTCTCCCACTAGCTAGTCCTCTCCCCTTTCCCCTTCCCCATATCTTCTTCACTGTGGGAGTCATTTATGAAGCTTTTATTTCTCTTCCATCCACAGCCTACCTGTGAGAGTGAGAGCAAGGCTGATTTTTACCTTTATTTCCCTAACTGCTTTAATCATTCCAGGTGGGACTAACCACAGATATTTTACAACACAAAATCGTTCTGACCATGTGGTGCATTCAGATAGCCCCAGGATGATTCTCTTTGGGCTTATGCCTGCTGCATGCTGAGCTGTCTCAGCTTCACGCATGCTGTATCATTGTTTGCAGTTTTTTCTTTAATGAGCTTTTAATAATGACTAGAAACAGTAGTAGTGGTCAGCACCTCCATGGGCTCTTGAGTACATTCATAGATCATGGATTTGCACAAAGAAAATACTTTCTAAAATGATTCTGCCCACTGATGTTCTATTACTATGAATACTGAACTATCTCTTGTTCTGTCCTCTGTGTAAAAATAAGTGGATCGGTTATATGGAGGGGGTCAAAATCTCTTTAATGGAATTATTTCAGCAGAAAATTTGGCCAAGTGATTTTAAAATATCCTGGTGGGAAATCCAGGACTATGTGCAGTCTTGGGATCAATTACATCATTAAGATCTGGTATAGCATGACCAGATTTGAAGCAGATTATACATTTGAAGCAGCTTTCTAACAGTACAGGGTAGCTCAATCATTTGAGGGTAGCTCAGTCAGTTTTAGTATTTTATTGGAGCTTAAATGTTAAAACCATTGTCCCTGAATTTATAGAACTACGATTTCTAATACACTATAGACACTGAGCATTATAGCAGCTCTACCTCATTCCATACTCACCTTCAGATAGCATATGGAATGAGGTTCCAGTCCATGTGTACCTTCAGGAACTCAACTTACATGGGCATACCAAGTCCCAGAAAATACAGGAAGATCATAATTAAACAAACTTTTATTGTTGGTACAACATAATTATGCATGCACAAAATATGC
>NW_017728964.1:292413-303890 GCF_001723915.1 Gavialis gangeticus
TCACACCAGAACTGCCATTTATTGGATTAAACTATAGGTCCATCTTGCCCAGTATCCTGTGTCAAATAGTAGGAGAGAGAGGATGATGAAAGAGAGAGTGAAAAGGGTATGAGCAGGGTTTTCCTCCTGCTCTTCTTCCACCTGCAGCCTCTGTAAGTTGAATAAATCAAAATGCATTTCCACTGGAATAACTGGTGGCAACTAACAAATGCAGAGCTTCCCTTTCGTCAAATATAAAGCATCAAGCTTTTCTGCTGAGGTGACAGAGCTGTTAAAGATTTGTACATTTATTCTTATAATGGCAGCATATTTCTTTGCCCTCATTCTCATTTCGGGAAACCAACTGGCAAAATGGTAATCCTGAAGGTGAGAATCTGACAAAGCTAAAAACAATGAGAAAAGGCTATTTATGTATCACTACTTGCCCCCGGCTTAATGCTGGTGCCATACCATACTATGTGCAAGGCAGAAGTTTGTTATAAAGCATTAGGTCCCCATTCCTACAAGTACATGTACCCCATGCATTCATACCAGCTGGAGATTTTTCAAGTGCACAGACCTGTATGTTCATATCACTCTGGTGTACGAGTGTGAGATACGGCATTTTGCATATCCACATTAAGTGTCCACTTTTAAAGTATGGGAGATATTAGAGGTGGTATAGAACCTGACAGTCTTGCCAATTCTTCTGATTTTATTATAAGTCTCCCAATATTTGGGACTTAAAGTCCCAGCTCTTGGAATCATATGATCTCATCCCCTACTCTTCCTAGCTCAGAGGAAGAGTTTAATAGTACAAACCCTGAAAAGTTAAAAATCAAAAAGCAAATAAAAATAACTCAACATTTATTATTTTTTAAATAATATTTAAAAATATATTATATTGCTATTAAATGATTTTGAACACTAGAGATTGGCAATACTGTACTGATTGTCTTGTACAGCTGTCAGCACAGATAATCTGTGAAAGGGGCAGAATGAGAAAGAAATAGTGGAAGAGCCAGGTATTGTATGGAATGCCACAGCCATGCTGTTACTGAAATGTCTTGTTACTGAAGAACAGAAAGCATACCTGCTACTGCCCTCTATTTAGATTTAACACCTGTTTCACAGCATTTCTTAAGAGTACCCATAGAGTAAAGCTCAGTAACCAATAGAAAGAGGGAGAAAGCGGCATGAAAGAAGTGTAACAGACCTTGCAAAGTCATGAACTTTAACAACGATCCTAAAGGAGACCATGATGAGACAGAAGTGAATATAGACAATTCTTTGCCTGTGTTTTTTCTGGCTCATGCTCAACATATGTTTAACAGGGCTCAGAGGATGTTTGAGATCTAGAAGCAAAATTCTATTACTCTTGTGCATATAAATGGAAGTTTTTTCAACCACGTAAGTGACCTATTTGGTATTTACACACAGTTTGTGATTCTACTTTACCTGGGCAGCGTGGATAAGTCTGTGTACATGTACAAAGTGCATATGTTCAATAGGCTTTGTACTGGCTGGGCAGATGCATGACTACATATACACGGTGATGGTGGGAAGTGTAAATCAATACCATGTGATGAAGAATAAATATCCTTCCATGTTTCAGCCCCAATAACTAAGTGATTAGGTCACATGCCCAGGAAATTGGAAAACCTAGGTTTTGGGTCCCTTCCAACAAGTGGAAGTGCAAACTTGTGCCTCTCAAACTTCCACATATAGATGCTCTATCCTGTCATAGGGTATGTTGTCCAGTGTCTCTGGCATTCCCCCTTGTCATCCAAGCGCAAGAAACATGTGAAGCTAGGAGGAAGCCAGCAATGCCTTCCTGCTCTGTAAGGGAGAAGTATCGTAGTTCTACCTGGCATCTGGTAGCATAACTGAGTTGGGGGGCATAGGGCAGCGGGGCAGTGATAGAGGCAGCAGCCCTGGACACTGCCTTTGCGGGGGGTGGAGGGGGTGCAAAAATAGTTGCAACCACAGTGGCATCTCACTGAGTGCCACTACCTCGAGTGTCATGCAGCAGCCTGGCTGCACCTCTGCCTGGATCTTTGGTCTCAAGTGGGGCAAGATCTTCTGCATTGCCTTCATGCCAGGAGGAACTGAATATTAAATGCAAAGTGCAATGACTCAGCTTCAAAAGGAGTGGGAAAGGGGTTTGTCTTAGACTTAACCTGTGGTGTCAGTTGTGGGGCACTATCCTGGCAAATGAGTGATGTGATCAAACCCTCTCAGTGTGACAGGTTGTGGGGGGCGGCAGGGGAGGGGTTAGAACCCAAGTTTTCTGCTTGCTGAGCAAGGTGCACTAATGTACGTGTGCTTATGCATTTACATTGTAGGAGTAATAGACTAGGAAACTGGTTGTACATGATGAAAAAGGCCACTCACAAGGCTGGAAAATGACCATTTAATTGTATAAAGTGAAATAGGATTCTAGGAGCCTCCTCTTCACTGATGCTGTTTGCTGGCCTTATGCTCCTGGGGCAGTACCGATATAAGAGAGAGATCAATGTTAGTCTTTCCCTTCCTGACTTTTACATGCTGACATGGTACTGTTGGGTTTGGCTTTCTGACACAGGAGAGGGAGGAGTCAAGTGAAAACATTGTTCTATAGTCTGTGCTGGACTGAGTTCTGGCAAACGAAATAAAAGCTTGCAAACCTGTAGTGGAAGAAATCCACCTAGTTGAGAAGAGAAAGAGTCACAGCAGGGCAAAGTACCCACATGCTCCTGGCATCCTGGGTCCCAAAACAGGCAGGTTCAGATGGGGATGCAAAGAAGATGCATTGGCCCCCAAGAGATGTTTTGGTTCAGCTTGGCTGAAAAGTGGTCTCTATCAGTGGACCGCGGATGGGTTGCTGGCTATACTCCGGAGGGGACCTCAGCATGTGCTACATGATGCTACAGCCACTGTTGATCCAGGGGTTGTAGCCTCTGTGTTGCTGCTGGGGAATCTTGCCCTTGGTTTTTATTAAACATTATACTGTTATACTTCCTTACACATCCGTGAGCTCCCGTATTTGTTAAAAGGAGACTGGCAATTGACTAGCCTCAGGCTTCTTGAGGGGGGAAAAGTCATAAACCCTTTTACAGTATCACCCCCGGCCCCCAGAAACATCCAGAAAAATTAGGCAGAAATGTCAATGTCTCTGTCAGTTTGCCTTAAGCTTCCTGCTTCTCTGAACAATGGCTCCAGTGCCATTGCCTCTGCTTTTGGGTCAGTTCCTACCACATGCAGGGCAACATGCTGCATGAGTTAATGCCACAACTGCATTGACTTCCAGAAGAGCAACTGTACTTGGCACACCCAGGAGACACCTTACACCATCCCACATTAAACACTTCTGGTGAAGTGGTGGAGCTAAGCTAGCTGTGCTGCTATGCTGACTACAGCCTAATAAAGTGCAAAGCATCACAAAAAAGTAGGAGTACTGCTCTCCTGAGGATGATGGCCAGTGAAGATGATGGCCACTGAGGCTGTAAGATTTGGGTAGTTCCACTCAGAACAATTTGAGCCTCTGTTATAGTCTGTGCAGCAGACTCACAGACCTAGGGATAAAATGCCAGTTAGAACAATGATGCTCCCAGAGCCATGACAATTAACACTGCTATCACTCTTCCGCTGCCAAATTTACAGACACGGGAGGAGCCCCATGGTCTGGATGACAGCCCCGCAGTCACACCATGGCTGTATCTGGTGAACAGAGCTGGGCCAGAGTATGGGGCTGTGCTGTGGCTGCATCCAGCACGCAGGCTCACTCCAGTTCACACCAGCAGATTGACTCCATATTCTGACCCTCTTCTGGATCAGGTCTGCAGAACAGTCCCGCACATGGGACACAACCCACAGACCCCATGCCACTCATCCAGTCTGCAGAGCTGGAGGGTTGTAGCACCACTAGAGGGTTGTATTATCACATCATCTACTAGTGACTTGCTTGAGTTCTAGGCTGTTTGTGGATGCAGAGAGAGGGGTAAGGAAGGTACTCACGTGGCATGATGCCCTGGTCCGCCAGCTGCTCTCGGGTTCTTCTCTGCTGAAGCCGTAACTGTAAAACTGTTAAAGAATGTATATCAGGAAGCGATAATATTTTTTTCCTGAGGCAAGCATCTTTCAGTAAAGAACCCTACTAAAGAGCTCTCAGAAATACAGCCCATGATTTTGATTTCTGGGAAGAAAAGACAGGATTCAGTTAGTACATTAAGAAAGAGCAACTTCCAAGAGGAGGAATGCTCATGCACAATAGCAGGGAAATCAGGAGGCAGGCCAGCACTGTGATGCTGTTTTACTTAATAGCTGGGTCTCTAGGACAGTGTTTTCGCATTGTGGTGCAGAAGTGGAAACAAGAGAAAGGAAGAGAAGGGAAGAAGAAGGGACTTGAGTAGAGGATTCTATTGCTCTCCAGGACCTTAGGTTTTACCTAAAAATGGAGGGAGAATTTACTTCCCCTTACTGGACCACAATGGGCGCATCTACATGTGTGCATTTACTGTGCAGTAACCGAAACTGCTGTGCAGTATGGGCTCACATCTACATGTGCATGCATGCACTGTGCAGTGAATATGGGTACTTATGTTGATTTGAGCATAAATTTGATACCTGCATCATGCAGGTATCAAATTTATGCCCAATTAGTTACCGCACAGTAACACACATGAAGATGCTGTACTGAGCAGTAACACTTTGTGTGTGCTTTAACGCCTGCATGTGGAGACACCAGCCTATTGCTGCTTACTGCACAGTAATTTACTGCAGAGTAAATTTAAACCCACGTCAATGCACATGTAGACACGCCCAATAGGGAGGAAGTCTATATCTTCTGGAATCTATACCAGCTTTCTATTCTGTTATTTTTCTAAGGCTCATGGCAGATGTTACATGGCCTGTGTGTTACATGTGAATATGACATAAAAAACTGTAACATGCCAGTACTTAAACCAGATTATCCCTGGATAAAAATAGCAGATCAGCTACAGTGAAGTTGCTCATTATAACAACACCTTTTTTGCGGTGCAGAAGTATCCTGCAATACTTGTAATGTGTGCTCAGTTGTCATGTTATGATTCAAGGTATAATATCCACATAAGCAACAAATGTAACATCTGCTAGGGGCCTAAGTGGCGCCAGGGCAACTTAGCTGGAGGGCAGACAACTAGGAGGACTTCAGTGGCTGAAGTGCAGGGTTGCACCTGGTAGATTGCAGCATGGTGTTTACAAATGTATGCTGGGCCATAAAAGGAGCAAAGATTCCCTTCATCCAGTATCACATTTGGGAGATGCTTCTTGGCTCTTTTATTGATGTGTGACCTCCCAGACAAGGTAAGCAACAAAGCCAAGAAAAAAAAACAAAGTGAAAGGGACCGAGTAAAGATATTAGGGAGTTTTTTAGTGTGTTTGTCTCTGTGTGTGTGGGGTTGGGGGTGTCTACAGCCACCTGCTGGACAGCAGGCCACCTCCCATGTGTAATGCAAGAACTCTAATATTATTGTAAAGGCAGAAGCATCAGAGTTCTGGGCAACTAAGTATATATCCCAGCTTACTGGGGGCTGGTTATAATGTGAATGAAAAAGACATTTTGAATATATGGGAACATGGGGAAATTGTGAAACTGAAAATGATAAGCAGCTACTTTTGTTTAGGTTCAAACACTGCCATTGTCTGAGACAAGATTGTGATTTCCAAAAGGGATTTTTAAGTATGCAGAAATTGCATATTTTAAACGATGCAGATGCTATTGCTCTGGGACTCTTTGACACCCTGTGAATCATAACACCATTGTTCTCCCTGCTACTCTCCAGATGAGTGTTTGCTGTTAGGAGATTCTACTCCAGTTGCTGTACATTATGTGGTAAATATCATCATAATATATTGATGTGGCATAATAAGGCAAAATCCTTGGAGCAGTTGGTTTCACTTAATGGCTTTTGCCAGACTCCAAGATGTTTATAATCAGCAATGCTGACTGGAGGGATAGGAAGCCCAGCACAGTGCAAAGAGAGTCCAGCAGTTCAAGGAACTATTCTGATATCTGTGGGGATGGGAGTAGGATGCACTGGAAATTGCCAAGCTGTATATAGTACTAAGCTCGCTCATCCACTTGTGCTGCTAATTCTACTCGTAGAGTTTAAACCAGTGCTTTCTCTGCTCCTTTGTCCACATGGCAGTTATCCTGACTATTTCCCTTTCCATAAATTTTTGGATGCAGCCTGGATGCAGACATTTGCAGCTGTGAGGTCCTGCAAAATGCAGTAAGAAGAAGTTAACACCAAGCCTGTAAAAACATATTGCTTTGTGGAACTATGGATCACTAATATGACTGTCTTTGGAAAGAAGCTTTGACAGATGGGTACCAATTACTGAGCAGAGAAAACTGCAGTTTCTGCCCAGAATCAAATAAATACTTTTTTCCCCCAATGAAAAACATGTTCAAACTCTCTGTTGATATTTCAAGTATACTAAGACAGGATCCTAAATCCTATGGCGTATAGCCTGTCCTATGGGGTATAGTATATTCTGCTTTTGTGGCATGAACTGGTAGATGCTATATTGTCTTATTTCTGTTACAATTTCCTATGCCTATATAAAGTAATATACTTTACACTCTTTTGCTTATTTATCACTTATCACAAGAGTGTGAAACATATGGCCTGTAGGCTGGATCTGTCCCCTAGAACCACTCCATCTAGCCCACCATGCTACTGGAAGGCCATGGAGTTTGAGGGTATGGTTTGCAGGGGCAGGGCCTGTTGCAAAATCCAGGGCACTATGGATCAGTGGACTTGGCCCTTAGCAATACTGACCTTGGTTACCCCATGGCAGCACGGCCCACAGCTACTTGCCACATTGCCTTTGCAGTGGATGCTGCCACTGTTGTTGCCCCATGCCCTATTCTGGGTCTGGCCTGAGGTTCAAAATTAGTTCAGCACCCTTTGAATTATCCCCTCTGTTTTGTCAGAATTAATCTCTTCTGTATTTAATTGAATTGTAGATTATGCCACTGACTTCTTCAGTTTTCCTCTCCTTTGGCAGAAATTGAGTAGAAAGGTACTAACAGGGGCACATGCTTTTTGATGGACCTTCAAGAGCAAATTGGATGCTTATCTTGCTGGGATCCTATGACCCCAGCTGACTTCCTGCCCTTTGGGCGGGGGGCTGGAGTTGATGATCTTCCGAGGTCCCTTCCAGCCCTAATGTCTATGAAATCTATGAAATCTATGAAAATATAACTGCATATTCATCTCCCACCTAGACACAACCCTATAACAGGATACCCATTTCTGAGCACCTCAGGACTTTGGGGTCATCCAGACCTGCCTCAGCTCCTTTCTCTTCCTCATTATCCTTCTGCTTTTGCCAGCAACTTGTAATATCCAGAATGAAACTTCCCTGATGTCTGAACTGGAGTTGAATAATGACAGCACTTCCAAAGGAGACTCCTTAGCATGAAGCTTCCTGAAAAGCCAGTGCTTTGTAATTTTTCCATGTTCTGAATACACACAGTCTTACATTTGAAAGTAAATATTTAATGAAAGCCCCACATCAGACAATGTTTTCCTGCCAAGTTTCAGCACTTCTTCAGAGTTACATTTTTGCTGCGAGTAATAATGCAGCCTTAAGCATATGGTCAAGTCCACAAACATGCTGTTTTTATTAGAAACTCAAATGTAAAATTGGTGACCAGTTCTGTCAATAAGGAACAATCCATTCTTCATAGACCTTTGCACCATTTCATATCCATGAAGTCCTATTTTTCCAGGCAACACTTTTTCTTCTGACAGAAACCAATCTATGTATTTAACTGACCATTATCACTACAAATCTCTTAACCTTCCTAAACAAGGCTATGTCCAGTCTACTTTTGCTCACACAAAATTTCATTCAGGTGCAGCTGTGAAAACAACAGCTAGCTCCTTCCTGCTAAATATGTTCAACTCTATTGCTCCATGACCATTCTCTAGGGTCTGAAAGTGTAACTATATGAACAAAGTGTCTAGAAGAGTAAGCCTATATGCCTGCCACTGGTTAAACTATGTCTTTTTGGAAACATCTTTCTTTTTGTTGCATGAGTGCTGCTACTGGCAATACTGCCATTATATGTGGGCAATTGTATCAGCGTATGTGGGCAATTGTATCAGGTTTGGTACAGAATCAGGGGTAGATCCAGGGTGTGTGTGTGGGCGGGGGAGGGATGTTTAGTGATGCAGTTGCACCCCCCTTTGATTCCTACTCCACCTAAACTTTAAAACTACCTGCCCTGGAGGGGTAGCAGCATTTCTATTCAGGCAGTGCTGAGGGTGTTAATTGACTTCATGGCTCGTTTTAATGTACCTGATTCCTGCTAATCTCAGGTGCTAGTGAACCTTTTTCTTTTTTAATGGTCTTGATGTTCCATTACTCAAGTTATCCTTTCTTCAGCAATATTGGTATCTGCTAGCCACTCCTGGCAATCTCTGTTTTCTGTTTCACAGTCCTTCACTGTTTTCAGTCCCAGCTAAAAATCTTAACTTAGGTGTGGTAACATTAATTCAGGTTATTATTCAATCATTTTCATATGAGTTACAGTAAAGTGTTGGATGCACCGTCAAGCTGTTCAAGAAGGCTAGATTTTGTTTTATAAATCTGAATAAGAGATGTACATTTATCTATAATGATTACAGGACTAATAAAACAATACCCTTTGACTATTTTGCCTGTTTTTTTGTGGTTTTGAATATATAATCTAGCAAATGAGGGCACAGCCCAATAAAGTTATATTCATTTTTCCTTTGGTCTTAAACTCAATAATATAGCCCTGGGCCTCTAGCATCTTTGTGAAGTTTCTAGTTTCTTTACCTGGAGAAAAATGTGCAATGTTGTACCAGACCTTCTGCATCCTGCTTTTCAAAGTCCTAGATCGGCTCATGTAGAGAACAACCCACTGGTGAGGATTAATGTGAGGGTAAGCACATGCTGCTTATTCAATGGCCAGTAAGTACAGTGGTACAGCTATTAGTATCTGCATAGGTGGCTGGGACCCATTTGAATTGTAAATGTGTATATTCAAATACTTTTGATTGATCATAGTCAACTTTCATGAACCCTTAAAGCATAGTCTGTGGACTCCCAGGGGTCTGTGGACCACAGGTTGAAAACCACTGATCCAGAGAGACATTTCATCTCTTCCCTTGACACTTTCCACATGTCTCAAATTCCTCAGATTGTTCTACATTTTAGCCTTTCTGTTGAGTTAGGCCAGGCAGCATGCCATGGACAAACGAGCAAGAAGATGCTAGCTGTCAGATGACTATGAGTCCATATATTGCTGCTTCTACTTCATAGCCTTATAATCAAGCACAGCTTCATTGTCCAGACTAATGTGACAATCGAATATGAAACACACCACTTTACAAATAAATTAACTGAGACATTGAACAAGGTCACTTGAGACAAAGCTACAAAGAAGACAGGTCTCCAGTGCAGTGGATATATAAGATTAATGATATTGCCTTTCATACTGAATATGTTAAATGTATGAAAAGACTACCTTGTAGATAGCAACAAGTTCATATACTTGGCAAGCACGTTCCTTATCTGTGAGCAAGCTGTGCTCTGGTATTTCCAAAGCAAGATCTTGATTTTCCAACTTAAATCACATTTTTTTTAACATTGCATTTTGTATATAATTCCACAGAATCTATTTTTTGCATGCACCTCTAACACCCATCCTTCATCCATACGAGACTCTAAACCCTGCCCTTTTAAACACAGTAGCACTGTCTTTGACCACTAAAGGTAAAAGTCTAGTTACAACACGTAAAAAAAGAGAGAGGTAGTTATTAGTCATGTTACCTCTACCCTGCCTTCTGCCTACAAGCAGGAGCAAGCTGTTGTGCTTTGTGGTCTAGAGTTGACCTCTGCACAGAAAGACCTATTTTGCCACCAGTAGAGGTGAATGTTTAGATTTTGATGGGCTTTTTACAGTTGCTAAATAGCTATGACTATTTGTACAAGCACCCAGAATGGTAGGAAGCTGCAGGCAATGATAAGAACTGTTAACAGTACAGAATTAACATGAGACAAAAAATAAATATGTGAATTACTGGTTCCTAGCTTCAGCACCTTCTTTAAGTCACATGGTCTTTCACAAGGGAAAAAGAAGCAGCTGCTGTTTGATGGTGTGCAGGCTAGGATTCTCTCTCTGTGGCACATTGAGGGTGATGCCAGGGTGGTACATACTCAAACCTAATCAAGTGTTGATGCTTTTTGGCAGCAAGCCAAGAACAGGGTGTAGTGTAAAACATAGATGGGTTGTGACTTTGCAGTACTCAGACAGACCTGGAGGGATTTATCAGTCAGACCTGGGTGTACCAGTGCTCCTGCTGAGACCAAAGTTCCTGGCTACACAGTCTTGCCCCTTGGCTCAGGGTCAGACCAATTGCCATATTTGGGGTCAAGAAGGAATTTTACCCCATGATAAACCATGCCTTAGCAATGCCTTATATCTCAACACTGCAAAGAAGGCAAGATTCATCAATCAGGAATAGCTGGAAGGTTGCACAAGGTCACTTTTAGCAGAGCTGGAAGAGCTTTCAGTAATATCCAGATATCAGCTACCTACTGGCAATTCAGCTCCAAAGACTCTTTCAATCTAGTCTTCCAGTTGGTTATGCTGTATGTAAACTGGGACTATTCTTGCTCTTCTGTTTGAGTATTTTTCACAGCCCTGCTGTAAGCTGGTCCACATGAAATAGCAGCATTCTACAGCAGGCAGCCTACAGAGGTAATTATTTATCCCAGGTCTGTACTGTACTGCTGCAAGTGTTACTTTCAAACTCTGCCATGAGTTACATAAAAGATTATAGCAAAAATGACACTCAAACACATTTCAGATATAGGGAGGCTGTCCCCTTTTCAGGAGAACACGTCACTCTTATGTGTAGGAATACAGGCAGTCCTTGACTTAACAGCGTTTTGAGTAACAGCGTTTCGCACTTACAATGTTTATAAATTGAAACCCTGTTTCAACTTTCTGACATCAGTTTTGACTTTACAATGCTTGATCTGATGCCCTGCCAGCAAGAAAATTCAGTGTCGCCCATCTCCCAGGAGAACATCTGTCCAAACTTCCTTGGACACTTTCGTTAAGAAAGCAGACAAGACTCCAGAAAAACCTGCAGCCAAGACTCCTGAGAATACTCCAGCCAGGACCCTTCAAAAAGTCCAGCATAGTCACTTCAGAAGTGTTTCCAAATCAATATGATTACTATTTACAATATAAGTACATTAATGTAGCTATAGTACTCATCTATAATTGATTGAGTACAAAATTCTGGGTTATTTTTTGTGAAAATAGGGTATTGGGCCTTGGTTCATGAACCAATCCCCCATTTATAACATTGTTTCCTATGGGAAAATCGGTTCCAAGTTACAACATTTTGACTTAAAGACATGGTCTTCGGGAACCAATTGTGTCATAAGTCCGAGGACTGCCGGTAGAACTGTTACTCTTAAAA
>NW_017728964.1:308890-332478 GCF_001723915.1 Gavialis gangeticus
TACAACATTTTGACTTAAAGACGTGGTTTTCGGGAACCAATTGTGTCATAAGTCCGAGGACTGCCGGTAGAACTGTTACTCTTAAAAAATCTGTGAGGCTTGTAGCAGTGGCCATTATGTTTAGAAGTTGCAAGAAGCTGATCAGATTAGTAGTGTACATGTAAGTAAGCATCAGTTGTCAAAGTGCAATTGCTCCACAAGTTATCAGACCCTACATATACTTTTAAAAGCTCCATTATAGAACATTGATAAGGTTTTTGTTTCCTCTGTGGATGCTCAATAAGGGCATTTCAGCAGAGGAGAAGCAGCACAGTTAAATGACACAGATGGGGGGAAAGGGTGGGCACATCTATACAGGATGTTTACTGCAAAATTGACTGATTAGCTCCTCAGTAAATGTCTTGGTGTCTACACATGCACCTCTATTAGGCTGGAGTAAACTAATTTATATATGGGACTTATAAATACAAGTCCTATCCTGCTGCGGAGCAAAAAACTCTGCAGCAGTGCACACGTAGATGCTGGAGGGCCTGGCTGATGCACAAAGGTGCTTCAGTGTGGGGGTCACATCCTAGCTAGCCCTATACTGAAGCACCCTCGTGCTGCAGCCAGCCTCTTTGTACTGTGTTGAACTGGGGGTGGGGGTGGGGGGGGCAACCCCGGGCTGACAGGCTGACTCCCAGGGCCCCCTGCCATCCAGGGTTGCTCTGACCCAGCTCCATGTGCTGTGCAGAGCTTATTGCACCAGAGTTAATTGCTCCTGAGTGCACATTCAAATGGTGCATCCAGAAGCAATAAACTCCAGAGCAATAAGCTACACAGTTTATTCAGGAGATGTAATAGCATGTGTAGATGTGTCTAGTGAAACACAAATATAAAGTTCTGGCAAATACTTAAAAGGAACAAAGTGAATAGAAGGCTTTGAAGTCCTGTTTCTAAACTCATTATTAGACTTATTATTGGTAGACTTAGACTTATTGCCATGGGTGACTTCAGCATACATGCATTGTCTTCAGAGCTGAAGCAGGACTTCATGGCCTCCATAACAACAATGGGGCTATCCCAGACAATAACTGGGATGACAAACGAGGTGGAGCAGATGTTGTTGGTTTGCACTTGCCTGGAAAGAGGGATTTGGATCTCTGGGGGTGTTGTTAACATGCCTTTGTCATGATCAAACCATTTAACTTGTAATGGCACAGATTCCTGTCCCTCACTGTTCCCACTGGGGTGATGGACGAGTTAAGCTGGAGACTCATGGAACCAGTGGAATTCCAGAACTATAGGGGGTATTCCTACTGACTTTGATGGCTACTCTGTCAGTGGTCTGGTTGAACTGTGGAATAACACATTTGCTAGAGATACAGTGGCATCCTCATGTCCACTCCCACCATTGTGGTGCTATCTACTTTTTTTGGGTGGGGACTGGCCTGGTCAATCCAAGTTGCTGTCATCTGGAAACCAAGTCATCTACTGTTTGCTGTGACTACAGACAAAATCTGCTTGTATCTAGCACACTTGGGGAATGCCAGTCTAGCTGTGGAGTCAGAGTTTGGGCTTGCAGAATATTGGTCTTATTTGTTTATATGGATTAGTTCAATTGTTGTTGCTCATTGATGCAAAGGATATTCTCAAAGGGATGCAGGCAGCCACCTGCGAATGGAACCCATTGCCCATCTTACACGCATGTCCATCTTGGCTTGTAAAAGTCAGCTGGGGAAGATTGGCACCACTGTTGGTGGGGATAGTCACTGCCTTCCTTCATGAGAACAGGGGGCTGCATATTCTCAAGTCTGTCATTGTCCAGCCACTAGTCAAAAAAAAATCTCTTGACATTGAATCCTCAGCCAGCTATTGTCCTGTTTCCAACCTCCCCTTTTTGAGGAAAATTGCCCAAAAGCTCCAAGTATCTTTGGATAATATCAGATTCCTGCACCCCTTTCAGTCTTGTTTTCATCCTGAGTGGGCATGACTACATGGGACACTTACTGCACATTAGGCTAATAATACTGTGCAGTAGTATGGAGGTCAAAAAATGTGCTAATAGCCTACTTCACATTGTTATTAGGCGAATGCACAGTAAGCATCACAAAATAACCATGCACCAGCACTATTGTGAAGTAACTACTCACTGTGCATTCGATTAGTACTTTATTAAGCAAGTAGTAAACTAAATGTAAGATGGGCAAGTAGTAAACTAAATACCCACGGTGCATTAATGAATGTGTAGGTGTGCCCAGTATAAGGTAAAGGCAGTGCTTCGCACCTTGGATTATCAGGGAAACTGTACCATAATGATCCTATTAAATCTTTCAGTAGCCTTTAAAAGAGTTGACCAAGAGGTGCTGATAAAGTGTTTATGTGATGTGGTGAGAATTTGTGGGATCGGTGGTGGTGAGGGAGCGCTCATTGTAACTTGAGGACCTTTCCTGTGAGTCCCCTAGGGTTCAGTCTTGTCACTCCCACCATTCAATATGTATCTGAGGCCACTGGGCAAGACTGTGTTGAGATTCAGTGAGGTGCCATCAGTATGTTGATGATTCCTAGCTTTCTCTCTCCTTTTCATCTGACCCAGGTCCCACAGTCTTGGTCCTTACCCAGTGCCTGGCTACAGTTAGGGATTGGATGTGGGCAGACTAAATGAAGCTGAATCAGACAAGACCCAAGTGATGGTTGTCAGCAGATATCTTGACTTAGGGGGAATAGAGACATTTATCATTGATGGGGTTCAGTTTCCCCTTGTCAGCTAGGTTTGCAGCCATGTGGTACTCTTGGATCCTCTGCTGCACCTGGATTTTCAGGTTGCAGCGGTAGCTAGAAATGCCTTTCACCATTTCTACCTGCAATCCTTTCTTTCAGATTCAGATCTAGCTTCTACTAGAGACCACTGAAGTGTGCTGTATCTGGGCCTGCCCCTCAGGGCTGTGCAGAAGGTGCAGCTGGTACAGAAATTGGCAGCCCACCTTCTGACAGGGTGGGTCACCAGAAGAAGATTACTTCAGTGCTCTGAAATCTGTACTGGCTTCCAATAGTTTTCTGGATGGACCCAAATTAATGTGGTGGTTTTGACCTGTAAGGCTCTAGACAGTAAAGGCCCAACATATACTAGAGGATGACCTTCCCCTCATTATGCTCCATCACAATTCCTATAGTCAGCCAAGAGCAACCTCCTGTAGGGGCCATCTGTGTACCGTGTTCACTCCATGAAAACACATGGGAAGTGGTTCTTGGTAGTCACTTCTCTAATCTGGGACTCCTTACCCCTTGTGGATTGTCAATGCATTTACTGGAATCACATCAAGTCCTTTTTATTTGGGTATAGGTTTTGAGGCACTGTCTGGGGGAGGGGTCATATTGCATAGTATTTTAATATTTTTATCTGTCTTTATAATGTCTCTGGTCTTATTTTAGGCTGCTGTGAGCCTCTTCAGAGGAGGAAGGCATAAAAAGCTAATAAATAAAAAAAAATAAACCAGAGTGGTACTGTTTTGGAAAAATGGATCGCCATGTCCCTGCTGTCACTAAGAAAGCTGGGTGATGCAGAAAGTACCCCCCTGGTAGCACATTTGGCCACAAATTGTCTCTGGACAGTGATTAACTCCAGAGTCAGAGCTCTGTAACCTCCTCTCTGCTCAGCAAGATTTGGACATGAAAGTTATGTTCAATGGCTATTTTGTAGGGTTTCTAGCTCAGCAGCAGAACCTGTTCCTAACTTAAAGACAGCAAGGAAAGCACAGCCTGGTACAGACAGACACTCTAGTCAAGCATTCTGCCAATTTTATTTACAAAAGGCTTCAGATGGGTTACTATAATGGGAAGGATGCTACTCTAGAGGCAGTAATGGAGCAATAAGTCTTGTGGGTTGGAGCCTTCCATGCATAAGTATCTACTGGCTGGAATGCATGCAGGTGGGTGACTCCCAGCTCAGATCAGTGCTACATGACTCCAACCACTTTAGCCTGGCTTAGACCAACTTGAGACCTGCTGCTGTTACCACTGGGTGCCTACAGATTTGTTTGGGGGTGGGGGCATTTGAATTAGGGCAGTTCCCAGAGAGCCTCTCTAATTAAAACACCTCACCCTCACATGTATTAAGTATCCCGTCAGTAGTGATGCATAGGAGGTGTACGGGGGTACACATGCATCCCCTGAGAGTGCTGGTGCACCCCCTGACAGGCCATACTCCCTGATTAGGCAAGGGGGGCAGGTGGAAGTGCCTCCCCTGTGAGTGCTGGCCAGGGAGTGGGAGCGCCGGATGAAGAGCCGCAGCCACTTCTGGGAGTGCCACGGCCACTTCCTGGTTGGCGCAATCAGCCGCGGGGGGACCCCCCTCCCTCCAGTCGGTGAGATTGGTCAGTCGGTGAGATTGGCCGTGGGGGACTCCCCACCCCAGTTGCTGACTGGTCACGGGGGGGGGGGGGCATGGGCCCCCCGGGACTAAGGGGACACCAGTCACCTATGTATCCTGTGTTTCAAAATAGCTTTAACTAAAGCTCATTCAACAAGTTTTAGTTAAAGCACCTCAATATATGTGACAGTGAGGCACACTGGAGCATTAAATAAGCTCAGTGTGCTCTGAGATATTCTAATTAGAATATCTCAGAGCACGTCTATAGGCACCCACTATTGATTTCAAGGGGAACTGTGTCATTGATTTATATAGGAACAGGGTCAGGCACTGAAACAGAATCCCAGCATAGATCAGCGTAGTACAAATGAGACTGGAAAGGCTCCCAGCTCAGCAGTGCCTTTATAGGAGACAATTCTCATCTGGGAGCATTCATTATACCCCAGAAATCTGTCCTGTGGCTCAACTGCGATTGCTGCTTCTACCAGGCCAGGAAACTCCTAGTTTGAAGATAGACTATGATTCTCAGGTGAGGAGCAGCAGCATTTTAACATCATATACTGAAGTGGATTGACCACTGGTAGGTATTCTGGAAAACCTACTACAAACCAATAAAATAATGCTGTGTGTGAAACAGGTCCCATTTAATTTGGATTTGGCCCAAATCAGGGACAATGATTCAATTTGTTCATTTAGATCACTGTCCCTGATTCAATTTGGCTGAATCTGAAGATTCGATGCTGATTTGGAGAATCAGTGATTCGGACATAGACACATCTTTAAAAGATTTTTTTACATACTTTGAGGTAGCAGGCATGGCTCATTATTGCTGCAATGCTGGGGCGGATGGAGTGTCCCACAGGAGCGCGGTGGGGCCCCCCCGTGTGCTCGGTGGTGAACCTGGAAGTGGACCAGGAGTACTTCTGGTCCACTTCCAGGTCCACCAAGGAGCGCACAGTGTCCTCCCACATTCCCGGGCCCCTCTGGCTTGGTAATCAGCCACAGGGGGACCCTGGGTGTCCCCCCCAGATCCAGGAGGCACCAGTTGCTGAGCCAGGGGAGAGCAGGGGGGCCCCCCAGTGTGCTCCCCAGCACACCTAGAAGTGGACCGGAAATGCTTCTGGTCGACTTCTGGGTTTGATGCTGAGCATGCTAGTGAGCCCCCCATGCTTCTGTGGGACACTCCATGCGCCCCAGCATTGCAGCACTCATGAGCCACCTGGTACCTAGAGGTATGTAGAAAAAACATTTAAAGTTGTGTCCATGTCCGAATCGCCGAATCTTTACGAATCTCTCCAAATCAATTTGGAGGGTTCCAGTTTGATTCAGAGAGATTAAAGGGTCTCCTGATTTGATTCGGATTTGGAGATTCAGCCACTGAATCAGGCTGAATCTCTGCCAAATTGCATCAGGGACTGAAGCTTCGCACAGCTTCTATGCCGAGCACTTTAGCCAGTTATGCTCTGCTGAACCAGATAAGTGCTGATGTTGCAGTTCAGAGATGGGGAGATTATGGAAGAGGATTTCATATGGAGAAGGAAGAGCATATATCCTAATGCCAGCAGTTTCCAGAACAAGAAGAACAGCTTAATGTCACCCTGCACTTTGTTCTTAGAGCACATGCTTTAAGAACAAAGGCTCTGTAGGGTGAAGAGACCATTTTTCAGTCATTAGATCAGGTCTAATCAAGCTGAATAGAGTCTTAAAGGAAGCATTTAGATCAGTGGTTCTAAACCAGGGTGCCATGGCAGTCGCCCAGGGGCAGAGGGGGCAGAGAGGGGAATAAACCTCTTCCCTGCTCCCTCTGCCTCAGGGGCCCTACAGCTGCCACTGCGGCAGCAAGGGGAGAGCGCAAGGCAGACCCTGGCTTGGGTCCATGGTGGTAGGACAGGGAGTGAGGAATTAAACCCCCTCCCTGGCCGGTTCATTCCAGGCTGCTGCCGGGGCTGGCTGTGCCCCCGCTGCTGAAGCAGCCAGAGGAAAAATGCCTGACGGGGTCTGGAACAGAAGTTGCAAAACCGGTTAACCCAAATCAGTTAAGTCTGATACTACATTCAACCAGGTTTATCTGAAACCAGTTTCAGCCATTTTGAAACTGGTTTATGGGCACCAAACATATGTTCTGTTACAGGTTTAAACCAGTTTCTGATCACTTAAACCAGTTATGTGTAATTTCTGTCCCTAGCCAGGGACAGTATGCCTGGGCTCTCCACATATTTTTAACTCTTCTTGCTTGGGTTTACTTTCTAATCATCATTTCTAAACTCCTCAAGACTAATATACTAATACCAGACAACCTTTCCCTTTGGCCACCTGCTCCCCGTAGGTGAGGCCTCACAGGTAAAAGCACATCAGTCTCTGGAAATGTGGGCCCAAGCCTGAAGCAGATCTGAGAAGACTGCTAAAAAATTTGCCTGAATGCAGGAAAACATTTTGTTTAAAAACTATGCTGTAGCCTGGACATGCTTTGTCTGGAAGGAGCAAACTCGGCTCACTGATGACTCCTCAGGCTGGGTCTGAAGGCAACTATAACTAGAGTATTTTCTCTATTGAACGTCCAGCTTGTGGAATCTCTTAAGGCCCCAAAGAGCTACTAAGTGTTAATGGTAAACCCTGCAATGCTTAACCCTCTGTTTCCTAAGAACATGTGAACACTAACTTCTGTTCAGTTACCCAATGGGTAATTCCTTCAGGAGGCAGTACATCTGCCTGCTCCTAGAGTTCATAAACCTCTTCCTTCACATTTAACCATATCTGCCATACTGCATGACCCTCTTCCTGCTGGAAGTGTTTATTTCTTCATTGCCTAAAACAATGCTTATGAAGGTAAAGTGAGATATAAACCAACCTCCATTAAATTTCCACAAAGCAGTAAAAAAACAGAGGAAACTCCCAGAGAAAAATATAATTAATATAGGTAGGACAGTACCTGCAAATACACACACTAATGTAAAACCATATTAATAATGTTAAAAGAATGCACATTGGTTGAATACCTGGAAATTCAGAGCTAAGATTTCACTAAAGACGTAACTCTTCCCTAATATCTTTGTCCATGCATAAACTATGCACAAGAAAACCTTGTAGTCAGAGTTACCATACTTCATCTACTACTTCTCTCACCTAATATCTGCTATTGCCCTTTGTCCAGTTCACTCACAGATTTGGCAGAAGCATATCATCACTCACCTTACCCCTCTGCTATTCCATTACAAGTCAGAAGTTTCATCCTGTTTCTTTTACCCTCTCTGCAAGACAAGGACTACTGTTGGGTTTCTTTCAGCCCACCAAAGAAGCCTCACTGGCACTTTACCTTGTCCACACTACAAAGGCTGTCCATTCTTAACCCAAGGAATGCCACTGCCAATTTATAGCTAGATATGTGCCTGTAAGGTTAAACTTTTATTTTTATGCTTTAATTTCTAGCCAATCGGCTACCACTGATAGAATATTAATCTAGACCTCTTATAACCTTTCTCCTTATTGCTTGGACAGGGAAGGCAGAGACAAGGTCAGCATGGAAACTGTTTAACTCTGAACTTCCTTGCTTTCATCTGTTTGTTCACATTGCCTGATGATGGGATTCCTTTAAGTTTTAGAGCAGCCATTTAATATCTAGAGCAGACTCTTTATATGAATGGTTTTCTCCAGGAATAGTTAAAATCATTCAAGAAGAAAGTTCCTGGAACAGCAGTTTGTGTATCCCAGTTGATTTAGTGCAATCTCATTGATGCTTGGAGCCTGCAGGACAGCATGGCAGCCAGGCAGGCAAGAAGAATCATTGTTCCTGCAAAATTTGTCAGGATGACCTCAGGTTTGTGTATTTAGATTTGGCAAAGTAGACAAAATAAACACACACACACAAATATGCATCTCTTACTCCTAGGAAATGGAAGGAGAAAATTTCTGTGCCTGCAAGATGTTGGGATTGCTGACACACTAACTATTCTCCATGTTGAGAATAGACTGAAATACCGCTGGCGGGTATCTGTTTAAATCTGTTACTGTAAATTGCCCTGAACTGTTTTGGGAAGGATGGCATATACATCACAGAAATAAATTAAAGAAATAAAATGTCAGACCTGATTCAGTTTACTCAAATTCTACTGTTTGTTGTACTACACCGTGATTGTTCCTGCCTGTATGCACTATACACTTGTGCTGAGCCTTTCCCCTGCCAGTAGCTGGAAAAAGAAGGAAAAGAGAGAAAGTTGCCATGCATACTTTGGGTGAAGGACTCAGGGGAAGATTACCAGGGACTGACCTGAGAAACCACTGATTAGTGTAGTTTCTAGCAGTTGAGAACTGCCTGCAGAAACTCATTTTCTTTTTCATTCCCACTAAAGATAACAAAATGGGAAATACTGACTAGGTGAGATGGATCATCACTAGGTCAGAATGGTTCAAATCTCTCTAGAAGTAAGGATTTATATGTCTGCACCATCTTCTTGCCACCTCTTTTCACCATTTTGAATTGCTATGGGATATAGTGATTAAAAGGTTTCTAGTAGGAAGAATCAAGTCAGACAAGTAACATGTTTCTGTCATTGATTTATACTCTACTGCCCACCCTTCAGTTCAAGAAACTCAGACTACACAGACAGCAAGTATTCACTTATACTGCTGCCTCATCCCTTGGGACTATCAACACAAAATCAAACAAAAAGAATATGTACTATTTGTGAGTCATTGAAAACACTTAGTCCCTCCAAAACTGAGAAAGTGATCAGAGCTTTACACCTGACTTGTGTCTCATTGGAACCATTGCCAAAGTAACAGGGTGCCCTGAAACGTAACCTTTAGCACATGATTCTCTCTGGCCTTGTACCTTGTGGGTCTGATTCCCATTGGCCTATCCCTGGTGTGTCATTTACATGGGTGTAAACCAGGCTCTCTGTGCCAATTAGGCCTAAAGAAAGTGAATGGAATAGTAAAGCAGATCAGAATACTGTATTTCTTGACATCAGTACAAGCAATTTTATACCCATTTATACTGATCTTGCACACATATAAATGATGACAGAAAAGAGAATCGGGCCCATATGCTGTTTTACGTAGCATGGGGAGTTAGGTCTTTTCAGCCATATTTACTTAGGCTCATCTTCTTTATTCCGCATTGTGTAACAATCTGCCACAAACTCAAGACAGACTCCCTGTCTGTAGGCTTTCCTCCACTTCTGCTGATGTCCTGCCTCTCCTTTCCCCACCACAGATGTGTCAAAAATTGGGATTGGGATGAATGATCCCTAGAGATACACATCCACACAAGTGGGAGTTTGGAAAGGTTGCAGCAAAACAGGCAAAATATTGTAAAATCAGCATCATATTTTTCAACAGCCAAGGCACAAGAAATGGCAGTAGACCTAGGAACAAGAGCTATAAATTAGAGACTGCCCCATAAATTGAGTGATTGGATAATACTGAAAGGCACATGAATTTATGGCTGGGAAGACCCTCAAAATTTATTTTTAGTGAATAATCATTTGACAAATGCATTTTGAAATCTCACTGTCAGTTCTGTTATAAAATCCACTAACAAATACCCCAAAATTAATATAAAAAAAAATGGTTCATTTGAAAAGAATGTGGTGACACAGAACACATCCACATCCCTCTCTCTTCAGAAAGGTGGCAGTGTTGCTTTGTAGTTACTGAATGCATAGCTAGGGACTAAGAATTATTTCAAATGAGCTGCAATGTACCATAATATACCAACAAAAACTAAGGAATGACTTAATCTAATGAAATGTAAGATCACAGTGATATGGAAACCACACCAAAGCTCTGGACCCAATTATTGTATAACTCAGGCAGACTGGGACCCTTGTGTTTGCGCACACACACACACTTGGGTTTTCAACGAACTGCCAAGTTTGTATTTGCTTAGAAAACAAAGTTTAAATTGACCACCCAGATATCTAAGAGATCCTGATAATACTACTTATGTCTAGCATCAGTTTCATAAACCTCTGATCTTATTATCTGCATTGCGCAGAGACAAAACACACATGGAGTGGGTGTCTTTCTGAAATCACGTTCTTGTGTGACCATACCATCAAGCTTTACAACACATATATGATACATGCAGTCAGAGTTTGTCTAGGCATTCATAAAAGATAGAGAACTTCACCTCTGACAGCAAAAACAAATGCTCAAATACACTTCTATCATTATTGTTATTACATTATCTAAAGTCAATTAAACAAATAAGAGTAAGGCACCCCCCCAACCTGTACATGCACACATGTATCCTATTTACAATAAACATAAAAATGTGACTCAAGGTACTAATATCCAACAGAGGGGCTGTTTTAGAAGTTACCATCCCACAATTCACCTTCACTCACCTTCACTCACGCTGAATATCCTCTGAGAAGCCCTTTATTAGGACTTCTACTAATTCACAAGAGTGGAACATGTTTTTACTTGCAAACCCTCTGAAAGCAGCAATTGGTTCTGTGGCTCTGGTTTTATTTCTCTGATGATGTCACTTTAAATATTTTTCATGTTCCATTTGTTATTTTTGCTTCTAAAAATGACGCATTTCTGCAAATTCATTTTTTTCCAATTAGTCACAACTTAATGGAACAAAGTCAGCAGCCTGGATGTCAGAGTAAATGTCAGGGCCGTCTTCTCTGCCACTCCCAGATATACACACTGTATTACACCTGGATATAGGGATGGGATTAGGTATGTTGTTTTTCACCACTGTCCTTTTGGATTTTTGCCCCAAGCCTTTGCAAGAAAGAGTAGGGTAAAGGAGCAGGGAATCATAGTTTCACTATCATAAACCACAGACAAACTGAAAAGCAATGAAAAAGCAGTAAAATAAATTACAGAAAGGAAGGAAAATGCATTTCTTCATTTACAGAATAGCCTCTGTGAGAGCAAAGCCATGACAGCTTTATGACTCCCTTATTATCTTACTTGCATGCTGCTTCCAAACATTTAATGAAAAACAGCCTATGGCTAAGACTTGCAGGAGAGGAAAGTTTTAGGAGAAATTCTTGATGCTCAGCCCTACCTGATCTGAACTTGCTCCGAATCAGCAAAGAATGCTCAGTACCAAGAAGTGTCATGGTGATTCTCTGTGAACCGTTCCAGAAGCCCCCTCACTTAAACCATTAACTTGCTCCAAGGAGACAAGCAGACCACAGTTAGTGAACCAGAATTCATCCGACCCTCCTGGAGTCTCTGGGTGCTTTTATAGCTGGGTTTGCAGAAAGCAGCAAGTGACTTTAAAAGTTTTGGTCCCATCCAGCACTGACCCTCCACAGAAACCAACTGCTCCCCCCAAGTTCTGTGTTGAACTAATTAACTTTTAGCTAGCAGGACCCTCCTCATGCTCTGAGTTTACTATCAGCAGCATCACTGGGTGTCCTGGCTGATGTCATGGTCTAGCAGGGAGAAGCGACTATCAGTAACAGGGTCTTAGGAAAGTCAGAAGTTTGATATCTGATCCTTATTACTACCAACAGGAACTCAGCCAATCAGGAGGCTCCCTGTCTCAGACAGCTGGTTTCAGAGCAGTTCTGAAATACCAACAGACCTAGTGTTTAACTCTTTCAAGCACGGGGAGATGTAGCCACTGGGAATTCTAAGCAGTAGGATTTGTTACTAAAAACACACTTCTCTTTCTAGGACTTTGAGGCCAAAGTACACAGCTGCCTCTACCTCTACATGCCTGGAGGGCAGGGTGTGATATTTGTTTATTGTACTGTACTTTTATGCACTCTGGTGTGCAGAATTTGTGGGTTCTTTCCTCCAAGGAGTCAAAAGATATCTAGATTGCAGCTGAAGGTCTGATCACAGCAAGGGTAGGGCTACTTGTACATCCCTGGGTCCCTGGGATGTACTCAGCAAATACAGTTTACAGTGCCATCACATCTTCACTGCTATGGAGTTAGCAGGGGTATGCCTAGCTGTGCTGGAATCATACCCCTAATTGTTGCGTAGGCATACCAAGGTATCGCTATGAGGGTGCATGTCCCCTGAATCTGATTCCATTTACTTTCTTTTTGACGTGCTGATGGACTGTGCCATACAGTCACTTTGTGCCATATTACTTTACAGATGAATCATAAATAAGCTAAACTGTCCAAAAATAGAAACAGTTTTTGAAGTAACACAATGCCCTAAGTGTGTGGCCATGTTACACATCAGGCAAACATTTTTGATTAAAAAGATCATATGATCATACTCTTTTTGTTTTGCCCTCACCATGCAGGAACATGACACAGCATGCAGGCAGAAATGGCTTCAGTAGAAACTCCTGACAGTGATACAGAGCCATACTGATATTTCCCCAACTCCATGCTATTACATCTCAGAGCTGGCAGTGCTTTGCAAATATGAGAGAGAGAAATTTTTCACTAAATTTCCCTGGCCAAAACAAGGGCTAGTTTAAGGAGAAATATAAAGGCAAGTAGAAGCTCTTGCCAGGTAAGGCTGGTTAGCAATCTTCTGATGCAATATTTTTCAAATGGAAAATATAAATTAGTGGAGAACAATATCAATTAGCGGAGAACAATATGCTTAATAGAAATGGGATGATTTTGGCAAATCATATGACAGATCATAGTTTTCAACTGAAATTTTCCACTGTCCCGGGAGTCAAAATAACGAGCAACACTTACTGGCAGCTCGGGATGGGACGTGCGTGGGGCAGAAGGAGGAACCTGTGCGGCTCGTTAGCCGCCTTTTTGTGCAATTACGTCCGGCTGGTGATGTCAGCGTCGGATGCCGGCCGGCAGAGATAAAAATGGTGGCAGCTGCTGCGGAGGAGACGGATATCCGAGGGATGAAGCCACGGCTGATGCCTGCAGCAGGGAAGACCCCACACCCGGGACCCGGAGAGCCTGACAAGCAGGAGCAGATGCAGGCTGTGGAGAGGGGAGTACCCCGCCAAAAGCCCACGCCGGATAACAAGGGAGTGACAGGTTTGCCAGCCAGAAGCGGAGCTGAAGCGGCACCTGGAAGCCATGTGGAACCCAGGTGGGAGTGCCGGGATGACGGGGCATGGAGGAAGGCACGACAGGGGATGAAGACCCCAGGAAAGCCCTGAAGGGGTTTGTGGTTGGGGCGGGTATTGCCGCTGGGTTCCACCGGATTGAGGAACAGGTGGGAGTGGATCCGGGAAGTGACAGGTCAAGAGCAAAGAAGCCCCTCCACGTTAGGCTCTGAGGAAAGGGAGAGTAAGTGGTAGGGAATAGCTCACCGGTCGGTTTTGGGTTAATGTATTTATTTTTTGTTACCCCGGGTGAAGGGGCATAGGAGATATGGACAGGTGCCCAAGGGGCAGGGCTCCACTCCTCATGGTTGTATGTACCCTTGAAGGAAGGGCCAGAGGTGTAAAGGGTTGTGTGGTAGGCCCACATGGGCAAGCAGGGCCTTAAGTCGCTGGCTTCGAGATGCAACAGCGGAGAGGGTGACCCCGCGAGTAAAGGCCGCGGATATTGGCTGGACGGCACACTGGAGGAGGGGTGAGGCCAGGGTGTCGGGGTGGCAGAGCCCCGTGAGCAACCACCGGGCAAACCCCGGGCCACTGACTATCTTGTCAACAGACCCCGCCTACTGAGGAACACCAAGTTGTGGCAGGCGAGAATGGGGTTGGCGATGCGGGAAGGCAAGCACTACTCCGGCAACAACATGAACCCGGGAGGTGCTTGACATCCACCAGTAGAGCAAAGGCCACTCGAGAGTGGTTATTTGAAGCCCGGTGGTCACATCCACATAGGCAGGTCTTAGTTGGAAACCTGTCTGTTTTCTGTACACTCCGCAGTAACAGGTTATCCCACCTGGAAGACTTTTTGTGGGTTAGAATACAGGGCTTTCAATTACCATGGCTTGTAGGCAGCCCCATTATATGGACTGCCCTAAAGTCAGGGAACCCAGGATCTGTGGTTCTGGGTCAGCCACACAGACTATGACTGTGGGGCCAGGGAAATTATGGGTTCCAGTCATCTAGGCTAGCTGACTTTTTGGGCCACCCAGCTCCTGAATCTGTCAAGGTAGCTAGTTGTTGATGTGGTTGAGGAGAAAGTGCATATGGCAGCTTTGAGGCCCCTGTCCATCTGAGAGTTAGCATGAAGAGATGGCAGTGGACCCTCTGTCACAGTATGGGGTACCTAAGGCTGGCCGTGATGCCCCTAGGGCTCCGTGACTGTGTCAATTCTGTCTTGCAGGTGCTTTCTTTTCTCTTCTGCCACGTCTTGTTGGTATAAATAATAAATAGGGAGGCTTCCCACAGGTTTCTGCATGGCCCTGGTCCTGTTGGACCCCACTAAACCCTACAGATTCTTGGACCCCTTGCTGGGTCCCACTTTAAGTTGATGCCTCACAAGACACCCCAAGACTTATGGGGTAGATCCATGTCTCCAAAACCTCCCCTTTACCATGCCCCATGCTCCGCAGATGGTACATAAATATTATCTCCCTAATAAGGTCTTGGCCTAACTGGGCTTCCTGTGGTCACTTGGCTCTGTGACCCCTGTTGCTGTGCTCCTCTGGACCTGGGCTTTGTGGCCCCTGTTGTTGTGTCCTTCCTGGCACTGGGATCTCTGCAGCCCTCTTTAGTGTGTAATAGTGTGCCCCAATGAGGCCTCCTCCTCCCCTGTTAGCCTCATCCTGGTCCACTGGTGCAAATAACAACATAAATATAAGACCCTGGGTTACAACATAACACTAACACTGGAGGCTACACTCTGCCCCTTTAAGAAGGCAAGCTTCTCCCTCAGTATTGTGTGCCTCCTAGCCCTGGGTGTCTTAAGAGCTCCTGGAACCCCATTAGTTTTACAAGCAGCAGATCAGGTCTGGGGCTCTGGCCTTAAAATCTACAAATCTATGAATCTGTTTTAAACCTTTCAACAGTTTTCTCCAAACCAGTGCCATTTAAGTCCTATGATTTCTGTGCTCTACTCTAGAGCTGCCATTGTCAAACATTCCTTGGTACTGCTGTGCCCACAAGTTATATTGGAACTGATTCAGCAAGCAACTAAAATCTCTCTGCTCCAGGAAGGATTCCTTGGCATCTGTAGGCTAAAATTGCACGTATTTGCTGCATTATTACATCATAAATATGAATCCAGTTTGCTGCCTCCTGTCATCACAGACTTTAATCACCTATCACTCCTGCCTAGCTTTCTTCTTCCCAAACACATGACATTATTTCTCCCTATTAGCTGCATTTTCCCAAACTGAACTCTGTATCAATTTGTGCTGCTCATACTGATCCCCTGTTTATGTTTATTTGGACCCTGCTCTCCTCAAGGGAGGCATCATTGATTTGTTTCAGACAATCAGTGACATGCATTTATGGAAATGCATCTACCACCAAAAATGTGAGAGCTACATGGCATAACTATTCAAATAAGTCATTTTCTTTCTGCAGGAATGGGCTCTACTTCTTGGGCTCACTTCTTCCTGCTTGTGAGAAAAGGGTCATTCAATATTTCATTATTGTTAGTGCCAGTCAAGCGCTGCCAGTTGGGGTGATGGGTGTGAATGTTAGTTTATAAAAGGTCCTATCAGCCACTGGATTCATGTGACCCTGGTCAGAGTAAGTCTTGCCAGTACAGCAGTAAAAATGTCATGAGCCAGCAAGGGTTCTTCTGTGCAAGCATTTCCCCTCTATCCTTCACTGTGGGTCTTCTAAAGGGTTTGCAATGGTGAGAACATTTCAGAAAGCAGGCTAGTGTAGACAAGACCTATAAAGGGGTAGTTCAGACTTATCTGGAAAGTGTAGATAAGACCTGTAGCAAGATAATTCAGACTTGTCTGGGAAAAAGAAGGCCAGAAGGGAAGCCAGAGCATGCTGGTTTGAGCCATAAAGAATCCCTTCGGTAGGAATTCTGCAGTCATATGAATCCCTGAGAGCTAGGGAGAGAAATGCTGCCTCTGAAGGCCAGGAGTAGTTGAGGTGTAGTCATTAAACAGCTGATATGGGAACAGAGGGGAAATGACATAAAGTAAGGAGCAGGTGGGTATCAGAGGAGAAAAGGAACAGAGAATGGATGAGGTTCAGCATTATGGCATTACAGAGGCATCATACAGAGGGAATGAGATACTTCAGGTGTTTTGATGGGGTCAAACTCAGTGGTTGAATTTCATGGGGGTTGTAGCTCCCAGTCCTGTATCTAATTACTAGGGGTTGTGCAGTTTCTGTCAGATGAATATCCAAGTGACAAGCACATAGTATAAGTACTGTTGTAGAACTAGGTGCAGCCAGCTTTATAATAGCCCAATAAACATGCACATAATCCCACTCCTACTTGCTAGCATGGACTTGGAGGTTAGTGACATGATGTCCTGGGTCAGACTGTAACCACCAGGGTTGGGCTTGGCTCAGTCCAGCTACTAAATCTATTTGCAGATGTTGAAGGTTTCCTTAGATGGTTACACAAATTTCCATTCAGAACAAAGACTCCCCTCAGCTATGGAGGTTAGAGGATATAAAAGGGCAACAATGAATTTGGGAGTCCCTATTGGGTTGGGAAAGCACTACACATAGAGAAAGTCAACATCAAAAAGTTGTTGTTTGAGCTGCTGGTTTTAAAGCATTTACATCTTTTCTGGCATTGTTAAAAGGGTGCAGTGTATTCCCAAGAGCTGTGGAAACTCTTTGAAATATCCTGGCCCATGAGGAGGCTCCTTATGCCTAGAACACCTCCTCAAACCCCCCTCCATCTCCTGGAGGCTCAGGAGTAGAAGTCATGCCTAGTACTTAGCCATACACTGCACTGCTCTCCCTAGAGGCATGGGCATAGGGCACCTATACACGAGCGTGGAGGCTGCTCCAATGTGCTAGAATTCCAGCAGTTGGAGCAGACTCAATTCATCGAGTCTTCTGGAGCATGGCAATTGCCATGCTCCAGCAGCTGTCTGTATCTCGTGTATCACCATCCCTGTGCTTTAAAATGGTGGTGGGGCACTTGAACTAAAGCTTGTCAAACGAGCGTGGGGGAAGCTGAAACACAAGATGCGGAGGTGCTTTAATTGAAGTGGTGCCCCCCTCTTATGAGCACATGTAAAAGTCCATTCATGGAGCAAAAAAGCAGTCCAGCCTACCCAACCACAAGAGGGCTGAGCGCATGCAGTGATCTGAGAGGCAGGGACAATGCAGATAGAGAGCCCTATATAATGGATCACGCAACTTCTGTGACTTTCCTGGCACTCCACCATGAATCATTGACTCCTGATGTAGCTCCCCTGCTCCCTAATAGATGCTACATTTTGTCTGTCTCCTTTGTTCATGCAGTTTACCCCTCCATGTCTCCTACCAAACTGGACAACAGCTCCAGACCAATGATTGCAGCACTGTGATGGGTCAGGAAGATCTGCTTCTGTCTCTTCAATATGATTGTATCGGGGCAATCTGTTTCTTTAAGAGGAAAGAGTAAACTCTGTGGCAGAACTTTTGAATTTGTTGTGGCAGATTAAAACGGCCCCCACCCCCACACAACTAGGTTCCCCTCTGTTCAGCAAATCAGTGTAGTTTATGGGAATGTGTTGTTGCTTTGCCACAGTCAGTGCTTATATGCAGGGGATACACATTCTTCACATCAAACTGTCAAAACGGAGAGTGCTGCAGAAAACCCTGCCTCCATGGCTTGTAAGGAAGGCAGCATGGACTGGTGAACAAAACAACTGATGGGGACTAAGATAACTTGGGTATCTTCCCAGCTCTGCCACTGACCAGACATGTGGCCTTGGGTAAGTCACTTTCCCTCTCTGTGCTTTAAATGGGGGATAAAGAAACTGATCTCCTTGGTGGGCATTTGGAGATCTCTGGATGAAAACTGCTACATTTAAGATTATGATAATACTGCTGCTGCTGCTGCTGCTGTTGCTGGTAATGTATTAGACAGGGCTTAAGGCCTTGCACAAAGTCCTTGTCTTCAAGCTGCTTTCTGAATAACAAGTGGAAAAGGTAAGAGAAAGAACACTTGGGGAAGACTGGCTATGGAAATACGAGCAAGGTTGTGGTCCTGTAACTCTAAAGGAAAGAACAAACAAGACAGCTTGTAAAACCATTTACATGATGTCACTGCTATCATTGCAGCACCAGAAATGAGCAGTGCAGTAGTACCCCCAGAGTGGAAAACCTGCACCAAATTCAGGGGGAAAATGCAAGAAAAAGGAGCAAAAAACCCCCCAACCAGTATCTACAAAGAGACTTGCACCAGTTTAATTGAATCAGTTTGAACTTTCACTGTTATTTCAATGAATATAACTTTCTTGATAAAAGTTAAAAGTTATTCCCGAAAGACAAAAGTGTGAATTTATACAAATCAGTCTCTTAAGGCAACACTGGTCATATGCCATTTATGGCCCTCCCCCTCTAATTGGCTTTTTAAACTACTGTAATCAGCAAATGTGGAAACTTCACTTCTGTTTTTCTGAGAAGGCTATTTCAGAAAACCCTTTGCTTTGCAAATTCTAAAAGAAACACCTTCTGAGGAAAAGCAATTTCAGAATCTTTACATCACATCTAGTAATTTTAAAGAACATTTATCAAGGGGATCCCCAGCCACTGGCTGGAAAGACATAATTGTTTGCAAGTCAATACAAAGGTTAGCAAGGAGACAGAGGCACCACAATCCATCCTCAACTTGGGAAAAGAAGCAGAATAAGAATTTACATGCACCTCATGGCTGGGCCTGGATAACACTGCCCATGTTGACACTTCCATGTTGGCCCCCACTGCAGAAAGGATGTGGACAAATTGGAAAGAGTCCAGCACAGAGCAACAAAAATGGTGAGGGGGCCAGGCAACATGACTTATGAGGAGAGGCTGAGGGAACTGGGCTTATTTAGGCTGGAGAAGAGAAGACTGAGGTGGGATTTAATAGCAGCCTTCGACTACATGAAGGGGGGACTGAAAGAAGATGGAGCTAGACTGTTCTCAGTGGTGGCAGATGACAGAACAAGGAGCAATGGTCTCAAGCTGCAGCAAGGGAAGTTTAGATTAGATATTAGGAAAAATTGTCTCACTAGAAGGGTAGTAAAGCACTGGAACATGTTACCCAGACAGGTTGTGGAATCTCCATCCTTGGAAGTTTTTTAACACACGGGTAGACAAAGCCTTGGCTGGGATGGTATAGTTGGGGCTGGTTGTGCTTTGAGCAGAGGGTTGGACTAGATGACCTCCTGAGGTCCCTTTCAACCCTAATTTTTTATGATCCTATGATTCCCTGATCTTGCTACTGCTATGTGCAGGTCCATCCCTAGGAGCCAGCAGTTAAAGCAGTACATGGTCTTATCCCAGTACAGGGCAGGGGCCTGCAATTGTATTTTTCTGATGTGGAACAGCAGAAAGTGGACATGAGAGTATCACTCTTCACTGGCAGAATTTCCCTGGACTAGTAGATATGCCAAATGCAAGATGATCTTGATGATGAAAGTACCAGCCCCAAAGAGCAATTCAGAGAGGCTGGAGGCCCCTTGTGAATGGGTAAGGAAAACAGGCAGGCAGATGGCAGATAGCAATAAGCAATAAACAGATAGCAATAAGCCTGTCTCCTCAAACACTGATGGATCTTTGTGCTGTGTACTGGATTTTCTCTAATAAGAGGAAGAGAGAGGGATATGACTTTCCTCTTTTGGCCCAGCAATATGAGACAGAACTGAATGCTGAAAAATGCAAGGTTCTCCACCTTGGGAAGAAAATCCTGCAGCATCCTTATAGGCTCAGCAGTGCTGCACTGGCTAGCACTATGGAAGAAAAAGACTTGGCGGTCATCATTGACCACAAGATGAATATGAGCCTGCAATGCGATGCTGCGGCTAGTAAAGTGACCAAAAAGCTGGCTTGCATCCATAGATGCTTCTCAAGCAAATCCCGGGACGTCATTCTCCCCATGTACTCGGCCTTGGTGAGGCTGCAGCTGGAGTACTACGTCCAGTTTTGGGCGCCACAATTCAAAAAGGATGTGGAGAAGCTTGAGAGAGTCCAGAGAAGAGCCACGCACACGATCAGAGGTCAGGAAAACAGACCTTATGACGACAGGCTGAGAGCCATGGGGCTCTTTAGCCTGGAAAAGCACAGGCTCAGGGGTGATCTGATGGCCACCTATAAGTTTATCAGGGGTGACCACCAGTATCTGGGGGAACATTTGTTCACCAAAGCACCCCAAGGGATGACGAGGTCGAATGGTCATAAACTACTGCGAGACCATTTCAGGCTGGACATAAGGAAGAATTTCTTTACTGTCCCAGCCCCCAAGGTCTGGAACAGCCTGCTATTGGAGGTGGTTCAAGCACCTACCTTCAAGATCAAATTGGATGCTTATCTTGCTGGGGTCCTATGACCCCAGCTGACTTCTTGCCCCTGGGGTGGGGGACTGGACTCGATGATTTTACGAGGTCCCTTCCAACCTTAATGTCTATGAAATATATGAAACTGTGATCACGTTCCCTCATTGTTTGCATGTGGAGCTACAGAGAGCTGTCCTTTGCAACACACCTGTGTTATTTGGGAGTGCTAGGATTAAAAGTGAATGGGGAGTAATCTCCTCTGCATGTTGTCTCTCCTTGTCATTTTTAGCTTCAATGCCTGTACCCAGGTCATCACCCTGACATCAATAATATTGAGGCACTAAGCCCCAGGGAAACTGACTAGAACCTGCTGGATATCCTCCAGTATTGGAGGTAAGCCAGATTAGTGGAGATTTATAAACTTTGGTTGTAAAATCTCTGGGCAGAATCCTATATCACTTTACATGCCCAAATGGCACTTAACCACATAACCACCATTTTGGCACGTATGCACAGTGCATGATCCTTCTCTGTGCAGCGTGAAATAGGATTCTGCTGTAGTCATCCTTTGTGGGACCCAATTAACACCATCCTCAAAGCGGGGATGAGCCAAGACTAGCTTGGTTTTTTTTCTCTAATGCTTGACCCTTTCCTTTTGAACCTGTTAGTCCTGCCCTGAGCTTGTGGATCTCTGCTTCAGGCTCTGGGCAAAGTGACCGAAGTGGGTGGAAGCTGTGTGTATTTCTTACTCCAGTGTGGCTAGGCCTTATCTGTGCTAGAAGTGGTTTGTTGGTATACTCATGCCTGTATAACTACTATGCTATCAGATCCTCCTGAAGAAGATGCAACCAGTACCATGGCAAGGAAGTTTGGCACCCATGGGAATGCCTGTAGTGGCAGCCCGTCCTCACCCTGTGCACAGATCCAGGGGGCACACGTCTCCCCATGCTTGCCCAGGAGTGCATGCAGAAGCAGGAGCCACCCTTCCCTCGCCCCCCGTCCCCCCAAATGAACCGCTCATGGCTCTGGGCAGTGCCTGCTGGTGCCCTTCGCTTTGGCACCTAGGGTGTCGCCCCACTCCCCCCCATCCTCCCTGCTACGACACTGGATGCAGCTTGTACTGGGAAGGAGATCTTTGGCTGGTGTGGCTTATACTAGTTCTCTGAATGAGATAGCTGGGAAAGAGACATGTGAGAGACATATAATCTTTCTTAGAGGGCAGCAATTTTTTTTCACTTATTATTGACACAACTTTGATAGCAAAACTGAAGTATGCCCAGGCCACTGGTAAAACTCAGCTAGAGCTGGTGAGTTGCAAGGAGCAGAAGTGTCCAAAAACGAATGTCAGGGAAGCCATCTGACCTCTGGCATTGTGAGTCACTGAAACTGTTGTTTCCTCCCATGGCTCAGAGTTTGAATTTGGCTGTTGGTTATAGACTTTAGTGGCCTGGAGGGACATGAACCTGTACTTTGAGGAGCTTTCCTGGAGTAACCTTTTCCTTACCAAAGAAGGGTGTGTACCCTTCCTTAGCACTGCATTGCCAAGTAGGAACTCTGAAAAGGGGGGCTTGGGACCAGCGAAGAGGAGCAGCCAGCTTTGTTCCCTTTGTATTCTGATGATGGCCTCTGGATTTCAGGGCTCCACTGAGCGAGATTCAGGTAACAGCCAAATCTATTCTTCCTGAGAGGTGGACACATCTCTAGAGATGAGTTTACAAAGCTAGACTGTCTGCTTTTCCCAGCAGCACACTGCCTAAGTGGGATGGGGGTCTGTGAACATACCTGCTTCAGCAAAGCTCAGCATCATTTAAGGCAATCACTATGTCCTTGTACTGTAATCCCAAAGGAGAACTGATGCAACAGGGAACATGAAGCTGGTGCTCCCCGCATCCCTGTACTCTCTGGTCTGCTGTTACAGTATGTGTGGTACCACCTGATTGGAGATTCCCATCCTGCATCCTGGATGGGCTGTCTTCTTCCCATATATGCCCCAGGAGGAGCATAGAGGACTATGAGTTTACAGTAGAAATGCTATTAGCCCTTTTTTTTCTTGCACTGACAGCAGACAGGCTTCACTCGAATTCGAGCTGTGAACTATTTATCATAATGCTTTAAGCCTCTGAGCAAGGTCTCCTAATTTATGACTGCCCATGAGACGTTATGCAATTGACAGTACTAACAGAAAATACTTCTGCACTTCACTAAAGCTACTATTAAGCTGCCTGATGTTTTCATCATAATATTTACTTCTTTGTAAATAGGCTAAATTCTCCAATCCTGATTCAAAACAGAGAGATCAGAGAACAAAAATAAAGAGACGACATGGCTGTTTAAGGATTATGTAAAATGTTTTCTACTAATATAAATATTTGATTGTACAATTCTCAGTGTGTTGTGTTTACTGAGGAGGGATGCGCAGTATGTACAGAGTGCAGGGTGGGAGCATGCCTGCTTTTGTCAAGGCTGCACAAAAAAATTTTAGCACCAGGGTTCAGGGTTCACCACACAACTCTGCTCTAGGCACAGGGAGGGGGAGGGGGGGAGATGAAAAAATCAGTGCTCCCTGCTGTCTCACTTGACCAGATTATTCTGATGCCCAGGCCTTAGCTAATCCAACCTCCCCAAAATGTTAAGATGTGGGTTAAGCCCATTATAAAACAAGGAGACAATACCCAACTCCTGGTTCTGGATTTGAACTTCTAAACGTCCAGGGACTGACTGGCCACGTGGGGTTGTGGCCCAGTTCAGTGCTTTGTTACAAGGACTTTCTGTTTTTTGGCCTCCTCTCTACCAGTTTTTTCCTTCTCCAGGGATTGGAGAGCGAATGCTGCAGGGAGACCATACCAAGCCCTGGAAGTAGGAGAATCACAGTGACCAGCGAGGGTTTGTCTGCTGGTGCCCACACCCAGATGTTGCTAAATCAGGGTTGAGCTTCTGAGATGGGAGGCTGAAGAGAGGGTCAGGCTGGCTGCTTACATCAGATGAG
>NW_017728964.1:337478-347620 GCF_001723915.1 Gavialis gangeticus
CCAGGGATTGGAGAGCGAATGCTGCAGGGAGACCATACCAAGCCCTGGAAGTAGGAGAATCACAGTGACCAGCGAGGGTTTGTCTGCTGGTGCCCACACCCAGATGTTGCTAAATCAGGGTTGAGCTTCTGAGATGGGAGGCTGAAGAGAGGGTCAGGCTGGCTGCTTACATCGGATGAGGGAGAGGGCACAGTGGCCTCTGCTGGCAATACGTTAGAGCAAGGCAAAAGATGCCAGCTTCCTGAAGATCCTGGGAGGGGGTAAAGACCTACTAGCTCTCATTCTCAGAATGCAGCAATGCGCTTTGGACAATGCGTGCACTGGAGGCAGGCTATCCAGCTTGGATAAGGAAACATAATTGACCTAGACAATATCTGCTGAGCCAAGACTATGTTTCTAGTGCATCACTGTATCTGCTTTAGGCAGGCAGATTTCCAGGCTATTTAATGCTCTTGAGCTAACATTTTGGGGAATAGTTTCTTACCAGCAGCTGGGTTAGGATTGCTGAGTAGAGTCTCTGTTCCCCTCAAAGTGATCTTTGTTGAATGTAGACTGACCTAAGTGTGGCTGCACACAATGGTTCCACCCTTTTCTGCTTTCAGTTGGTTGGTCCTGCTGTCGGGAGTACCTGGGAAGAATCTTTTTTCACTGTTGTCATTCCAATGGTACATGCCCAGCTGCATGACTGCCATTTTTGGCACTTAGACAAAGTTTGTGATCCTACTCCATATACACTGTGGATGCAAAAGTGTCCACACAACTACTGAGCACAAATATTAAATTGTGCTGTAGCCAGGTAAATACATGGCACAATATGCATACACCTTCCATGAGCAGAAAAGTCCAGAAACTGTACCCAGCAAAAGCCCACAGCTTGGGGAGGACTTTCATGTTTTAGTCCCAAATCCTAGTGGTTAGGGTGCTCCTCCAGGAAGCAGAAGACTCAGTATGTAGATTCTCCTCACCTAAAGGCAACTTGAACCCACCGCTCAAGCTTCCCAATACTGTGAGGGTTCTACCTAGAGCACTGCTTCCCTTGAGGAGTAGCTTTCCTACTGCTCTCCCATGTTACCCAAAGAATATTCAATGTCAGGTACAGTGGCTCAGCTTTGCAAAAAGAGCTGGCAGTGTGGCTATATAATACCTAACCTGCCACCTGGTAGTTTCAGCACTTGGTTGGGAAGTCAGAGAGATAAAAGTTGAAATCCTTTTGGTGAGGGAGCCTAAAAGCTGTGTTTCCTGCTACTTGACAAGTGCCCTAAGCAAGTGCCTAAGGCTACTGGGCTAAAACAGCAGGCAAACTTTCTCCTCCTCCTAATTTTTGCCTGTCTAGCATTTCAGTACCACACATTCTGGTATGTGTGTATGGAGCTGCAGCCATGCCCAGCCAAAGTGCACCCTACTGTGCATGATCAATAGCTCTGTGGGTGCATATGCACCCATGAACGACAGGTGCCCCCAGAGACTGGGGTGGGATGGCGACTGCCCCCAGGTGGCTGTGATGGAGGCATGGCAACAGCGAGTGGGGAGCTCCTGCAGGTGGCCGCAGTGGTGTTGGCGGCAGCAAGGGGGAAAACCAGGTGGCAAGCGCCGATTGGTGGTTGGCAACCACCTGCAGATGCTGCTGGCAGTGTCAGCAGCTGTGATTGGCGACCAGCCACAGATGCTGCCGGTGGTGTCAGTGGTGAGGTGCGGGGTGGGGTGGCGAGCAGCGACCTCCTGCAGGCACTGCCACCAGTGTTGGCTGTTGGCGGCGCTTCTCTCAGTGAGTGCACCGCCAATCTCGGGGTGTACGTGCACCCGCATGCGCCCGCTATGCGTCGCCAATGTATGCATCTACACTGCACGTGGAGAAGGAGCTCATAATGTGCATAAGTACCAGAAACAGCAGTTCCATGGCTAGGTAAGTGCCACTTGGGTCCATAAAGAGAAATATGACTATCACCGTCACACTACAGGAAGGACCTAGGCATCTCATTATTGCTTTATCTCTCATTATGATGCCTGTTAAATGCCACCTGAACAAGACAAAATCTGATAAATACAGTCTACACTGTATGTGTGAATACAGCACATCATACATACAGCCTGGAGGTTAAGTACATGTAATGTACTTTTCACCTGTACTTTGCCCACTACTCCATCTCAGTAGAAGCCAGGATCAAGTAAAGCAAGTTGGCTCTAGCAAGAGCCATAAGGTCCTCTGTACCACACCATTCTGTCATGTATGTTGTATATGTCACATGGTTTATACAAAGCACTCTATATCACACCCCAAACCTATTCATATTGAAATAAACACATCAGGCACATTAATTGTAAGTAGACAAACCCTTCCATACCAGGGTAAATATTTTGGCCCACTTAGACCAGTGTAAACATGCCAAGTACACTAATACCAGTGTAAATGTACCAAGAACACTCATATTGTCATATGCACACAAAGCTCTCCTGTATCAGTGTAAATGAGTGATTTTTAATTGGGGTACCGTGAGCCCCTTTAAGGGGTGCTGCAGTGCAGGTGACAGTATGGCTAAGTACAACTGCCTTGTTTGCCTCCTGCAGTAGAACAGGAAGCAGCTATAGCTGGAGCCTGAACAATTCCTGAAGCCCTTCCCTATTTGACTCAGCACACTTTTCCCAGAAACAGATGCATGTTAGGCAGATGGGACTATCCTGTGTGCCTCTGGTTGTGGGAGAAGCAGGCAGGGTTGGACCAGGAGCAGCTCTGTCAAGAGCCTGCACTCCAGCTGCACCACCTGGCTGGAGTAGTCAAATACAGGAATACCCTCCTTCCCCCCTCCCATCACTATCCCCTGCTTTAGGTTTATCAGATAACCCTAATACAGGCTGGAGCATATGGCAATACCCTGGTTGAGAACTGCTGAGGTAACCTGAGGCAGCACAACAGCATTCTCAACTGGGAATGCCGCCAAAATCAGAAAGTTGTAGAGGGTGCCCTGACTCTGAAAGGATTGAGAACCACTGGTGTAAAAGCACCAGCCATCTTAGACCAATGCATACATACCAACAGTTTTTAGACCAGCGTGACTATGCCAGCCCTCTCCACAGTTATATGTACTAGGTGTGTGCGAAATGGGCCCTATATGATTCAGATTCGGCCTGAATCAGGGACAGTGATTGAATTCATTGATTCGGATCACTGTCCCTATTCGATTCGGCCGAATCCGAATCTGAAGATTCAATGCTGATTCATAGAATCAGCAATTCAAACATAGACACAGCTTTAAAAGCTTTTTCTACATACCTTGAGGTAGCAGGAGTGGCTCATGATCGCTGCCATGCTGGGGCACGTGGAGCGTCTCACGGGGGAGGGGGGGCCTCCACCTGCTTGGCAATGAGCCCCCTGCACTTCTGTGGGACACTTCATGTGGCCCAGCATCACAGCATTCAGGAGCTGCCTGCTACCTAGAAGTATGCTGAAAAAATATTTAAAGCTTTTATGAAACTATGGAGCTGCCTCTGTGTCCAAATCTCTGAATCTTTCCCATTCTCTCTCTCAATTCAGAGGGTTTGGATTTGATTTGGAGAGATCAAAGGATCCTCTGATTCAATTCTGAGATTCGGTCACTGAATCAGGCTGAATCTCTGCCAGATCAAATCAGGGATCGAAGCTTCGCACAGCCCTAATATGTACCACCAGGGTTATATGCAAGGCTATATGCCAGTGTAAATGTACCTGACCTCTCAGACAACAGTAAACATGACAAGGGCATCATTATTAATTCAATTCCAAAAAACTGTAAATATGCTAGATGATCACTAGCATCTGGAGGTGAGGAAAAGACTGCCACAGTCAATGCACCCAGAATCCCCAGCTGTCCCTAGGACTTCACAATAGGCAATAATCCAGGAAACACACCTGGCTAGGCAGCAAACAGACCATATCTGTGGAGTACAACAAGATGAGCAGGGTGAAAGCGGGGAGAGTGGGCACAGAGTGGAGAAGGTGAGAGAGCGGGCATCATTGTGTGGGTGTTTTTCTGCCATCGATTATCTGTGACCAGGGAGCCAGCGAATAGGGACTGCAAACAGGGGAAGCAGTTTGCAGGCAGTTGCTGGAGGCAAGAGAAGGGAGAAGAGAAGCCAGGCACCAGATCCTGCCCAGGAAAGGTAAGTGATCCAGCTGCCTGTACCTTTGGTTTTTCTGAGTGTGTGTTTGGTGGGCTGTGCGTGTTTGGGGTGTGTGCTCTGAGAAGCTGGGAGTGATTGCTGACTGCTGATTGTTGTGGGATTGCTGACTGCTATATGATTGCTGCCTGGGCCTGACAGAAGCCCTAACAAAGAGCTGCTGCTGCCCTGGGGCCCGCATCCAGAATGTTGTGGAGAGGAACCACTGACCCTCTGACCACTACACCATGCTCCTCATTCATGTGGGCATGAATGACATGGCCAGGAGTAATCTGGACTGGATTATGAGTCTCTACAGGGGTATGGGCTTAAGCAGTCGGGGGTGCAGGTAGTCTTTTCCTCTGTGCTTCCAGTTGCAGGCCACGGACCTAGGAGGGAAGGATGTGTTGAAGAAGTGAACCAATGACTCCGGCGGTGGTGCTACCAAGAGGGCTTTGGTTTCTTTGACCACAATGCACACTATAGGGTGAGAGGACTCCTGGGAAGGGAATGCATCCACCTCACATGGAGGGGTAAGTCCCTGTTCTCAGCCAGGATGGCCAATCTTCTAGATAGGGCTTTAAAGTAAGATCACTGTGGGATGGGGAAACACTGACTGGAGCATGACTGGCACACAAGAAAGCTCCAAAGTTGGGGACACCAGGAGAGTCACTATTGCAAGAGCTGAGGGGATGGTTCTTCCTCAACGTGACAGGAAATCGAGGGTCTCAACTGGAGGACTCAGGTGCCTGTACACTAATGCCAGGAGCATGGGGAACAAGCAGGAGGAGCTAGCCCTCCTACTGTCCAGTGGGCATTATGATCTAGTAGGGATTATGGAGACTTGGTGGGACTCTTCACAAGATTGGAGCATAGCCATAAAGGGACCAAATAGGGAAGAAAGGTGGTGTACCTCTCTATATGAGGGAGCAGTACACCTCCTTGGAGGCTGACATCAGCTCCAAAGAGCAACTCAAAACCCTCTGGGTCAAACTATGTGGGCGGGGGAGTGGGATGGGGGAAGAGGGAGTGGTGAGAGAGACCTAACTGTAGGTGTATACTACAGACCACCAAACCAGGGGGAGGAGCTTGATATGGAGTTCTCTCAAGAACTGGCAGAGGCTGTGCACACACAGGACATGGTCATCATGGGTGACTTCAATCACCCAGACATCTCTTGGGAGGAACACTTGGCTAAGTTGGATTGGTTGCGTTGCTTCCTCACCTGTATCAAAGAGCTCTGCCTGACTCAGGAAGTGCACGGGCTAACCAGAAGTAATGCTCTCCTAGACTTGGTCTTGACCAAAGGAGATGATCTGGTGATTGATTTAAACATAGAGGGTAGCCTGGGCAACAGCAACCATGAAGCCATCACTTTCACTGTCTGTCACAAGGCAGGAAAATCAGCTAACAGAGTTGAAGTTTTGGACTTAAAAAAGGTGAATTTCAACAGGCTCAGGGCAATAGTAAGAAAGCATTGTGGGACCAGGAACTGAAGGTGAAAGGAGTGCATGAAGAAGGGTTGTTCCTCAAGGACATGATCCTCGAAGCACAAAAAAAGTCCATTCCCTTGCAGAGGAAAGATAGCAGAAGGGTTGATAAGCCCTCTTGGCTTAATAGGGATATCATGGTCCTCCTGAAAAAGAAGAAAGAGGTATACAAACAATGAAAGCTTAGGACAGTCCCCAAGGAGGTTTATACAACAATGGCCCACACTTGTTGGGAGAAGATTAGAAAGGCTAAGGTGGTGACTGAATTTAAACTAGCAACTGAAACCAAGGACAATAAGTAGTCCTTCTTTAGGTACGTAGGGAACAGGAGGAAAACAAATGTAAGTGTAGAGCAGTTGCTTAACAACTCAGGACATCTGGTTACCAACACTCAGGAGAAAACTGAATTCCTGAATGACTACTTTGCTTTGGTATTTCACCAGGCTAAGGGGAAAATCATACTAGATAAGGTTCAGAATGGGCATGGTGGGAATGACCACCTTCCTATCGTTGACGTTGAGCTGGTGCATGATCAGTTAGAAAAGCTAGACATTTATAAGTCAGCAGGACTGGATGAACTTCATCCAAGAGTGCTGAAGTAGTTGGCTAAAGTCATCACGGGACCTCTGGAGAAACTCTTCCAAAACTCGTGGTGCTCAGGAGGTGCCTGAAGACTGAAAGAGGGCTAATGTTGCACCCATCTTCAAGAAGAGGAGGAGATAGGACCCAGGCAACTATAGGCCAATTAGCCTAACTTCTATCCCAGGGAAAATCCTGGAAAAATACATTAAGGAGTCTATGTGTGATATGCTTGCAGAAGGTAGGATTCTGAACGACAATTGTCTCGTTTTAATAATCTCATCTCCTCCTATGACCAGGTAACTCGCCACCTGGATTAGAGAGAGGAAGTTGACATTGTATACTTAGACTTCCAAAAGACCTTTGATCTGTTATCCCATGGTGTTCTCATGGGAAACTTGGAGGTTTTTGAGCTCAACAGTTAGGTGGGTAGAAGCTCGCTGCAAGGTAGGACCCAGAGAGATCTAATGAACAGATTTGTGTCGTCCTGAAGAGAAGTGGCAAGTTGTGTCCCTCAGGGGTCGGTGCTTGGTCCACTGTTTTTCAACATCTTTATCAATGATTTGGATGTGGGGGTGAAGAGCTCACTGGCCAAGTTTGTGGACAACACTAAGTTAGGGGGGAGCATGGTCACGCTTGAAAATAGACTGCAGATACCTAGACAGGCTGGCAAGTTGGGCGAGTTGGAACCAGATGAAATTCAACACTGAAAAGTGTAAAGTGCTCCATCTGGGAATGAACAATACCAAACATACTTACAGGCTTGGTGGTGCCAAACTGACTAGGACCATGACTGAAAGGGACATAGGGGTAATAATAGACCATAGTATGAACATGAGCCGTCAGTGTGATGCTGTAGCCAGCAGGGCAAACAATACTCTAGGATGCATCAACTGATGCATTTCAAGCAAAACCAAGGAAGCGATTCTTCTGCTTTATTTACCATTGGTGAGACCGCAGCTGGAATACTGCGTCCAGTTCTGGGTGCTGCAGTTCAACAAGGACATTGAAAAGCTTGAGACAGTCCAGAAAAGAGCCACCTCAGCCTTCCCATACAAGAAAAGGCTGAGGGACTTGGGCCCCTTCGGCCTAAAAAAGAGATGGCTGAGAGGGGACTTGGTAGCAGCTTACTGGTATATCAGGGGAATACATCAAGGGCTCAGAGAACAACTGTTTACCAGGGCATCCTTGGGGAAAACCAGGAGTAATGGCCACAAACTCCTGCAAGACCATTTCAGGCTTAACACTAGGAAAAAATTCTTCACGGTTAGGGTGTCCAGACTGTGGAATAAGCTCCCTCCAGAGGTGGGGCAATCACCTACCCTGGAAACCTTTAAGAGGAGACTGGACAGTCACCTTGCTGGGGTCACCTGACCCCAGTTGTCTTTCTGGCCTAGTGCAAGGGGGCTGGACCTGATGATCTTGTGAGGTCCCTTCCAGCCCCTTACAATCTATGAATCTATGAATCTGGCATTGCCAGATATGCAGCGCTGTAGTATATATTGTACTTCTGTTCCCTACCCTTTGTCTGCATCTGTGTGTTGATTTTAAGGCCTGCCAAGCAGGTTTTCTTACTTCCTTGGTTTTTTTCTTTCTTTCTCTCTCAGTCTCTCAGTCTTTCTCCCTGTCTCTCTCTCTGCGGGACTTGGCAAACAATGACCTTACTCCTAACTCAGGCCTTAACTTCTACAGTAACAAAGACAATGAGTCAGAGGTTCTGTCTCTTTCAGGGTATCTGTTAGCCATCTTATGCGTGCTAGGGGAAATTTCTGATGCTTTGTTCTCCCAGCTGGGCAATCTGGTGCAAGTAGTCGTCTTGTGAATATCTAGAGTAACAAAACCTTCACTCAGGGTCAGAACAATCACATTTGGGAGCAGGAAGAAATGTTACCACAAAGTCAAGTTGGGGTGCATAGAGTTGGGAGGGAAGGGGAGGGAAGAAGGGATATGGTTCTCTTCCTTGGATCCTTTGAGCATATTTAATAGCTATTCTGTCTTTGCAGTGGTAAGGCACTGACAATGCCCTGTTCCCCTTCTTTACTTGGTGCAAGCTAGGGTGTTTGTTCCTGGCAGCTGTGCAAGAGGGTTATTCATGAAGTCTTTACAAATAGGTTAGACAAAAACTTCTTTAGGATGGTTTAGATAGCAATGATCCTGCCTTGAGCAAGGGGCTGGACTGGATGACCTCCCTGAGGTCTCTTCCAGCCCTACATTTCTATGATTTTATGGAGTGGCCAAGATTTGAGTCAGGCTCACTGTGTGCTCCTGTGACTCTTTGACTGATCTCTGGCCTGGGTGATGTCTGTGACACTGAGAAGGCAAGGATCATTACACTCCTATACATTTAGTGCAAGCATAAAAGATTTCTGTGATGTTTGAGTGAATAATAGCACTGGTGGGCAGTTCGAAGAGTAAATCTGGGTGGTTGAGAGAGCTAAACAGTGCCCATACCATTGCCATCCCACAGCTGCACCCCCTGTGCCCCATCATATTCCTTTCTTTGACCAACAGTGGCTCCTGTTCCAAAGTCAGCTCCTCTGGTGTTGCTGGTCCTGATTTTGCAGTGTGGCTTTCTCTGTATATATACTGCATTAACTCCACCTCATTACAAACCTTCACTTGGAATTCATATTTCTCCCTGCCTTTGCCTCAGGTGCCTTCCCCTCCCTCTGGTTAATTTAATGGGAAAATTGTTCAGATATTGCAAGGTGATGGCCTATCAGCCCAATTAAGAATGGCTCAGTAGCAGGAAAGTACAAATGCAATTTTACTTATAGATGTGATGATGGATGCAGCATGGTCTAGTGGTGGTGCACTGGAGTAAAACACAGAAGACAGTTGTGTTCCCAGCTCTGCTAAAGGTCTGCAGAATGGATTTGGACAAGTCACTTCTCCATTTAGGGCCTCAATTTCCCTCTTTATAAATTGGGGATTTCTTTACTTGCTCTGTAACACACATAGAGATTTATTAGTGTATAGTGTTCTATAAAAGCTGGGTATAGCCATTAGAACCTCCACAGCCCACCCAAATAACACAGGATTCCAGAAGCAATTATCAAGGGGTGCACTGAAACCTATTCCTACCACTTGAGAAGCAGCAACAGTGTAATGGATTAGACATTTCTGGCTGCATTTTTTCCTCTCACATACTAAACCATCTTGTTACATTCACTTGTTTTGTGGTGCAGCCCTTAATAAAGAATAAATGTTTCAGGAGATACAGGACAGACATTAGCACATGACACCAAGCAACACTATGCCTTGGTTACTGGTGAGAAGGGATAAAGCCCCCTGATATTCTTTGGATAGCTTGGGAGCATTATGTATTTCTGGAATGCCTTCTGGTCTTTATTAAAATGAAACCACAGCTAGAGCTCATCACCCAGGCACTGGGCCAAGTATAAGTTACTTTTACAAATATTTATTTAACCATATCAATGACAAACTCTTTTGTATAAATGTTTTTATTTAATCATAATTTACCAATTATTTTAAATCAATTGTTTGCCTTGTTTCTAAACAATAATCAAGAGGCTTGCATTAGAGTTACTCAGGCGGATTAGATGCATTATCTCATTGCAACTCATACCATTGTGTCTGGCTGCATTGACTGGGGGTGGGGTGTTCATAGGGCCAAACTCTCCCCCCTGCTGGGCTTTGGAGACTCATGGCTGGTCCGCAACCATCCATTACTTTCCTGAACTAAAATAGCTGCAAGCAAAGGGCAATTATAAATAGATACATGCATGAAGGATGTGTGCTTCCTGAGGCTGGGGGGGGGCACAGCGACCACCTGCAGGCAGTGGCTGCAGTGTTGGCGGTGGGGGCATGGTGGTGGCGAGTGGGGACTGCCTACAGGTGACCGTGGTGTCATTAGTGGCGAGGGTGGGCCAAGCGGGGACTGCCCACAGGCTGCCGCAGAGGTGTTGGTGGCGAGAAGGG
>NW_017728964.1:352620-352839 GCF_001723915.1 Gavialis gangeticus
GGCCAAGCGGGGACTGCCCACAGGCTGCCGCAGAGGTGTTGGTGGCGAGGAGGGGGGTGGCAAATGGGGACCACCCACAGCCTCCGTCTGTGCTGTCATCATTGGTGAGCAGTGAGCGGGGACCGCCCGCAGCTGCCAGTGGCTGCGTCGACAGCAAGGGGGGCGGTGACTGCCCGCAGAAGCTGCTGGCGGCTTCCACGGCAGCCAATCTCAGGGCGA
>NW_017728964.1:357839-360711 GCF_001723915.1 Gavialis gangeticus
GATACAGGGCCGAGACAGTCCACTCTTGGGGTGGTGGCGGCACATTACCCCCAGACTAGCGAGTGTGCTCCGGGAGAGGGGTCGGCCGGACATAAGGCGCCCCTAGGGAGGCATTTGGAGCCTGGAAGGTGGTCGGGCGCAGGGAGGTGGGCGGCTCAATGCAGGAGCGCCCCCTACTGGCCTGTCTAACGTGGTGGAAATAGCAGTGGGATACGAATACCCAGCTGTTTTCCTGAGGTGAGATCTCTGCACCTGCCACAAGCACATACCCCCTGTGGCTCCCCCATGTGTCGCCTATAGATACATGTCAGAATGGCAGGAGGTTTTAAATGGAGTCTGACAGGGGTCTATCCTCAACTTGGTGCTGGTTAATGTCTTTATTAGTGTAACCGATCCCTGTATAGATCCCTGCAAAGGCAGAATGGGAAAGTTTGCAGCCCAGTTGTTTGCAAAAGCATATGTATGTTTTTGATTGGCTCCTGAGGCAGGTGTGGGGAGGGAGGTCAGCCCCAGGACACAGTCGGGTCAGAGAGGGGAGAGGGGTCTGAAGGCAGGGGACCCCAGAGCTCAGGCCAGGACCATGCAGATCCTGCTGTTGCTGTGCTGTGAATAAAAGCTATGATCAGTGATGGGGAGAAGACCTTTCTGGTATCCTTTCTCCCTCTGAGGCAGAGGGGCCTGTGAAGAGGAAAAGGGTCATGAGGGAGACTTGCCTACGAGGGCAGGGTGTTAATCTGGGAAGGCTCTGAGGAGAGTTAGGTGAGGAAACAGCTTGGGGCTGGATGGGTGATAAACCAAGGGTTGTTTCAGTTATCAGCACAAGGGGATGTGTTTGGGAATTAGAGAAAGGTGCTTTTGGGGAGGGGGGACAGTGTGTGTTTCTTTTGCAGATACAACAGACAGCTGGACCCCGGAGGGGAAAGCTTCACTTCCCCATGCAGGCTCAAGCAGAGCAGCAGGTAGAGCTGCACCAGCCAATGATGCTATTGTTGCTAATGCAAAGGAGAGCTGATGTCTTGTTAACCCTGTGTGCTCCTGCTGAAATTCACTTGAATCTCAAGGTTTAAGTTGGGGAGTTGTACTGAGAGAGTTTTTGATTCAATTGGTATAAAGTGTTTTTAGTTCATTGATACCTGGCTTTGACAATTAGATTATTGATATCCTGTTTTGCTATTAACCTCATTCATATGTTAACTGTTTTGTAAATAATAAGCTGTAGAAATAGTTAGACTGTATGTACTCCAGTGTGTGAGGAAACGACAAGAAAGCGCTCCATGGAGAGGTGTCTCCAGCCTTAGGGGCTGGGTGGAGGTTGACCAAGGCTATTTGACACTCCAAGACCCTGAATCTGGACATGGCCACAGGCAGCACCATGGCTACATTAGTAACTTCGATGTTGGAATAGTGAGGTTCTGAGCAAATTTCCAGACAACATGAAATTGAGAAGGATTACAAAGACACTGGAAGACAGAAGTACAATTCAGAAGGATCTTGATAGATTGGAAAGCTGGGCTACAGCCAACAGGATGAAGTTCAGTGTTGACGAGTGCAAGATGCTACACCTTGGGAAGAATACACAAATACAATATGGGTGACTACTGGCTGGATGGTAGCACTTTGGAAAAGCATCTGACAGTCATGGTGGATCATAGACACAATATGAGTCCACAGTGTGATGTAGCTGTACAAAAGGGGGCAACATTGGACCCCTGCTAAACCAGACGGGGCAACTGACAACTGACACCCAGGAAAAAGCGAACGTGCTAAATGGGTACTTTGAATCAGTTTTTCACCAATTCCATGGGACGGCCCTGCCCACTATGGGTCAGGGTGGCCCGGGTGAGGGAGATTCCTCACCCTCCATCGAAGCTGACCTCATGAAGGAACACCCTGACAGGCTGGATACCTTCAAGTCAGCTGGCCCTGATGGGTTACACCCAAGGGTACTCAGGGAGCTGACGAGCATCGTAGCCCAGCCCCTGGCACGGATCTTTGAGAGCTCTTGGCGCTCTGGTAAAGTGACTGATGATTGGAAGAGGGCCAATGTCGTGCCTATCTTCCAAAGGGAGGAAAGTAGATCCAGCAAACTACAGGCCCATCTGACCTCTATCCTGGGGAAGGTCTTGGAAAAGATTATCAAGGAGGCCATCCTTAACAGACTAGCTGAAGGCAATATCCTGAGGGATACCCAGCATGGGTTTGTTGCGGGTGGGTCTTGCTTGACCAACCTCATTTTCTTTTATGGCCAGGTGACTTATCACCTGGACAACGGGGAAGAGATCGATGTTGTACACCTTGACTTTAAAAAAGCTTTGATCTGGTATCCCACGATCACCCTTGGCTAAACTGGCTAACTGCAGCCTTGATGTCACCACAATCTGCTGGCTGGGGAACTGGCTCTGCAGTAGGATCCAGAGGGGGGCAGTCGACAGGAGCAAATCGTCTTGGTGCCCTGTGACCAGTGGGGTCCCACAGGGCTCTGTCCTAGTGCCTATAGTGTTTAACATCTTCATCAATGATGTGGACATTGGTGTCAGAAGCAGACTGGCCAAGTTCGCCGACGACACCAAACTCTGGGATAAAGCATCCACAGCTGAGGACAGGAGGGCAATCCAGGTGGACGTGGACAGACTCGTGAAATGGGCGGGCGAGAACCTGATGGTGTTCAACACCAAAAAATGCAAGGTTCTCCACCTTGGGAGGAAAAACCTGCACCACGCTTATAGGCTCGGTAAGGCTACGTTGGTTAGCTCTACAGATGAAAGGGACTTGGGGGTCATGGTTGACCACAAGATAAACATGAGCATTCAGTGTGATGCTGTGGCTAGGAAAGCTAGCAAAACGCTGGCTTGCATCCATAGATGCTTCTCAA
>NW_017728964.1:360796-370526 GCF_001723915.1 Gavialis gangeticus
TTCAGGCTGGACATAAGAAAGAACTTCGTCACTGTCCGAGCCCCCAAGGTTTGGAATAGACTGCCACCGGAGGCGGTTCAAGCACCCACTTTAAATGCCTTCAGGACACATTTGGGTGTTTATCTTGCTGGGATCCTATGGTCCCTACTGACTTCCTGCCCCTGGGGCAGGGGGCTGGACTCAATGATCCTCCGGGGTCCCTTCCAGCCCAGATGTCTATGAAATCTGTGAAAAGGCAAATGTGGTTTTGAGCTGCATCAATAAGAGCATTAGGTATAGGACATGAGAGGTGACAGGCCTCTTTACTCAGCACTGGTTAGGCCTCATCTAGAGTACTTTGTGGAGTTTTGAACTCCATATTTTAAAAAGGATGTGGAGCAGTTAAAGACCATACTCAGCATCAGGAGAATAAAGCAAAGCTCCCTAATTGGCTTAGTTAGGAAAGAAGTTAAAGAAGGCACAATAAAATTATGGAGTGAATACAGAAAGGGGAGTTCTGGCTGTCCAGCAAAAGAGTATGATGTCTGGAGTTACGCTTACCGTCTCCAAGTCACTGAGCAAAATGAATAGTGTTTGGGAGTTCCCATGCTTCTGGACTTCGCTAGTTGCCACTTGGGAGCAGAAAGGATTTTTTTTCCCTTCTGGTTGCTGCATGTGTCAAAGTTTATTTTGTTTTCCTTCCTCAAAAACATTGGGTGTTGGCAACATTCAAGGCTCGAGATTTTTATGGGTATGCCAGTGCTCTTGTTGGGACTAAACCCTGGAATTTTCTAGCTACAGGGTCTTGCTTCGCCACCCAGAATCAGACTGGTCACACTATTTGGGGTTGGGAAGGAATTTTACCCCAAAGTCAGATTGGTACTGACTACGAGTGTTTTTGCCTTCCTCTGTAGGGGGGCATGGCCCTCTTTCTTCGATCTCTCAAGTGCATTTTAACAACCCAGGCAGCAGCAGGCTGCAGTTGTCCCCTTGCTTTTCCTGTGGCAGGTTAGGGTGATATGGTTTGGATCCTGCATCTGGCACAGGGTTGGACTAGATGACTCCAGGAGGTCCCATCCAGATCTACTTTTCTGTGATTCTATGATCAGTTGCCCAGCTACAAAGGACTCACAAAAAACAGATCTTACCTCATGGGGCTTACCCTTTCCTCAGAGTGACAGGCTGGAACCACTTTACTTGTTTCTCCCACTTGGCCAATAGCTCTTGGCTCCCTTAAGTGCACATCAGCAGTTGCCTACCTCGTTCATGCATGACCTCCTAAATAGCTATAAACTTTCTGAGACCACAGCAGTCTCCAGTTCTATGCATGAGACACCCTTCATGCTCCACAGAGCTTAAAATATCTGCCAACAATTCAAAGTCCATAGAGAACCCAATTCAGAGCAGGATGGGAGCCTAGGAATAAATGCATTTACCTCCAGGGCTTAATATATCTTTATTTTAAACAGCACAGCACTCCCATTCTCTGACCTCTGACCTCTCTAAATCATCAGGAGGGCTCCCTGGTGAGTTTTACAGCTGTTTAAATGCCATTTTGTCCACGTACACGCATTTTACATTTCTGTTACCCATGAAATGTGGACACTTAAGTGTGAGTGCATGTAGTGAGCATGCTCAGTAGGCAACCAGCTGGTCAGGCAGCTATGGAGCTATGCTACCAACCAAGAACTCATGAGCGGTGGGTATTAGACACCAGAGATGGAGACCCTCATGTGCGTTAGCCCCTGTTGCTGACTGTTTAGGGCATGCGCCTGGAAAACAAGAGACCTTAAATTTTCAGTGCCCCTCACCCAAAAAGGGCTTTCAACTTGTATCTGATTTTTCAGCACAATGCTTTACCCCTGGGCATTGTCCAGACTGCTGGGTGAAGGGGCCTAGAACATAGGTCTGGCAAAGAGCCCTAACCACTCAGATTTAGAGCCAAAACATGGGAGGGCCCTCCTACTCCTGCTGTTTTTTAGGACTTGTGCGCAGATATGTGCATCTGTTGCCTTGTAGCCAGGCAGTGCATAACCTATTATGAATGCTCAATAACTATGTGAAGACTTTATTTGGCCACAAAGTATGGTCAATAGATTTGAAGCTGGGCATAAGTGTAAAAAAATGCCATTTGCAAGGCTGGAAAACTGCCATTTAAGTGCATAAAGTGAAAAAGAATTCTGCTCTCTCTCTTTCTGGGAGCTATACTTTCCTGAATTAATCTGTTCAACATCTGTTGCATAGATTGGGGTGTTTATAGTGTGTATGCCATTGGTTTTCTGAAGACTCCAGTTTTTCATAAGAGCCCTCAGCACACTAGCTGTTTGTGTACAGTACATGCCCTCTCCCTGTCCTTCTTTCTGTCTCTTTTTCACTCTCTCTTTCTTTTTGCCTTACACATATGACAAATCTATGTTAGGTCAATGACTACTTCGTCGGTAACATGGACCAAAATCTATGTTAGGTCAATGACTACTTCATCAGTAACATGGACCAAGCTTCTGTAACACTGTTAAAACCAGCAGAGCTGGAAGTTGCTTTTGGATGCGGCAGCTGTAAAAAAAGACTCTCACTTCAAACCATGCTAGGTATTTCTTCTGATGGGGCTAATCTGGACTGTTAAAGTGGGAGATAAGCCAAAGACATTCCAAGTTCTCCCAGCTTGAAAGAAAGATTAAGATGCCAGAAAATGGTTAACCAGAATGGGAACTTAGTATGCATTAAGGGTGTTTTGCAAACTCACCTGACATACGAGAGTTGAGGAAAAAGGGACCATGGGAGCCATGTAACCCATGCCTCATGGCCTTTTGTTTGAGCATGTGAACAAGGCAGCTGATCTCTTCTGCTTCTCTGGTGGAAGATGGCTGCCCAGGGGTACTGGCTGTGGGGAAAGCAAAGATTTTTGCTTCTCTATGCTTAGGGGCTGGGATAGCCATTTAACATACTGCTGTTTCACAGACATATGAAATGTCTAGCTCAGCTATGTGTCCTTGACTTTTGTGCCCCTACAAAACAAGGGTGTCCCCCAGTCAAGTCTTCAGTTATTTCATTTGTTTATGATGCCTCTCCAAGCTCCTACTGCTGCTGTTTACCTCAGTTTAATGTCTTTAGAACAAACCCTTTCTAAGGCCCTGGCTACTGCTGCTACTGTTGGGTCTTTTGTGAGGGGTAGACCCTGAACAACAGAGAATAAAGTTAGTTATTACACAACATGGCAAGATGACAGGGAGAGAAAAACAAGCTGAAAAAGACAGAGGAAAAGAGCATGTTATTCATAGCAGAGGAAAGGAACAACAGTGGCCTAACTAGGGAGCTGCCCCAGCCAGTGACCTGGGTTGGGGGGTCGGGTTAGGGTGGAAAAAAACAGCTGCCACCACAGCTGCACAATCACACCAGCAGCATGACAGCAACCAGAATTCGCCACTGCCTCTCTGTGTAGCAGCTGCTTAGTGCTCAGCTGTGCTGTTATGTCTCTGGGACAACACCTCCAAGGTAATAAAAGGAAAAGGAGAAGAGTGAGGAGATCAAGGGAGGCAAAGAGAAGAGAGCAGAAGTACCTGCTAGTAAGTGTGGATGCAAAATAGGACAAGAAAACATGGCAGTGCAAAAGTGCTTGCTGAAGGACAGGGCTGAAGAGACTGTGGAACAGGTCAGAAACCTATTTGGATCAGCCCTTGTTCCCTACTTTCTCTTTGCTCAGCCTGTCTTTTGTCTTGCCACAGCATTCTCCCTACTAGTTCTTCCCAGTTTTCTTTTCATTTTCACACACAACATCCCCAACCCAGCCTGCACACAGACGGAGCTGGCTGCTGATGGAGATGTCTGTCTGTCTCCTTGATTCAGACTGTTTTGGTGTAAATATTGCCAAACATTTCCTGTGAACAGATTTGTCTGGATTTTGCTTCAGCACTTCCTGATATCTGAATTACAGATCTGGTGACTATGAATAACTGACAAGAATCTTCCTGGAAATAAGTAGTTTGAAGGGCCCAATAGTGTTTCCATGAGTTTACTCAGGAGCAGGATTGGGCCACAAGAGCAGGTGGAGAACATCCTTAGAAACAATATTTTATATTTGCTTTCCAAAATGTTCACGTTAGAAACTTGTTTATAAAGCCTATGTTTATCCAATCAGGAAATAGAAACATGCCACATGACTTACATGATCATTCATGTAGCTGTAATTTTGAATTTTGAAAGCTGAACACTTGAAACAAAGTGTGCCCCTATGCGCTGCATGTCAACGACTAATTCCTAATAAGAGATCAGTTGGAAACAGCCCGTTTGCTCACAGTGCTCTGTGCACAGGAAGAACAGCAATTAATCATGAGCAGCGGTTTCCTTGTGAATTCTTTTTATGCTTCTGTGTAAAGAGGCAATTGTGAAGGGGGCATTTTAAAAACAGAAATTAAAAATAAATAAAGTATTTTTAGTCAAATGAGTAATGTGATATTTTTAAAGACAGAGGTACTGAAAGCAATTTGGTGATTTTATTTCAGATTCAGTACAAATAAACTAAATAACATACACAGCAGAGTGATTTAAAGACCTCTTTCCCCACTCTGTTTTAATCAGAGAGTTTCTGAAGGCATATATATTTTTTCAGGTAAAACTTACTGAGGGAGGTTCTCAGAAGCTTTGGATTACTGAAAGGATGAGAGTCCCTTTATTCCTTGGACGTGGCAGATGAGCTGCCGTTGTACTGGCTGCGGGAAATCAGGGACAAATCCAGGACGTTCATTGGACTGGTTCCTGAAGCACTGTCTTGCACAGCACCATGCAGTGGAGAAATTGCCAATGGTCTAAAAGTAAAAAATGTCAGACGCTGCTTCTAGCCCTACTCAGATCAAAGGGAGCTCTAACTCTCAAGCTACTATACCTAGCCTTACTAGTTACGAAAAGGGAAAGGCTCTGCACCTTTAATGTCCCCTAAATATTCTGTAAAAGAAAAGGCACAGGTTAGTTTAATTTAATTTACTCAAAGATTTTATTTTTAATGCAGGTTTCACAGATAAATGAAAAACAAATGTGGTATATTAAAGGAGCTGCCCAGCCCAGGGCAGAGGCGGGACCAGCACAGGAACATTTTTTTTAATGATCCCTTTTGGAATGTTTTTTGAACTCTTCAGAACAGAAAGGTTTGGAGACATTGTATGTTTAGTTAAGTGTCCCCTGGGAAAGTTTGGTTTAAAATTAGTAAAGCTGCTTCAGTTTTTAAAACCTTCCTTAAAATAGCTGATATAAATTTTGGTGGGAATTCTGTTGAGAGTCTAAATTTGCTGCAATAGACAATCTAATGAACATGACATTTGGGAAAAATGTAAAAAAACCTGGTTTTCTTTCTGACTTCGAATGACATAATCAGGGCCTTGCAGGACTGTGTGCCCCCCAGGGTGCCTCCCTGACCTCTGCCGTTCTGGTCAGAAGTTTCCCTAGCATAGAAAGGTACAAGTGTTTGGAGGAAAAGTAAAAGGGAAAGCTCACACTCCTCTACTAGTCCTACCTTTTCAAAGTGGAGGCTAGTTGCTAGTTACTCTTGTAGGGTGTGAAGTGCTAGAAATACTTGTGTCAGGCTGACACTGTAAATCTTAGGCTTGAAGGAGTCAAAGATCTTGGGAGACAGGTTTGTTAGGTTTTACAGGTAGTCTAGGGAAAGTAGAGGAATTTTCTCTGTCTGTTAAATATGGTAGTGTGGAAGAAAGTCGCCTGGGCACAAGCCATTGCCCGCAGCCAGTGCAGATATTGGGATCCTGAGGCAGCATTGAGAGAGGTCTGGTAGAGCTGTGATGTCAGAGGCACACGAATAGATAAATACTCTGGATTTCATTCAATGTTCAGTTCTGGGGAACCCATGAGAAAGATTTACTGGTGACACTAGTGCATCACAATCTCATGGGACTAGCTCCCTGACATGAGCACCTCCTCATGATCTGATGGGACCTGTCTCTGTGTGAAAGCATTGCCTAATGTTGTCATGGGACTGGTTTCCTGGTGAGAAAGCCACCTTGTATTGTTCACAGTATGCTCCTGAATTTCAAACAGTCATGTTTCCTTGTGCTATTCCAGGCCTCAAGAAGATGTGGCCCAGTGCAAGAAGCAGAATGAGTAGATTAATGGTCTCAGATCTTCCTCATCCCCAGTGGGATGATTTGTACCTTGAAGGGCACTAGGAGAGAGCACTTCTCAAGCCAAGCACCAGAGGTGCTCACTGCCCCCAGTCCTGAGAGAGGAAGAGTTGGGTCATCTTCTCCTCTTGCTCTGCTCCCTACTTCTCCAAGGAACATAGACAAGAGAGAGAAATAGTCTAGCCTAGAATTATAACGTAACAGCCATGTGAAAGAAGGTCTACTCTGTTGCCTATGAGGAAGGACCTGGTATACACTGTTGTACATTTGAGGGAGAGCCTAATGGGCACTATATGAGTGAAGGCTTAGCATGCACTGATGTGTGTGCAGAGCCTTCTGTGTACTGGTATATATGACGGAGGGCCTAAGTTTAGATAGTATGGGTGAGAGAAGCCTAGTATGCACTGGTGTGGTGAAGCAGGCATGTGTGTTGGGAGGGAGCTTGGTGTGCGCTGGTTTGTTCAAGGCAGGCCTGGCATTCTCCAGTTTATGGGCAGGAATATCTGGGATGTTAAGGAATGTGTGTGAGGAGGCTGCTGTGCATTGGTATACGTATGAGAGGGTATGAGGTGTGCTGAGTTGTAAAATGGAGGTCCCTGTGTGCACTGGTGGGAAAGAGTGAGAGGCTTGGGGCACAGGTGCATGAATGAAGGCTCTGGGGAGTGCCAGGGCAGGCATGGAGTCAACTGGCATGAGCGAGGGAGGGGCAGGTGCATGTGTGTGGTGGCCACTGCTGCTCCCTTACACTTAACTGCTCACCACTGAGCTGAATCATTTAAAAAATGCCCCATGTTTGTGCCTCCAGAAATGTGTCTGGGACCCTTCTTGACCCAGTAGCTTATTTACACAGAGCTTTTTGTGACTTGATGTGATAAAGCTGCCTTCACACACCTCATGTTCCTTTCAGAGCAGCTGGGAGATAAGGGATCTTGGCTTAGGCTTGCAATGAGCCTCTGAGGATTTCAAGGAGATGCCTGTTTGGGAACCTACTTTTGCTATCATTTTGACAGGTGTCAGCTGTGCTTTTAGGAGCCAGTCAACATTAACATGGAGATTAGCCAAATGTGGTTCCTGTCCAGAGTACATGGGATCTCTGGCACCATTTAAAATAATGGGAAAGGATTTTGGACTCAGATAGTGGGCTTTATTCAGAAATGCTCTGACCTTGAGACCTCACTATCACCAGCTCCAGTAGCCATCAAAGCTGCAGCTCTTCCCTGAAAGAGTGCCTTTCTGATAACAGGGGGAGGCATTCTTCATGGTGCAGCCCCAAACCCAGTCACTGCCACTTGAGGACTTCCTCCCCTTTGCATTTTACTTTCTTATGAGCTAGGCACGTTGAAGACCCTGCTTGAGAGAGCCGCAAACCTCTTCCATCTTAGTTGTTTTGCTTGGGGAAACAAAAGTCCAAAGGGCCTTGAAATGGCACAAAAAATTCAAACAGTAAAATAACCTTGGACTTGTCTAACCTTGAATGATACGAGGAACATTTAATGATGGAACACGAATGGCTAGATTCTATTTAGCACTAAACTGGCTGCACAATTGTGGGAGGATGATAGGAAAGAATTGGGCACCAGCCTACAGCCTGAACTGAACTGAAGAGCCAGAGAGGAGAAAGGATGGTAAGTCCTAGGACTGCACTACTGTGCACTAGCATGGCCAAAGATTATGGTGAACTCCCCAAATGACCGTAGCAGTTTGTATGCATTTCCCTATCATGGGGAACTCCAAGCATCCCCATGATCTTGGGAGCGGGGTGACTCCTTCACTTCCAGTTCAGGATTGGGCCTAACTGCACAATATAGAGGACATAGAACATCTAGAAGAGACGCATTTAAGCATAATGCCCACAGATCCTGGTTTTCAGTTTAAAAATCCAAAATTCTCAGATTAAAAATCTAAAATCTGTGTTTTTCTGTGATTGAAATGAAACACCACTATATATACAGATATCAGTTGAACACAGTGTTTTATTGATATATTTACAATTTTAAAGCAATTTGGAAGCCTACAAGTGCCTTAGTCATTATAATAAAAGAAATTCTAAATACCTATGTATTTTGGCATTTGCTTTTGTTTTTTTTATCAGAGAAAATCAGAGCTCCCTCCTGCCCCTGTTGCTTACCAGGATGTGGATCCAGCTGCAGTTGTTCCCCACCCTGCACACTGCTTTGTGGCATTGAACAGCCCTGCTATGTTCCCAGACCCCTGCACCCTGCAGTGGGCATGTCTACACGTGCATTTACACTGGCTTAAATTTAGTGCACAGTAAATTACTGGGCAGTAATCAGGAATAAGCCAGCATCTACATGTGCAGGTGATAAAGCATATTACCACTGTGTGTGGACTGACTTGGGATTAAAGTTAGTTGCAAGTCAGTCCACACACACACTGTTCCTGTGCAGTAAGGCATCTACATGTGTGTTACTGTGCAGTAACTAATCAGGTGTAAATTTGATACCTGCATGATGCAGGTATCAAATTTATGCTCAAGTCAGTATAACTTGCCATATTTTACTACACAGTACAGGCATGCACATGTAGACATGCACCCGTACTGCTCAGTAATTTCAGTTACTGCGCAGTAAGTGCACATGTATAGGTGCGTCCGGTGTGTGGGGCAGCATGGGGGTGTGTGGGGCAGGGAGGGTGCCCGAACACAGGCAATGCATCAGGGTGGCAAGGGGGGTATGTGCCCCTCTAAACTTGTGCACCCACAGTGGGCCATGGGGCTGCAGCCTGGGAACGGGTAGGAGTTGCTTCCAAGGCCCAGTGGTAGGGACCCAGTGTGGGAGTGCAGAGCAGAACAACAAGACTTGCTGCTGCTGCCATTGCCGAGACACCCACAGCAGCTGCGCTTCCAGCAGCACAAGGTGTTATGGACCGGGACCGGGGTGTGGGAAGCACTGTCCTCACTTCCTCCCACTGCCAGCTGCTCACACACCAAGCCACAGCTCTACCCTGCTGCCATGGCTTGGCTGCCACCACTTCCTGCAGGTTGGCCAGGCTTCCCCCTACCTCACCCTCCCTCTGGGGTAGAGCCATGGCCCAGCATATGAGCAGCTGACTGTGGGAGGAAGTGAGGTATAGTGCACCCCCCCCCCCCCACACAGTCTGTTACTTCTTGTACTGATGGCGGCATGGCTAGTGCAGGGGTCCTGGTGGTGGTGGTGGTGGTGGCGGTGGTGGCAGCAGCAGCACTGAGTCCCACTGCCCATCTCTATCCTCTCATGCTGGGTCCTGCCTGCTGGGCCATAGAGGTGTCTCCTGTCCATGCCAGTCCATTCAGGCTGCATCCCTGTGCCTTGCTGTGAGTGCACAAATCTGGGGGGGCACATGGCCCCCCCAATCCTCCTCTGATGTGTCAACTATGGCATCTGACCTCTTCCTGGGAGTGCATACAGCAGCAGGGAGCATGCCCCCACACCCCCCAGTTCTCCCCCAAGATGAGCCACTCATGGATCCATACTGCTCTCCAGCTGGGCCCTGCAGCCACACATTCCTGCCCTGGGCCCTGCACACCTCCACAGCTGGGCAGTGCCCCCAGCCCCATCTGCCAACCCTGCCTCACTCCCTCCCTCATCATGGGGGCTCAGTGCACGCTGCTGCCACCACTTCAGTCT
>NW_017728964.1:375526-383910 GCF_001723915.1 Gavialis gangeticus
CTGCCACCACTTCAGTCTCCCCCCCCACCCCTCCCCTGCATTGCCTATGCCCATCCCTGCCTCCCCCTGCCCTAAAAACTTACCTTCAGGCAGCTAGGAGAGTTGCTCTCTACTACGCTGCCTGGCTGTATTGCTGACCATGTGCATGTGTACTTGTGCACACATGCATGTGGCACCCCTTGTGTCCAATCAGCCTCCTCCTGCTCCCCCCAGCCTGAAGCAGCCCCTTGTAGACTGTAACTCTGCTGGCCTGCAAGTGTGGGACCCATAGTTTCCCACGTTTTTCTCCTTTAAAGGAGGAAATCTGTATTTTCCCATGTTTTTCAACAGCAAATGGAAAACCCAGATCCCTGATAATAACACATAGGATGAACATTTGCAATATGTGAAAGGTCGTTGAATTAATAGGCCTGAGAGAACATTTTTCACTATCTGATGTCTGAATATTTGTATGCATAAGCAAGTCTCTTTTCCCCAGAAGAAAAAAGGTAAGAAAGCAAGGTAGACACAGTCTGGTGCTATTAAATTTATAAAATATAATCACTGAGCTACTGGATTTGCAGATAGTCCAAGCTCTTTATAATGGAAAGAACAATCATTTCCTCATGGAAGAAAGACAATAAGATTCTGGTCCCACTTCCTCTCCATTCCTAGTGGGGCAGTGTGACAGGACCTGCCAGTGATGGAGGGTCTGATGCCCTCTGGTGGCCACCTTAATCCTGCCTCACTCCAGTTCCTCAGGATGCCCCCTAAGGGCACATCTAAACAAGCATGCATGTGCAGTATGCAGTGCCACAGACCCATCTGCAGTGCCACCCATGCACATGCAGGTGTTCCCTGCGCTGCTAATTAGCAACTCTGGGGGGAGGGGGGTGTTGACACTGAAAGAGCTCAATGTCAAAAACATCTGCCCAAAAAACATGGGGTGGCACATGCTGGATCACCGCAGCTGTGGCCCCTGGAGGCCCCCAGGACCCCAGATAAGGCTGCTGGTGCCAGCTCAGGTGCTGGCCCCAGTCTCCCCCACCCCACCTGGGACAACAAGCTGTGTACCAGAGCGCGCATGCATGGATGTTCCCCAGGGACAAGTAGCAGCAACACATATTATTATCCCCAGGGAAATGCACATTCCTTCTCATGGGGACTGTTTCCACAGTGTCTTGCCTGACACAGTTATGTACAGAGGAAGGCTGCCCTTCTGCCACCCCCCCCAGGCCTGGAGTGATTCTTCTGGTGCTGCCCTTAGTTGTACACATCCCTGTTTGTTCCTCTCCATGGGGCTCTGACCCCTCCATACACAGTCTTTCTGTGGTGCCCTGAGCCCCCTGAACTCTGGTTCTGTGACACTGAGCCCAACTGGTCTAAATCATGGCCCTGCAGATACTAATTGCCTTAAGGACAATCAATAATCATGGCCTCCAGCCCCATGCATGCCTCACAGATGTTAATTAGTCATTCCCAGACCCTCCGGCCCCACATTGGTTTCAGCCCCTGGATCCCTGGTGCATACCAGGCTGTTGTCTCCAGCCCACAATTACTCAGCCTTTGTCCACACAGCCCACGAGGTCCCAGACCAATGTGATGCTCTACCTTGGCTTCAGCCCTCTGTCTGTTTCAGCCCAGTGGGCTCTGACCCATGCCAGGCTGTTGCCTTCAGGCTATAACCATTCTGCTCTGGTCCATGCAGCACATCGGGTCCTGGGTCAATGCAAGACTCTGTCTTGGCCTCAGCCTTCCTCTCAGCTTCCACCCACCTTGAGTCCTCACCCCCCGAGGGGCTCTAAACTCAGAGTGCCCCTCAGACACCTGCCATGGTCTCCACACCTCCCCTGTTGCCATAATTTGGTCCTCCAGTCTCACTGGGACTGAGGCCTGGGATTTATCCTCCCCTAGGCTCCCCTCACTGTCAGCTATGACTCAGAGTTGCCCATGCCCATTTCTGTCTATTGGCTGTCTCTAACCTAGGATTTGCTTCTATTTGAGGCTTCTCCCCACTTCTACCTCACTTCTACCAGAGTTTCCTGCCTGATGCAGGCACCAGGTCCACAGCCTCTGTTCCTCTCTGGGCTACTCACAAAAACACTGTAGCAGACCCCTAGGAACTCTGCTCTCTGCAGAGATCAGGGCCAGGCTGACTCTTATAGCCCCTGACTCCTCCATCCAGTTACCTGACCCCTGGTCCCCATGTAACATGGCCCAGGTACCACTCACCATCTATCCCCAGGCTTCCCACTGTGCTTCCTGTGTTTGCCCCTGCAGTTCTGCCTCTTAGTACTAGGTACAGGGGTTTCCTGTTGTTCCCTTCACTGGCCTTACTGCAGTCTACCAGCCTTCCCTGAAGACTGCATTTTGCCCTGTCCTGTAGCCACTATCCAGCTGTCTGTCCTACTCTCAGTAACAAAGGCTAGCCCCCTGATATAGGTGGGCAGCACTGCTAGCCCCACTAAATGCATACAGACCTTTCTGCTGTGGTTGGTGCCTGTGTAGGGATGGTGATCATGATGTAAACTTCCTTGTGAGCCTTGCATTTGTGTCAACACCTTCTCAAAGGGGAATGGCACAAAACTGCCTTTCTCTACAGTGGATGTGACCAAACAGTGACTAGACCAGTAAGTCTTTGCCCAACTGAATGTCTTGTCTTTTATCTGAAGAGTTTCAAGTTGTGTACAGAGGAGGTGAGGAGTATTCTCCCTGTTTAACAGCTGGGTAATCAGGGAAGTTAAAAGTCTTGCCCAATGCCTCTTGGTGACTCAGTAGAATAGTCAGAAATGGAGGCCCCATTTCTGGACTGAATCCAATGCTTGACTCACTGGACGCTGTAGTCTCTCATTTGAGGGAGCAAGTTCTGTCCTCTTGGCAGTTTGTTCCTGGAAGTCTTGTCTGCTGAGTCACCCTGCTGCTGTCTTGCAGCACCAACACAACAGTGAGAACTCACTAAGGGACGTGCTCTGCGCAGGAATGGTTTTACAGTGAATGCTTGGCCAGGATGTATTAAAGACTCTAAATGCTGCTCTGGCAGCGATTCCTTTCTGTTCCTGTGTCTACCGTGGCTGCTTGCATTTACCAGACTAGCCATTTTACCCCATACTGTGCTCCTCTCTTAACAAACAAGTTGGCTTTCCAGCCTTACCCTCAGGCTTTCTAGCCTTACCCTTGCAGAAAAAATAGCTTCTTTTGGGCATTCAGTTGACTGTCAGGCTCTGGCAATTCAGACTAGCAATTAAGGCTGTGTGGAGAAATCACCCCCCACTCTGTCTCTGCTGTAGTGCAGCAGTTCCCACCCTCCCCCTCTGGTTACAAACTCTGGCTGCTGGATTCACCTGGTCTCTTAGGTAAGAGGGCTGTAAATCCCACAGGGAGTGGGGAGCTCTCTCTTCCTTTGTTTAAGAGTTCCTGCCACTGCAGGTCATGTGACTAGTCCTCTCACCCGGGAGGGTGATGTCATTTGGAAGCACCAGTCAGCAGCCATAGAAACCATAGAAAGTCAGGGTTGGAAGGGACCTAAGGAGGTCATCTGGTCCAATGCCCTGCTCAAACCAGGACCATCCCCAACTAGATCATCCCAGCCAAAGCTTTGTCCAGCCGGGTTTTGAAAACCGCCAAGGATGGAGATTCCACCACCTCTCTGGGGAACCGGTTCCAGTGCTTTACTACCCTCCTAGTGAGAAAATTCTTCCTAATATCTAACCTTAACTTCCCTTGCAGTACCTTGAGACCATTGCTCCTTGTTCTGTCACCTGCCACCACTGGGAACAGTCTTGCTCCATCCTCTTTGGAACCAGCCTTCAGGTAGTTGAAGGCTGCTGTTAAACCCCCCTCAGTCTTCTCTTCTCTAGACTAAATAAACCCAGTCCCTCAGCCTCTCCTCAGAAGTCATGTGCCCAGCTCCCTCACCATTTTTGTTGCCCTCTGGTGGACTCACTCCAATTTGTCCACATCCTTTCTGTAGTGGGGGGCCCAAAACTAAACACAATACTCCACATGTGGCCTCACCTGTGCTGAATAGAGGGGAATAATCACTTCCCTTAACCTGCTGGCAACACACCTGCCAGTGCAACCCAGTATGCCTTCAGCTTTCTTGTCAACAAGGGCACACGCCAATGGGTCTGTTTCTGGTGGGATCTTAGCAATGAGGTCACAACAGTGGTATAAAACTTCCAGGAGGAAGTAGGGGAGATATATTGGGACATTTACACAGAAACGTGCACCTCTTCAGCTCTTTTTCTGTCTCAGGATGTGGAAATGAGTAAATGACTAGAAACTTGATTAGAAATGTAATTTACAATAATCTAGAAGTGGATCAAACAGCTATCAGGCTGGTTCTGTTTGATCAGGGCTATTCTGCTGCTACCCCTCCCCATGCCTACCCTGTCTTCCCAATAAAGCTATTCACTATTGCAAGCTTTGTGGTACATGCTTGAGAGTGATTGGGCATGCCTTTATACTCCCTTTGCTTGGCTGACTAAGGGAGCCTACTTTCTATGTTTCAGGTTAAAGGAAGCACCCCAAGATTTCACAGTGAGTCAAGCACCCTCAAGGTCTACTAGGCCTGTGTAGCCTGGGAGCACAGAGCCCAGACAAAGACCAGACCCTAGGTGGTCACAGCAGTAACCCCAGGCTTGTGGGTGTGTTCCAGGAAGGGGGTTGGCCAGAAGTTGGCCCCTCTGGGGAGGCATCTGAAGCTTGGTTTTTGGTGGGGCACAGTGAGGTGGGTGGCTCAGCACAGGAGTTCCCCCCTACTGGCCTGCCACAGGCTGCACAGGCAGTTGTGCCCAATTAGTACTGTAAAAGGTATCCCTTCCCCAGTTCCCAGAAAGACGGGCACAGTATGGCTATTTAAGGATTTTGGAAGCCCTGGACACTGTGTTGTTTGTGGTGAGGAGTCTCTATGCATTTAATCCCAATGCACTTATCACAATACATGTACCTAACTGTATTTGGCAGTTTACATAACGGTGTACTTGAATTTTGGTGTGCTGATGAGTTTGTTCTTTAATTATCTCTTCACTTTGCACCCCTAAATGTGTGTGGGGGAACATGTTGCACAGGCCTTGTTTTAGCACTAGCTGATAGGTCTTGAGGCCTTTTGAAACCAGTTGTCTGGGCTCTGGGCCAGACAAGGACTGTGGTTTTTTTTCCTTCCTCTGTAGTGGAGGGCATGGTCCTCTACCCAGGACCTCTTGAGCATATATTGACAATACTTTATAGAAGCAGGACATTGGCTTCCCTTGTTCCCCTGCTTTACGTGTGGTAGGTTAGGGTGTTAGGTCTGTGTTGTGTCATGGTTGATGGTGGTCTTATGTAGAGCTTAGATTATGGTTTTTATGGGATAGTCTAGATAGGAATGATCCTACCTGCAGGGGGTTAGACTAGATGACCTCTGGGCACCTATACCCGTGCAGTGAGGCTACTCTGATGTGCTGTGCTCCAGTAGACTCCAGCATCATGTGTATTACTGCACTGCACTGAAAAATGTTGGCAGGGTGCTTTAGCTAAAGCTCATTCAACAAGCTTTAATTAAAGTGCCCCACCACCACCATTTTTCAGTGTGTGGATGCTGATACACATAACACTCAAGGCACTTTAATTATAGCAGCTCTTGGAGCCCCACTAATTAAAGTGCCCTCCCCCACACACTTCCAGAGCACCTGTATAAATGCCCTATGATTCTATGATACCACACCAGGGACAAGATTTTCTGCTTTAGGGAAAAGCAGGTTGAGAACAGTTGGAACATGTAGTCTGGACAAGACTGTACATGAAAATCAACTGACAGGACTCAAAAGCAAGGTGAATCCAAATCAGTGATGAGGGTCTAACCAGAGTGGTGCAGGTCTGAAGGGCTGCTGACCCTGAGACAAGATCAGGACAACAGCCAAAAGGCAACAGAAAAGTCCAGGTCAGCACTAGAACCAAGGTGGCAAGCATGAAATGCAGCACAGATGTTGAAGTGGCACTGTGAATCTGCTTGATAGGGAGATTGGGACAGGGACAGTTTGGACTTTGAATCAGTCTGCTGCTTATTAAGGTGATTTCTATTGACTCTAAGCATTTGTGGTAATAGTAGCATTAGAATAATTTCTGGCTGATTCCCTACTTCCCCAAAAGTAGTAGAAAAGGTATTCATCCCAAGACAGGGAACACTGTAATAGCAAGAGGAATCTCCACTCAAACAACCTGCCTCCCAACCTTTGTTATCAAATAGATTAATAGAACTGTTTTAATGCAGTTAATGCCAAAAAAGCTATTTTTAGGATTGGGAATAAAAGATACCTTTCCCTGGACTTTTGACTAGGATGCACCTGGTATTCATATTTGTATGCCTGGCACCTGTTCAATTCCAGTGCCATAGATTAGAGTAGAGAACGTCTGCAGTGCAGAGTAACCAGTTCCTTCTCTGTTGGAGGCAGGGGGCTTTTTAGCGCCAGCATAAATGTTTGAACTTTGAACCCACAAATGAGACATACAGGGAGAATGAGAAATGGCTCAACTCCCTTCTCAGATCAGAAACCAGAATGGAAGTAAAACATGTGGAACAGGGGCAGGCAATTATTTCAGGCAGAGGGCCGCTTACTGAGTTTTGGCAAGCCATCAAGGGCTGCATGACAGGCAGCTGGGGGCAGATAAATATTAATTTTCTAAATTTTTTAGGGGCCCTGTGGGCCAGATAAGAATGGCCTGGCGGACCGCATTCAGCCCGCAGGCCGTATTTTGTCCACCCGTGATGTGGAAGCATGAAAAACCTTTGGAGATAGGGAAGATGTTGCCAAAATGTCCATGCAGCCCAGCTTTATGATCCCCTTCTCATTTCACTAGATCCCCTTCTCATTTCACAGAGTATTCATACTGGTATAATACCTATGCTTCATTTAGTATACTGTTTTATACTAGCTATTGATTAGAATCAAGCCCAGAGGTTCCTCAACCCAGCTGAACACTTTTTTCAGAGTAACTCCTACCCTCTCCATCTCCCCAAAACTTTCATATGATCCTGGCTTGACTAAATACAGATAAATGTCAGAAGCTCTTTACTAGTCTTCACCTTACACCCCCCACCCCAAACTAGCAAATCATGTTAAATTGGTGTGAATTCAACAACAATACATAAGATGCAAGGTGTTTATGAGAAACATTTTATATACAACATTTTACAGTCATACTTATTAACTCTCAAACACTCCCAGGATGAAAGGATACAATTAAATACCTTGGCTGAGATTTTGCTGCATGTTAATGGCAGACCCAGGACTAGAATACAGGTTTACAGACTCTCAGACCCTTGGTTTACATGCTAGACTATAGCGCCAGCTAATACTGTAGGTATATGACATCCCACAGTAACTCTGAAGGATCTCAGCAGGTCATTAATTCCTAGTAAATGTGAACATGGCCTGATAACATGTTAGCAAACAGGGATTTTTATGTATATGGTTAAATCCACATCAGCAACTGAATTCCAAACACCAGCCTAAGTAAAGAGGAAAGGTGCGTGAACCAGGGAGCCAATTAGTTTAACAACAGGTGCTATACCAAAAGGCCATAGGGCATGGCAGTGGGTTGCAGTGAACAGGTGGGTCAGTGTAGTTGGCAGAGAGAGTGCTGGCAGGTAAATTCAGAGCCCTATATTCTATTCCTAGCTATGCCACTGACCTACTGGGGATCTTTGACCAGTCACTTCTCCTTTATCTGCCTCAGTTAAGGCTTCTCACTCTGGCTATACTTCAACAGAAACCTATGCTGGGCAGAGTCTGTCCCTTTTCATGGATCTCTACAGGTAGAAGATAAGGCAGAAGCATGCCTTATAGACTAACTAAATCTGGGATGTATAAACTTTTTAAAGCAGTGGCTTGCTTCATCAGATGCTATGTGAAGTCAGCTGTTGCTTTTGAAAGCGTATGCATCTCTTATTCAATTAGTCTAAAAGGTGCACCTCTCCCTTGCCTTCTCCCTAACTTAGGACTAACACAGCTACCTACCTCTGTCATGTATCTATACAGTGCCAGGAGAGTATTGGGGTGCTGTGGTAATAAACACAAACAATAATGCAAACAGCAACTGTTGCTAGGCCCAGAGGATTGGGCTGTGGGGCAGGAACCAACAGGCAATTATTAGATCTGTCACTAACTTACTGTTGTGACCTTCAGTAAGTCCCTGCTCTAGCCCTCTTTTTTTTCTCTGCCTGTGGACTGGAACAATGATTTCATAGATTTCATAGACACTAGGGCTGGAAGGGACCTCGGAACATCATCGAGTCCAGCCCCCCCCTCCCCCCCCAAAGGGAAGGAAGTCAGCTGGGGTCATAGGACCCCAGCAAGATAAGCATCCAAACTACTCTTGAAGGTGTTCAATGTAGGTGCTTGAACCACCTCCGATGGCAGGCTGTT
>NW_017728964.1:388910-391489 GCF_001723915.1 Gavialis gangeticus
TTCTCTGGACTCTCTCAAGCTTCTCCACATCCTCTTTGAATTGTGGAGCCCAAAACTGGACGCAGTACTCCAGCTGCAGCCTCACCAAGGCCGAGTACAAGGGGAGAATGACGTCCTGTGATTTGCTTGACAAGCATCTATGATGCAAGCCTGCGTTTTGGTCGCTTTACTAGCAGTATCATCACATTGCAGACTCATATTCATCTTGTGGTCAGTGATGACCCCCAAGTCTCTTTCTTCCATAGTGCTAGCCAGCATAGCACTGCCAAGCCTATAAGGACACTGCAGGTTTTTCTTCCCAAGGTGGAGAACCTTGCATTTTTCAGTGTTAAACACCATCAGGTTCTTGTCCTCCCATTTGCTGAGCCTGTCTAGGTCAGCCTGGATCACCCTCCTGTCTTCTGGGGTGGATGCTTTGCCTCAAAGTTTGGTGTCATCGGCAAACTTGGCCAGTCCGCTTCTGACTCCAATGTCCACATCATTAATGAAGATGTTGAACAATATGGGTCCAAGGACAGAGCCTCGGGGGACCCCACTGGTCACAGGGCACCATGACGATTGACTTCCATCAACCACCACCCTCTAGGTCTGACCACGGATCCAATTTCTCAGCCAGTGGATTTTGGTGGACCCAAGGCCACAACTGGCCAGTTTCACCAAGAGGTGGTCATGGATACAAGATCAAAGGCTTTTTTGAAATCATCAATCTCTTCTCCCTTGTCCGTGCTGGCTATCCCTCAGGATGTTGATATCAGCCAGTCCATTAAGGATGGCCTCTTTAATAAACTTTTCTAAGACCTTCCCCAGGATAGAAGTCAGGCTGATGGGCCTATAGTTTGCTGTATCCACTTTCCTCCCCTTCTTGAAGATAGGCACCAATAAGTTTCAATTCTGTAATGGGCTTTGGGGTGTGGGCAGAAAAACGTCCTGCGAGAATATAAAAAGTGGTAAATATAATTGTTTTTCTTGTCTGCACACAACAGTTCTCCAGAATTCAGGCTTCATGCCTCAGTCAGTCAGATTGCTTGGATCGTCTCTCAACTTTCCATCAACCTTTTCCTTGGCACTGGTGCTCAATGTATAGGGTAAGCTGGACTGTTTGGTATAGAAGAGGCTAATCCTCTGACTGGGATGTTATGCATCCACAGCAGGGGTCATTCTGGTAACATTTAAAACTGGCATTCCTCATGGCACCCACATTTTCATGCCAAGTTAAACTTTCTTTTCCTTTCCTGAGTTATTTATAGATGGGAATCTTGACAAGAATGAGTTTCTGTTTTGGAAGGAATAGTTTCGCTTATTACTAGCTCTGTTTTGATTCTGTGTGCTTAAAGGTGCAAATAATTGACAAAGCTGTAATAAACTATCTGAAGTATGTGACAAATGAATTCATGGGGAAAGGGCCAGGAAAAACAAGAGAATCTTTTAACTGGATGCTGAAAAACTTACAAATAAACATGTTCTTCTTTTCAATGGTATGCAGGACCAAGCAAAAGGAATGGGCACTGCCAATAAACCTAGCAGTCACATTCTTGTTTTGCATTGTTTTTTGGTTTAAGCAAACACAGGAAATTTTCATAAGTAAAAATGTATTTTCATTTTGCATATTGCTAGTATCTCACTGAGGAAGTGCATGCATTGCAATGCTTTCCAGAGACAAATTAACATTTTTTCGCTGTAGAAAACTGTTGGATGAAGGGAAAGAGATAAATTTGCCCCCAAGCACTTTTGTTAATGTCTCTGAAAATTCATGAAGATCTCAGTTCCATTGGGAAAAGTGATACCTTTGGATAACAGGCAATTCTGAACAGGAAAAGTAGGATTACTGGACAATTTCACTACAGGGCAGCCACCATTAATTACCCACAACACAGGGCATAGTGAGCTGGAAGCCACTGAAATCATTGTCTACTATTTTTATTATCAGACACTGGAAGCTGAGGGTGCTTCTCTGCTATTATCATCCTCTCCCCCCAACTTCATGAAATTCCCCGTCCTCTTCTTTGCCACTCTTCCCTTCATTATATTTGTAACCCGGATACACCCAAGGGTGTGCCCTATCCTCAATCAGATGGGGCAGGTAGGCAGGAGAGGGGGTGCGTGAGAGGGATGCCAGAACTTGGAGCGGATCCCTCTTTTCTCTATAGAGTTAGCCCAGGCCCAAAGTTCTTAACTGTGGGGGAGGAAGGGAACAGGGGGTCCCTGGAACCCCACCACCCGGAAATAACCAATCCGGGTTACGCCCCACGGCACAAATTGCCCGGGCGGGCACACTCACGCTCCACAGGTGCGACCGGGGAAGAAGCCTTGAGGCAGTTCCGGTCCCTATTAAAGGGACGCCGGAGGCAGCTGGGTGGAGGAACCCGGAAGGCAGCGGCGGCGAAGAGGGAGCTGTCAGGAGCGCCCGAGCGTGGGGAGAGGCGGCCGGCCAGCGTGGGAGGACCTTCTGGGGCCGGGGAAAACCCCAACGGGACCCGGGAGCTGAGGAGCAGCGGCCGCACCGCGGATACTGACGGCGCGGAGAACGGCTCGGCTCAGGGAGAGCCGGCGAGCTGTATTCTTTTGAGTAGAGGGGCACT
>NW_017728964.1:392059-392478 GCF_001723915.1 Gavialis gangeticus
GTACGCCCTGGATTTTATATCACTGAACCAGGAGATCATCAAAGTCGTGGCAGGAGGTTCGGAGGAAACCAGCTCACAAACGAGCTGAGTGAGGAGGAACACCCCGGGGACGGTCCCTTACCAAGAGGGGCAGAGGCTTTGGCACGGAGAAAAGTGACTGGCACAGCACTACCCTTGGACATTAACTATATACAATTTATTGAGTTACCAACATATATATAATCCAGCAAGTTTATACCACAAGTGGGTAAGCTAATAAAGACATCTTTACAGAGCCCATTATACAGAATTAATACACCTAGTTATTTATAACACCAACAATAACAATAGATACCGAATAGGGAACATAACTATACCAGATATTAGACACACCCTGTGTGTGGTATGGAGACAAGCGTGCAAGTTTGGAGGGGTCACCT
>NW_017728964.1:392489-393300 GCF_001723915.1 Gavialis gangeticus
ACCCTATCTGGGTTCCAACCACTTGGTCCCTCAAATGGGATTGGGTCTTCTCCTCCTAGGCCCACTCCCACCAGGGTCCCTTGCCTGGGGGCACCTCCCCTGCGGGACCTGGGTTCCCGGTAACTCAAGGTCCTTTCTCTGGGGCCTGTCAACCTGGCCTCTGGGTCTCCACACCATCTCAGGCCTCCTGGAGCCATTGGCCTTGAGTTGAGGGTTCTTCCCTCTGGGCCCGGTGCCCCACTTTGGGCACCCAGGGAGCTCCTATGGGAGCTGAGCCCTCACTGGCTCCAGCTCCCCAGCCTCACACCAGGGCTCTTTCCCTTTCCCGGGCCGTGCTCTGGGCACTGGGGCTCTTTTAGTTTAATGCTGAGACACATTGCGGGGCTCTGGTTATCTGGCCTAGAGCCAAGGCTAACTTGAGCAGTGTTGAGCTGCTCCCAGGGCTGACTCTTCATGCACTGACCTGCATACCATGTGGGGCCCAAGCAGCCTTGAGCTGCTCCCGGGGCCAGCTCTCCATGCGCCAACCTGTGCACTGTGTGGGGCCTAAGCAGCCTCAAGCTGTTGCCAGGGCTGGCTCTCCATGTGCCGATCCACACACCCTCAAGGCTCAGGTGGGGTCCAGATGATGGTCTTCTCTGGAGCTCCTCTTTCCTCACTGTCCCTTGCTGCATCTGCCCAGCATGCTGGGCTTTTATTTACACTGGAGGCCCTGCCCCCAAAGTCTGCTGGACCGGCAAAGCGCAGTCTTCAATCAGGTCCAGGGGCTCCTCACATTCCCCCAACCTCCAAGCAGGGGCAGGGCAAGCTC
>NW_017728964.1:398300-414322 GCF_001723915.1 Gavialis gangeticus
TGGGGTCCAGATGATGGTCTTCTCTGGAGCTCCTCTTTCCTCACTGTCCCTTGCTGCATCTGCCCAGCATGCTGGGCTTTTATTTACACTGGAGGCCCTGCCCCCAAAGTCTGCTGGACCGGCAAAGCGCAGTCTTCAATCAGGTCCAGGGGCTCCTCACATTCCCCCAACCTCCAAGCAGGGGCAGGGCAAGCTCCTCCCAGCTGTTACCTGATTGGTGGAAATGTTCCACCAATCCAAAGTGTCCTTCTCCAGCTCAGGCTTGCCAGGGAAAAGCAGTGAGCCTGCCACATCTCTGTTCTCATCTCCATCACTGCCTTCCCCATGGACAGATATAGAGGGAGATTGGGGGGCTTTGTTCTTGCAAAAACTCAGCTGTCATCATCTGACTTAAACATACTTGGTTTGGTTTGGTATACTTTTGTTGGCACCTGGAGCTAGCTACTGTACTCCTTAAGATAGCCAAGTTCTAGGCACAGCCATTCTATTGTCTTTCCTTTATCCATCCCCTTTCCTGGACATATTTTTTAATGTATATTTTTTTCCATCCTACCTGCTGAGCCTGAAACTCCTTCCAATTCCTCTTAACCCTCCTTTACAAAGACACATCTGCTACCATGCAAGTTCTTTCCACTAAACAAAAATATAGCTCTTGTGAGAAGGAGCACTCAGGTGAAGAGTGGGAGCATTCTTCAGGCCAAAAGTGCAGAATTCATAGATTCTTGGATTCATAGATGCTAGGGTCAGAAGGGACCTCAACAGATCATTGGATCCTACCCCCTGCCTAGGCAGGAAAGAGTGCTGGGGTTAGATGACCCCAGCCAGATGCCTATCCAGTCTTCTCTTAAAGAACCCCAAGGTAGGGGAGAGTGCCACCTCCCTTGGAAGCCCATTCCAGATTTTGGCCACCCTTACCATGAAGAAATTTTTCCTGATATCTAGCTTAAATCTGCTCTTTGTCAGTTTGTGACCATTGTTCCTTGTTACCCCAAGAGGTGCCCTGGTGAACAGAGCATCTCTGATCCCTTGCTGCATCCCCCTAATGAATTTGGGGGATGCAGCTACAAGGTCACTTCTCAGCCTTCTCTTGCAGAGGCTGAAGAGGTCCAGGTCCCTCAGTCTCTCCTCATAGGCTTGTCCTGTAAGCCCCTAACCATATGAGTACCCCTCCTCTGGACCCTCTTGAATCTACCAACATCCTTCTGAATCCAGACCCAAAACTGGATGCAGTATGCCAACTGCAGTTTGACCAATGCTGAATAGAGGGGAAGTATCACCTCCTTGGTTCTATTTGTCATGCATCTACTGATGCATGATAAAGTGTGGTTAGCTTTGCTGATGATTTCATCATGCCGATGACTCATGTTCATTTTGGAGTCCATTATGATTCTGAGATCCCGTTCTGCTTCTGTGCGACTGAGAGGGTCACTTCTCAGCAGTAGGTGAGCTGGATATTTTTGTGCCCTAGGTGCAGCAGTCTGCACTTCTCCTTGTTGTACTTCATTCCAATGGGGAATGCCCACTTTTCTAACTTGTCCAGGTCTGCCTGCAATCGTTCCCTACCCTCCGGAGTGTGCACTTCACCCCACAATTTAGTATCATCTGCAAACTTGGACAGAATACACTTCACACCCACAACCAAGACACTGATGAAGATATTGAAGAGTACTGGTCCAAGGACTGAACAGTGCGGGACCCCACAACCCACATCCCTCCAGGTCACTATTGACCCTTCTACTACCACTCTCTGGGTGAGACCGCAAAGCCAATTTGCCACCCACTGGACTGTGTAAACAACTATGTCACAGCCTCTTAATGTATTTATGAGAATGGGATGAGATACTGTATTGAAGGCCTTGCTAAAATCCAAGAAAACGGCATCCACCTCTACTCCTGTGTCTAAGCAATGTGTGACCCTGTCATAAAATGAAACCAGATTGGTCAGGCATGGTCTACCTGCTATGAATCCATGCTGGCTTCTCTGCTGCATTATTTTTCCCACTGAACTCCCACAAATATGATCCTTCATAATCTTTTCAAAGACCTTTCCAAGGATGGAGGTGAGACTGACTGGTCTATAATTACTCAGATCCTCCTTCCTCCCCTTCTTGAAAATTGGGACCACATTGGTTCTTTTCCAGTCCTCTGGGATTTGACCCAAGCACCATGATTGCTCAAACAGCTGTGCCAGTGGCTCTGCTATGACACTGGCCAATTCCTTCAGTACCCTTGGATGCAGCTCATCCCGGCCTGCTGACTTGAACACAGCCAGTCCATCCAAGTGACTCTGCACCAGGTCAGTGTCGACAGTTGATAGGCAGGTGTCCCTCTGATGCCCATCTAAAAACCCATTAGGAGACTTGTCTTGACCCCTGTTCAGGAACACCGAGCCAAAAAATTAATTGAATAGATTAGCCTCATCCCCCCTGTCTATCACTAATGGCTCCTTTTTGTTCAGTAGGGGTCCTATGCTGCCCTGCGCCTTCGTTTTACTCCCTACATACCTAAAAAAAAGACTTCTTACTGTCTTTAATTTGTGTTGCCAGCCTGAACTCTGTAGTTGTTTCAGCTTTCCTAACTGCCTTCCTGCAAGTGTGGGCCAAGTAGGTATACTCCTCCTTGGTAGCTTCCTCCTGCTTCTACTGCTTATATGCCTTCTTTTTTGCCCTTAGGCTCCCCTGCATTTTCCTGTTTAGCCAAGGGAGTTTTTTGGCTCCTTTCCCCCTTTTCTCTCATACTGGGATAGTCTCCCTCTGCACCCGAAGGAGTGCTTCCTTTAGAAACGACCACCCTTCCTGGACTCCCATCTCACCAATACTCTTATCCTGCAGTGCGTCATTGACTAGACTCCTAAGCACACTGAAGTTAGCCTTCATAAAGTCAAGCACTTCCACCTTACTAGTTATCTTAACCAACCTATGCTGTATGGTGAATTTGACTGATTGATGGTCGCTGTCCCCCAGGTGACCACAAATCTGCAGCTCCCCTAGCAGGTCCTTCCCTGTAGCCAACACTAAGTACAGTAAGGCATTCCCCCTAGTGGGACCGTATATTGTCCAATTTCAGAGTGTTAGAGGGCTGTAAACTACACCAGTCATGGGCCCTGAGCTGCATGCCACATGAGCCACATGCCACAGGGACCACATGTCACACAGTCTCCTGGGAGCCCCATCATGTGCAGTTTCCTGCAACATGAGCAGCGTGAGTGCCCCCTGCCACACAAGACCCCACTTGCACCACCTTGTTGGCAATCACCTAGCCCCACCCCACTGCCACTGCATGTAAACCCCCTGCCCCATGGGCAGCATGAGCCCACTCCCCCATCCATTCTCTTCCACCACTTCCATATGACCTTTCTACCTAAGCCTGCTGCCCTGCTGCCAGCATTGCCATATAGGCAGCACAAGTCCCCCTCTGCTGTAAGCTTGCCAGGCTCCTTGCCCTGGAGACCCCAGCTGCCACTACAGCAGCAGGAACAAAGTGGAGAGGGGAGGCTTGGTGGGAGTCTACAGGTCACATTAACCCTTTATGGGCCAGGTATGACCAACATGTGTTGGTTGGACAGCCATGACCTAATAGACTCTTCATCTTTGAGATAAATGGACAGGGAGAGAATTAGACAGCTACACATCAGATTTACAGAAGCCAACAAACTGGGTGCATCTACACATGCAATTAATGTGCATGAATAAACTCTGGAGCTTATTGTTCTGGAGTTTTTTGCCCCTTGGCATGCCATTTGAACACACACCTTGGAGCAAAAAACTCCTGAGTACATTGCTCTGGAGTTTATTCGTGTGCAGCACATGGAGCCCAGTCAGAGCAGCCCCAGCTGGCAGCAGCCCATGGCTGTTCCTACTGAGTTCAGTGTGCTGTGGAGGGGCTGGCTGGGGCACAAGGGTGCTTCACTGTGGGGCTAGCCGACAGGCAGCCCCTGCACTGAAGCACCCTCATGCCCCAGTCAACCGGGAAGCATCTACATGTGCACTGCTGCACATGAAAAAACTCTGAAACAGACTAGTACTTGTAAATACAGGTTCAAGCCTGCTGTGGAGTTTATTAATTTCATGATATGGTCAGGCACCTGGGGCAGCTGCCATACACAGGGGCAATGGCAACTTCTGGTTGTCACTGCTGGTGGCATGATGATGCCACGGCAGCAGCAACTGTTGTTTTCTCCCCTCCCCTCCACATTTGTACCCAGGGCAGCTGCCTCACTCTCCCTGCCACTGGGCTCTTATGATCAGTCCTTGCTTCTTGCAGGCCTTCTCTAGTCCATGATATAGCAGAGATGCTCACCACTGCCTAGCTGAATTGTGGCGTGGAAGAGGAGCAGGGAATGCTGCTGTGGGGAAAGTGTTCCAGGAGAGCATGAACTCAGGAGACTGCACATTACACAGGATCGTAGGCCAGGGTTATTGCTGTCTTCTCACACGGCAGACAGGAGTTCTGGCTAGAAGTGTTGTGCTTGGCTGACCAGAGGAAGCAGGGGGAGGAGACAGAACGCAGGACAAAATATAGGCAGAGGAAGCAATGCCTTTAGAGCCAATGAATTCTGGCTTTTTCAAAGCAATGTTAGCAGCTTTGTTTTACAAGCTGTCAGACTGGAACCTGGTATTCTTATCAAGATGGACCTGGAGCAGTGTGACAGACCCATTTGTAACATTTCTGGGTTAAACATATTTATGTTACAATAATGTAGCATGCCTCTCTTTTTCTGATTAAATTAGATACAGAAGGCAAGGCCAAGTGGCACCTTAAAGACTAACTGGTTTAGAGAAGTATAAACTTACATGGGTGACAGCCTACTTCGTATAGCATCTGACAAAGAAGGCTGTTACCTGTGAAAGCCTATGCCTCTCTGAGCCCTCTAGTCTTCAAGATGCCATCAAGCCCTGTCTTCTGTCTGGCTTCAGAATAACCAAGCAAACTACCTTTCTTTAGGTAAGAATAGCTCCAACTTCATACAAGAAAAGAATGGGCTAATGATATTTTGAAGCAGTCCTCTGAAGATTTGCCTTGCTGCTCTACTAGGGGAGAATTGCCCAACAAGAAACAATGAATCCATTTGCCTATGTTGACACCCAAGTGGACTCCAGCCCCTGTACCTGAAGAGACTTCCTGCTGTTTCTGGTGCCAAAGAAGGACTTCAAAGCTTCAGTGAAAAGAGAAGATCTTAAAAAGGACATTTAAAAAGAGCAGGTGGGAAGGAAAGGAGGGGAAAAAGGCAGAACAAGACAAGCCTGAGGGGCTGGAGAGAGAAAAGAAAGCAGGGTAGAGATCCAGCTTCATAGACCAACCTTCAGATGCATAAGCTTTTACAAGCAACAGCTTAATTAATCAGATGTGATATGAAATAAGCTGCTGCTTATGAAACTGTATGCATCTTTGATTTAGTTAGTTTATACGGTGTAACTCTACCCTGCTGATTTCAGGCTAAAGTGACTACCTTTCTCTGAAGAGAGAACAGACCTGGCCATTTACCCAACAAATATCCTGTAAGAGCCTGAGCTTTGGGGCCCAAGGACTCTGCCTGCTACTCTGTACTGCCATAGTTCAGATGTTGGTAATATGTTTCATTAAGGACCACTTTAATAGCTTTGGCTCTGAGCGCAAACTGTTTCTAAGTCATGCTTTACCACCACTGCCACCAGAGCTGGAGCTACCTGCTCCCTCTCCTCTCCCTCTGGGCGGCTGCTGCCAATGCATGTTCCTGCTGCTGCTTCTCCTTGCCTCTCACTGCCAAAATGCCACAGAAGTTCTCCATCTCCTTGGACCAGTTATAATGACTCTCCCAGCTATAAGGTGCTAACCCCTGCCATAGACTAATATGCCTTTTATTTAAGAACACCTTCCTGGTTTGCTGCACATGTCTTTGGGTGCACTACAGCCCCTTGAAGAGGTAAAGTCCCTCTCTAGGAACTAAGCCAGAATGGGTAGCTCTCTGAGGAGGTCACAGATAACCAGGGGAGGTCAGTAATCAAAGGGCCAGGTCTTGGAATCCAAGAAGCCAGTGGCTTATCGACTCTAATAGCTACACCTGGCCTGACTTTGTGGGGTAATCCAAGAAGTGATATAAGATTGGGAATCCCAAACAAGTACTCCACTGGGAATCTGTGGCAAGGAGCCTTTACTATTTTGAAGGCATGAAGATGAGATGACTGACTCTGTGGATGCAGGGAGAGGAGTAGATGTAATATACCTTGACTTTAGCAAGGCTTTTGATACTGTCTCCCATAACATTCTCGTAAGCAAGCTAAGGGAGTACGGGTTAAATGAATGGACTGTAAGGTGGATAGAAAACTTACTGGATTATCAGGCTCCAAGGGCTGATCAAGCCAATCAATAGCTTGATGACTAGTTAGCAGTCGGTATGAAGTGGAATGCCCCAGAGGTTGGTCCTGAGGTTAGTTTTGTTCAATATCTTAATCAACAATCTGGAAGATGGGATGGAGTGCACCCTCAGCAAGTTTGTGGATGACACCAAACCGGGGGCAGTAGTGGATACAGTGAAGGGTAGGGATAGGATTCAGAGAGACCTCGACAAACCGGAGGATTGGACCAAAAGAAATCTCATGAAGTTCAGTAAAGACAAGAGCTAAGTCCTGAACTTAGGACAAAACAATCCCATGCACTAGTACAGGCTGAGAACTGATTGGTTAAGCAGCAGCTCTGCAGAAAACGATCTGGGGGCTACAGTGAACAATACTCTGAATAGGAACCAATAGTGTGCCCTTGTTGTGAAGAACGCTAACAGCATATACTGGGTTGCATAAGTAAGAGTGTTGCCAGTAGATCAAGGGAAGTGATTATTCCCCTCTAATCTGCACTGGTAAGGCCAGATCTGGAGTACTGTGTCCAGTTTTGGGCTGTCCCCCCAACTGCAGAAAGAATGTGGACAAACTGAAGAGAGTCCAGCGGAGGGCAACAAAATAGTTAGAGGGCTGGAGAATATGACTTATGAGAAGAGGCTGAGGAAACTGGGCTTATTTAGTCTGGAAAATAGAAGACTGAGGGGATTAATAGCAGCCTTCAACTAGCTGGAGGGTGGTTCCAAAGAAGATGGAGGCAGACTGTTCTCAGTGGTGGCAGATGACAGAACAAGGAGCGATGGTCTCTAGTTGCAGCAAGGGAGGTTTAGGTTAGATATTAGGAAGAACTTTATCACTAGAAGGGTAGTGAAGCACTGGAACAGATTACCCAGAGAGGTTGTGGAACCTCTATCCTTGGAGGTTTTTAAGACCCAGGTAGATAACACTTTGGCTGTGATGATCTAGTTGGGGATTGCCCTTTGAGCTTTGATCAGGGAATAGGACTAGATGACTTCCTGAGGTTCTTTCCAACCCTAATTTTCTATGGTTCAGTGATTCTATGATTCTAAGAAATGAAAAAATTCAAAGGAAAGAGCCAAACTTTGAGGGCTTACTTGAAGCAATTCCACTACCTCAAAGCTTCCCAGCATTTAGAATGACCATTCATCATATACTGGAGCTGGTAGAATAATGAAGAATAGAAGATTTGTCAAGACCATACAGCAGAAAACTTGGCATTCATCTGGCTGGGCTTCTGGGTAATGATACATAGGGTGGATGTCCATTTGAACAGCACTTGTGCAGTGCAGCAAATGTTTACAAAACCAGACTTTCTCTTAAATTTAATTGTAAATGGACATTTATGTGATATTTCTTACCAGAAGCATATTTATGTTTCTCTTGTTTAAAAAAGTCATCCAGTTTGGGGCCAAAACAATGGCATTCAATGTAAATGATCAGTCACATGATGTGAACTCCAAAGCCAGAGAAGAGCTGATGAACAAACTTACAATCTACAATGATTCATCTGAACTGATTAATAGCATGTTAAAAGAAATTAAGGAAGGAAGGTTAATGGCTCCAGCTTAGTGCCCTTACTCACTCCTCTTAGCAAGCATTTACTCATGCAGATAGACGCAAAGATGTCAATAAGTATGGTCAAATATATCAGCATGAATAAGCCTTTTTTATATAGGTCTGAATTTTAATAAGTTACTGTTCCTCCAACTCACTTCCCAGTGTTAATTCCCAGTTTATTTTTGGTTCAGGGTTCATTGGTATTAGGGAATCATTGGCATCATACGCAGATTGTTTTTTGTGGCTCTCTCTGACCTGTTATACTGTTCTGCTTGGAGGAGGGCTCTGAATATCCTTTCTACCTGAATGTATATGGAGTGCAGGATTGCTGTAGTTGTGGAGGAAGATCCCATACTCTAGCAACTGAAGGAGAATTTTGATCAAGACCAATTAGGTGAACAGCCAGGAAACTACACACTATGCTCTCCAAAGGCATAGCAATGTACATCTGGGCTAGAACTTGGCTTTGCAATAGTTCTTGATGGCAAATTTACCATTTTCAAAAATCCTTGGGATAAATATTCAACAACAATTTTATGTCTACACATTCCAAGTGAGAATAGTGCTCCCACTCATAGCATAACTCAGGCCCTTCTACAGCCAAAGAGCTCAATAAATAAATAGCTCATGCAGTGCACCCTGAAAATCAACAAATGTGAGCTCTGTCAGAAAAAGGGAGGGAGCAACTACATGACAGGCCATTTTGGAGAGATAACAAACTTCCCTATTGACTGTCTTAAACAGCTACAGAACAAATAAACAAAGAATCCCTGTCTATACTGTTCCATCAGAATCTGTACCAGCCTTTCTCTGACTCACTGACAGACCTTAAATAAAGTCCAATGTCTAGCTATAAATTCTGCAAAACTTTAAAGTCTTCCTTGGGTTACTGTCATGGGGTTGCCATTGCACATTGCCCCTTCAACAGGGTGCCCTGTAGAACATGTGACTGTAGGGTTGGAAGGGATCCTGTAGGCCAGTGGGGTCCAATTTTTTTGACAGGTTTGCCACAAGCTAAGCCCCACACCTTCCCAAAGTGTTACTTTGAACGTCTTCCCTTGTCTAATTTTCTGGTTCGCTGTCTGCTCCCTACCCTGTGTTCCCTGCCTGATCTGTTACTCTGCCTTCTGCTCCCTGCATTGTTTGCTGCTGTTCTTTGACCCTCTGTGTGCTATCCACAGAGGCTGCCTGTGCCACTTATAACATGAGTGCTGCAGGTTGTCCACACCTGCTCCAAGCCATCAAATCCACTCTCCTGCTATTGCAGGCAACGCTATCATCTGATCCCATTCATAACTTTATTGTATTTAATCTTATACTTGGTTATTTTTCCCCACAATTCCTATGGGGAGGCTGCTGGTCTCTGGAGGTTACAAAACTTACTCAAATTTCAAGCCTACATTTACTCATGGTCAGCTTTTCCCCATTTGTTCTGGTGCCAATGGTACCTTTTAGCTTTATTGTTCTTGTATGGCAATTATGTACCTCTCAGCCCTTCTTTTCTTAGGTCAGTGGTTCTCTGCCACTTTGGACTAAAGTCTCCCTTCCATAACTTTCCTGAATTTAGTGACATGGCATCTGAGAAGCATTGTTATATTGTCTCAGTTTATCGACTTTATCACATAAACCTAATGCAGTCATGAGCACACCCTCTACTTCCCAGTTTGGCTCTGCATGTGTATCCTGCAAACACAGGTGCACACACAGAGGCAGATCCAGGGGGGATACACTGGTACACTTGCACCCCACTTTGATTCTTGGTTCACCCCAAGTTTGAAACCAACTGCCTGGCATTTCTAGTCAGGCAGGGCTGAGGGAGTCAACTGACTTCATGGTTCCTTATAATCTATTTGATCCCTTCTTAAACTCTTAATTCCACAAGTGTGAATGACCCTCTCTTCTTTTCCATGGTCTTGATGTTCCATCACCCAAGCTATCCATTGTTTTGCAGTTCTGCTGTCTGTTAGCTGATCCTGGTAATGAAGCTCCTATTTCACAGCCCTGCAGATTGTTTTTAACTCATTCCAAGGGAGTTATATTTGTTTCTGCTTCAATATTAAATGGAACGATACAGCTCTAAGCCTGTGGCATGTTAGTAAAGCTTCTAGTTTATTTTTAACTGGAGAAAAATATGTGTTGTTTTGTATATAATAATGCACTTCCCTTTTCAAAATGTTAGAACTACCCATGGCCACACAGGACAATTCCATGTGACAGAGGCAGCAGTGGTGTAGCAGCCTGGAGATAAACCAGATCTCTCTCCAGGTTGCCATGCCACTGCGGCTAAGTGGCACTGACCCATACGACTGTTTCTAAGAGGCGTATAAAGAGCAAGACCAGGAAGTGGCTGTGGCAGGAGGGAGCACTCAGATAAATGTAATGCAGGTAGAAGTGTGCCTGCCAGCTGCAGGTGCTTCCTAGTCTGGCTTTGCACGTGCGTCTTGGAAACAGAGCCATGCAGGACAGTTTCACTTTGCTGTTGTGGTAGTAGGAACAGAGGCGCTGGAACTGTGGCTCCCCAGTTGAGAATCACTCGTCCAGACAAAAGAAGACACATTTTTTGTCTTTTTTCTTAAGACAGATTTTCACTCTTTCCTATTAAAATACCATTAATTTTTTCCTATCTCTACTGGAAATACCTCACCTGGCACATGCTAAGATTGGACTGTTTTTTTTTCACAACTGCTTCATAGTGGTGTCTCATGATTCTGTGGTTGACTTGATACACCCAGCACTTTCTCTTCCTCAGTCATTTCCAACTGATGAGATCCTAATTTACAGCAGGAATTCTTTATATTAATCCCTAAGTGTATGTCCTTGCATTTTTGTCTTATTACATTTATTCAAATTTGTAATACTCCATTTCTGAAGGACAACCAACACTTGCCATCATTCCTATCCTCTTCAGTGATGATGCTTTCTATCTTTGTGCCATTCTCAAGTTAGCTAATGAGTAGGTGATTATCAGATGAAAGTCCTTAAGTTGCTTATTAGCTGATCATTAAGGACTGGTTACTGAAATCACATGCTCTCTGATTGCTTGAGTTTTTAAATACGAGACCCATAAGTAAAAATTCTTCTGACAGAATTGGTAAGAATGAACAAAGAGCTAGGCTTGTGAGAAGAAGGATGGCCACTCCATACAGGCTCATGAGGTCTGTGTTTAAGTCTCTGCTTTGCTACAGACTTGCTTTGGAACTGTGAGTCATTACTCAAGGCATGAACTGCACTGCAATGGCAAAATTCTCACCGAACATGGTGAGAGTGCTCTCTGCTTCTGATTATATTCTGCAGACCTGCAAGTATACCAGCAAGCCTGCTCTGGAAGTATCCTCAGCAGCCACTATCAGTTGTGTAGAGACCAAGATCTCCACAAAGATGGCACGGAGACTCTTTGTTTGTGTGTTTTTGAGTTTAGAACTAGTCTGAAGGATATGCTGGGACTTTTCCAGCTGGAGCATGCAGCTGTCACAGGATAGGCATGCCTTTTCTCTTTCTGGCACGCAGTTCCCAACTTCTAAATTGAGTTAATGATCTTTCTGTCCTGTAACCATTTTGGGTCAAAGGCTATACTGATAAAAGTTATAATTCAGAGATGTTCCCTAACAAAGGAGACCGAGGAGCTGGTGACAGGAAGATGGTCCCTCAGTTAGAGAGTACTCAGTTGGAGAGAAAAGGGGGCTGCAGAGGCTTGCCTACTCCTCCACAATAACAGTTGTTGTTTATTTCTTCTCATTCCTGCCTGACTGTTTTTATTGGACTTGATGGTTGCTACACTACCGATGGTTTCAGCAGCGTCAAATGAGAAAGAAAGGCACAAAGTGAAGAAGTTGGAAACCAAGAGCAAGTAAAGTGATGCAGCCGTGTGAAAGGAAAAAGATGACTGTAAAGCTATCTTTCTGCACAGTTATAGTCTAAGTGAAAGAACAGTGAGTTATGGAAGTTTTGTAACCTCCACCTGCCTTTCTCAAATCAGGCAATATAACAGAGACCTGGAAGGTGGTCAGACAAAGGTCTAGTACTACCTAGCAGCTAAAATAGGGGCAAAAATGCAATCTTATTGCATATGGTGGTCTAAGCAGCCCTGGCTGCCTTTACATTTGCAGAAGGCCAAAATTTGCAGTTAAGTGTAATACTGTCAAAATTTGAGGGGCATTAAATTAGATCCTTGAAAGGCACAGATTTTTAATATGCAAACAATCAACAGGAGAAAGTATGGATTAATATTTTACTAAACTAAAGAGCCTGAGTAAGAATTGTGCTTTTGGGAATTTGACAGAACCTCTGATTAGAAATAGGATTATTTGTGGCATTGCAAACACTGCATTACAAGAAAAGCTATTACGTGAGGGAAACTTGTCCCTAGAAAGGACTACCTAAATCTGCAGGGCGGCAGAAACTGTGAAGGTCCAGGCTGCAGAGCTGAATGCACAAAAAGAGGTTTTCCATGCATTAGGCCAGAAAAACCTACCACACAGGGTAGGCTTTTCTGTTGGTAGGAAGCCACCTTGCAGGATAGAATTTCCTGCTGGCAATGATAATGCTAAGGGAGATAGACTGAATAGACAGGCATGTAGAAAGTGTGGTGGGCAACATGGCTCCAAACACTGGGCACTGATGGACGTGCAGCTCCCTGCTCTAACTAGCTGTTGGGTCAGGAGGGTGGGGTATCGAGCTCCACTTTGGAGCCAATCCAGTGAGAGAGTCTGCATCTTTGCAACCTCTCTCCCCTAGGTCCACCCTCCCTCTCTTACCTCCAGTGCAGTCTCAGGATGGGATGGGGAGAAGGCAGGGGAGGGAAGTCCATTATGAAGTTTGCCCAGCATGCCTTGGAGAGGGGGCATGGGTGGATTGAAGTTCCCAATTTCTGGGGAGCTCCATTTCACCTGCCCCTCTCTCCAGGAGAGGCTGTGCAAACCCCAGATGGAACTCCCTCCCCTCCCCCCACATCCCCCACTCCTATCCTGAAGACAACACTGGGGCTGGGATGCTTCATTCACTTTGGAGCATCTTCATCTGAATCCTCATGTAATGAGGGTTCATATGTTGAGCAATCCAGCACTTTTTAAAGCGCTTTGCAGCCATGCCTTTCTATAAGGGCATGGCTGCGGAGCACTTTCAGTAGATGATCACACATCACCACTTCACTTCTGTCAGTGCCCACTGTGCTGCAGTGATGCAGTGTTCCATATAGCACTAAGGAGGATGGCACTTCTGATTTCAAACATATTGCTTTGAAGAGGCAATCAGATTTCAGAATAAGTATTCAAGTCTATCAAGACACAGAGAAAAGCTTCCCATGAAAAACAAGTTGGAAACCAGGTCTGATACTTTTTCAGTCTGAGAGGAAAGGAAACCTCCAGAATGACTTCTAGAGATATGCTAAAGGAGTTGCAGAAAAAGGGGAATAGTAAAGTCAGTGGTAAAGGTTCACTATAGTGAGATGTGTTAGTTACCTCTCTACCTCTCCTCTGTAGATTATTTTTTTTTGTTATTAAGAAGGAAGAAATAGTGATAGAAGTTATAATTTAGACACTCCCTAAGGAGACTGAAGAAGTTGGTAGTTGAGGGTCAGGTGGGTGGCAAATTGGCTTACAGGTCTCACCCAGAGAGTGGTGATGAATGGGTTGCTATTCACCTGGAGAGATGTGGGCAGTGGAATCCCACAAGGCTTGGTCCTTGGACCTGTGCTGTTCAATGTCTTCATCAGTGACTTGGATGAAGGCATGGAAAGCACTCTGTCCAAATTCATAGATGATAACAAATTATGGGGTAAAGTTAACACGCTAGAGGATGGGGAATGAATCCAGGCAGATCTGGATTCCCAGGTGGGTTCCTGGATAACATCCCATACTTTCGCGCAGGGGGCTTGCTTGGGTGGGATGGACTACACCTCTCTCCCAAAGGCAAGCATGTCTTTTCTTCTAGGATGGCTGATCTCATGCGGTGTGCTTTAAACTAGCTTCACCGGGGGATAGGACCACAGGAGGACTTGAGGACACCTCCCAACCAAGACAGGTGACATGCACAAAGAGTACCCAGGTAAGCGACAGGGGTCTGGAAAGTCCTGGGAATTTGGGGGTGGCACATGCACCAATTCAAGGCTTAAATGCCTCTACACTAATGCTCATACTATGGGGAATAAGCAGGCAGAACTTGCCCTCTGGATAGCTAGTTCAAACCCAGACATAGTAGGGCTCACAGAAACCTGGTGGAATTCATCCCACAACTGGGTGGTTAACATTAGGGGCTATAGACTATACAGGTCGGATAGAGTGGGCAGGAAAGGCAGGGGTGTAGCGCTCTACATCAAAGAGCAATACACATCCTCAACTAGCAGGATGGGGTCAGAGAAGGGGCAGGCTGAAGTGCTCTGGGTCAGAATACAGGGGGATGGTGGGGAAAGGGACTTAACGGTGGGGGTTTACTACACAGCTCCCAACCAAGGGAAGAGCTGGACTGTGAATTCTCAGGTCAGCTTGTGGAGGCACTTAAGGCAAGGGATGTAGTTGTCATGGGTGATCTAAATTACCCAGACATCTGCTGGGAGGAGCAGTCAGCCAGGTGTGATCGCTCACGAAAGTTCCTTGCTGAGATATAGGACCTCCACTTAACCCAGGAGGTGTACAGTCCCACCAGGGGAAATTCCCTGCTGGACCTGGTCCTGGCTACAGGTGACAACTTGGTGAGGGGACTCCAGGTCCTCGACCACCTGGGCAACAGTGATCATCACCTACTGGAATTCACCATACAGCTCAGGGTGTCAAGGGCCTGGAGCAAGGCAGTAGCCCTTGATTTCAAGAGGGCCAACTTCAATGAGTTGAGGAGATTTGTAGGAGAGGCACTGGGGTCCTGGAGAGTAGGGGAAATGGGGGTCCAAGATGAGTAGTTGTTCCTTAAGGAGATGATACTCAGAGCCCAAGGGGTGACAATCCCAACAAGAATCAAAGGGGGAAAGAGTGCTTAAAAGTCCCCCTGGTTCACCAAGGGCATTTGGGAATGTCTGATTGCCAAAAAGGAGGCATACACCCAGTGGAAGGGAGGGGCTATCACCAAAGAGGAGTATACCTCCATTACTCGGGTCTGTATGGGGGCTTTTAGGAAAGCTAAGGCAGATATGGAACTAGGACTAGCATCAAGGATCAAGGATAACAAAAAGCCCTTTTTTAAATACATAGGGAGTATGAAAAAGGCACCAGGTAACTTGGGGCCCCTGCAGGATACATGAGGCAATCTGGTAGTTGCACCAGAGAAAAAAGCAGACCTTTTTAACAATTTCTTTGCCTCCATTTTTTTGTGCAGGAACTGGGACTCCCATACCGAGATTTGGGATGGACTCAAGAGAGGCTCTGCCAGGTCTAGAGTCAGGGAGGACTGAATTAGAGAACTTCTGGAGGGGCTGGACGTGTTCATATCAGCAGGTCCAGATGCTCTCCACCCCAGGGTGTTGAAGGAATTGGCAGAGGTTATCGCGGGGCCCCTGGCATGGCTTTACGAGCACTCGTGGTGCTCTGGCCAGGTGCCAGATGACTGGAAGAGGGCCAATGTGGTCCGCATCTTCAAAAAAGGGAGGAGGGAGGACCTGGACAACTATTGGCCCATTAGTCTTATTTCGATCCTGGGGAAGCTTTTTGAGAAGATTATGAAGGAGCACATCTGTGAAGTGCCAGCAGCAGAGATGATGCTCAGGGGCAACCAGCATGGTTTCATTAGGGAGCACTCATGGACAGGTTACAGGGGCAGGTCCTGTCAGACCAACTTGATTGCCTTCTATGATCAGGTCACAAAATCATTGGACACAGGTGTCGCGGTAGATGTAGTCTTTCTGCACTTCAGGAAGGCCTTTGACACTGTCTCCTACCCCATTCTCATTAAAAAGCTAGGTGACTGTGGCATTGATGCCTACACAGTCAGATGGATAGCAAATTGGCTGAAGGCCTGCACTCAGAGAGTGGTGGTGGATGGCTCATATTTGACCTGGAGGGATGTGAGCAGTGGAGTCCCCCAGGGCTTGGTCCTTGGGCCTGCACAGTTCAATTTCTTTATTAGCGACTTGGACGGGGTGAAAATCATCCTGTTTAAATTTGTGGATGACACCAAGATTTGGGGTGAGGTGGGTGTGCTAGAATGGAG
>NW_017728964.1:424520-455371 GCF_001723915.1 Gavialis gangeticus
TAGCTGACTCCAAGATGAATATGAGCTGTCAACGTGATGAAGTAATCAGGAAAGCTAACTGCACTTTATCATGCATTAGCCAGTGCATGACGAACAGGTCCAGGGAGGTGATACTTTCCCTCTATGTGGCACTGGTCAGGCTGCAGTTGGAGTACTGCATCCAGTTTTGGGTGCTGCACTTCAAGGGGGATGTGGACAACCTCTAGAGGGTTCAGAAAAGGGACACTAGTGTGGTTAGGGGCCTGCAGGCAAAGCCCTACAAGAAGAGATTGAGGACCCTGGATCTCTTCAGTCATCTCAAGTGAAGGTTGAGAGCTGGTCTTGTGGCCGCCTACAAATTCATTGGTCGGGGGGGAGCAAAGAATTGGAGATGCTTTGTTTACCAGGGCACACCTTGGAGTAACTAGGAACAACGGCCACAAACTGACAGAGAGCAGGTTTATGTTAGAGATCAGGAAGAACTTCTTTACAGTAAGGGTTGCCAGAATCTGGAAGGGGCTTCCAAGGGAGGCAGTGCTCTCCCCTACTTTGGGGGTCTTTAAGAGGAGGCTAGACATGCACCTAGCTGGGGTCATCTAACCCCAGCACTTTTTCCTGCCCAGGGCAGGGGGTCAGACTCAATAATCTACTGAGGTCCCTTCCAACCCAAACTTCTATGAATCTATGAGGGGGTGGTCCATCAGTTAGAAAGAGACAGAGGGTTTGCAGAGGCTTGTCTGCTGTCCCACAATACAAGTTGTTTAGTTTTTCTCATTCATACCTGCCTGTCTTTATTGAATATGTTGATCACTACAGGGGTTGTTCCTTATTTGTTTCTGGAGCTTCCAGTGCTTGGGACCCTGAGGCAACATCCTAATACAAATGGTAAATCTGAAAAACACAGTCTTTTTCTTAACTAGAAATAGAAACTTTACTCCTTTTGTTCCAGTCAAGTTTTAGTTAGACTTTTCTGTAGGCCCTCCTTAAGCCTGTATTTTCTGTATGCATTCACCTGAGTATCCAATCAGAGCATTACCTGAGAATGTCTAAATATTCATGTAATTGAAGTAAAATGAATATTCAGACATTGCCTGTATCTAGCCAAAATAATACCATCTGAATTTTTATGAGACTTAGCTGCCAAGAGTCATTATGATATGTAGCAAAGATAAATATATAATACACACTGCATTTGGTAAAAGTTTTGAGAGACAAATCCTGCTTTCACCTAACCCCATGCAGCCTCATTAGCTCCAGTCTGCATGGGTAGAAGTGGATACCCAGGTTGGTCTTTTAAGGGATTTTAATGATTTGACTGCTATATTGTTTCCAGATCTCAGGGAAAACCAAAAGCTATTGAGTATTACAGATCTAGCTTCCATTCCATTCCCTCCCCTGAATTCCAAATACCTGCAAAAAATTAAAGCGTCACACTGCTTGGCAATTACATTGAAAACTTGTCAGTGGGGAAGTCAAACAAAATATCGCTTGCCATTAAATAAATTGCAGCTCACCTTGAGTTCTGGCATAAAGTAAGGGATTTCATCAAACTGCTGCACTGTGCATTTCATCAAACAGCTGCGAGTGCCTTGCAGGGAATCTGGTATAATGAAATGGACCTGGCATATCAAAGAACATAAATGGCTGCTGCTGTGTGGAAATCCAGTGTAGGAAATTAAGATTGTAGGCTAGATCCTCAGTTGGTATGAAATGATATTGCTTCACTGATGCCAATAGAGCTATGATGATTTACATCAATCACAGATAAGATTGTAATTTTTTAGGTGTCTCATTTTAATTCACTCTTTAGTGCAGGGGTGGGAAATTATTTTGGCTGGAGGGCAACTTTAGGAATTTGGGTGACCTGTTGTAGGTTGGGCGGGCAGTGCAGACCTGGCTCAGTGCGGAGCAGATCACAGGGGTGCTGAGCTGGTGCAGTGCAGGTAGGGCAATTGATACTATCCAGGCAGGGCCCATCCACACTGCACTCACCACTGGAGGCATCAGACAAAGTGGGCAGGTACCACGTGGTCTTCATGGAAAAAGTCTATACAGGCAGGGCACGCTTGGCCAGGATGATGGGATGGGGCTGTGGGTGGGCAGGGAGAGGTGTCTGGGAGCAGGGCAGGCAGGCGGAGGTGGGGGCCAGGATCATGGGCCAGTGATAGTGTGGGGCTCGGGCCCAGGGCAGAGCTGCGATCTGCCCTGCATATTCCTGCCTGTAGAGCTGGCAGCCAAGCATGCCCTGCCCATGGGGGTCCTGGGCCAGTCTCCATGGAGACCCCCCTACCTGCCTGCCTGCTCTGTCCAGTGCTCCCAGCAGTGGATGCAGGGTGGATGGGCCGGGGGCAGCAGCCACAGAGATGCTATCAGTGACAGTTGGAAGGAGCTGTCCTCTAGGGCTGCTGGAAAATGGAGCTTGGTTGCTGTGCTGTCTCTACCCTACTGAGAGCCCAGGGGTGGTGGGACTGGCTTTATGCACCATAGCTCCGGCTTGGGTGGGGGTGGGTTGGCAGGGGTGAGGGACCAACTCGTGTCTGGATAAAATCCCCTAGTGGGTCAAATTTGGCCCATAGGCTGTCATATTGTACCCGTCCTTGCTTTAGTGAAAATGTCTAACATTTGATTGGTCTTATAAAACATAGAAAATGCCCCTCTTTTTGTAGACTCAAGGCCTTCCCCACCATGGACAGAAGTGATTCCCACATTGTTGTTACTTAGTTGCACCTTGGCTGTTTTCTCTTCAGCATGCAGGTGAATTTGGTACGGAGACTGGTGCAGTAGTAATGTGGGCTGCAGACTGGTGATGCTTGGGCTGATCCCCTTCTGTCCCAGTTTCTGAGGGACAAAAGGGCACACATAACAGTGTGATCCCTGATCCTGACATCTAGCTGTATCAATGGATCCCGGAGCATCCCAAGGTTATGGACTTGCGTGATAAGGGGAGGCTGAACCCCATCAATAATGGGTGTTTCATATGCTCCCCATCTCATGTCTGCCTACCACCACCACAGCTCCCTTGTCTGGATTCAGCTTCAATAGGTTCATCTGCATGCAGCCCCCCAAAATAGCCAGGTACTGGGTAAAAATAGTGACTGCAGGTCTTGGCTTGAATGAAAAGGAAAGACAGAGCTGGGTGTCATCAGTATACTTACAGAACTCCACTCCAAATATCCACATGATCGTGTCCAGTGGCCTCAGATATGCCCTGAACAGGAGAGGTGACAATACAGAACCTGAAGGAGCCCAGAGTGGACTGAAGCCCACAAGTAGGCACCTATGGCCAGAATCTGGTTCTGCCCCTAGATATTTTTACCAACTGGTTCTGATTGGAGTCAGCTTTGGTGCCCCTGTCTGTGGAAATGCTTGTGAAGGCACTGGGACAGTTCCTTTTCAGGAGAAGGAGCAAGTTGGATAGGAAGAGCAGACAGACAGGGTAAGAGAATTTAAGATCATTTAAACAGTTTCTTTCTCGTCAAGACCAGCATTGCCTCTGAGGCTGTGTCCAGATGAGCATGGCCATCCAGTATGCGGTGCCATAGGCCAGTCTGCGACACCACACACTACACATTCAGGTGTTTCCCATGCTGCTACCATGCAGTGCAGGTTTTTTGTTTGTTTGTTTGTTTGTTTTTTGACCCCTGGAGATCCAGGGGCCAGAATAGCCCATGTAGAAAAACGTGGAGAGGCGCACACACAGAGGCAGCACGTGCTGCCCAGAAATGGAGCCTGGCTGGCCAGAGCCGTGCTCCAGCTGCTGGTCAGGATCCAAGCTGCAGGAGCAATGTGGCTGCAGCTTCCTGAGCACCCAGGATCCCATGTAAAGCTGCTGGGGCCAGCAAAGTTATCTCGGGTTGGATAGGGGAGGCTGGGGCCAACAGCCTTACGTAACCAGAGGGCGCAGGGCACAGACATTCTTTGGGGACAACTAGCAGCAGCACAAGGTGTCCCGCTGCTAGTTGCCCCTAGGGAACCAAAGATCTGTGCTCGTCTTGACATGGCGAGAGAGGTGACATAGGCTTCTGGAGTTTACTGGATGATTATGGAGCTTACCATTTACCTTTTCTCATTACACTGACACTGAGTAATTCTGAATCCTTGCTATGAAGGGTCCTGTTTAACTACATTGAGTCAAGGCTCTGGAAAGCAGTTTGGAAAACTTGTCTCTGGATGCCTCACATCCCTATAAAATGCTTTTGACTTCTTGAGCATGAAAGCTTGGCAATTGCTTCCCATGAGCAAACTTAGCCAGCATGGATGTCTGTGGGATGATGAGAACCCCAAAAAGAGGAGCATTGTGCAGACATTCATTTCCTTGTATTGCTTCATTTATAAATTCAGCAGAAATTACAAAATACAAAAATAACCTAAACTGAATATCAGACCCTGTAAGTAATTGCCCTTCTGAAAGTTCAGGAAAATCTTTTAGTTTTCTCTGAACTCTGAGTACATCTAAAGATTAACTCTGTGACCTCAAATCAATAATCAGCATAACCCTGTGGTAATAAACATAAGCTGACAATAAACATAAGATATCCACAGCACGCACATCTGGAAAAGGCAAACAGCATCATCTAATTTTTCTTCATTTGTCTCTCTATACAATATTCCTTTCTCTTCAAATAAAGTGAATTGTTAGCAATGTCTTCGACTGATTGGAATTATCAAATAAATGTTGTTGCTTCTCTTAACTAATAATTGTTTGGTAGGAAACACCAGATGCATGTAAGCCAAGAAAGATATTTGGATCTTCCTTTTGCCCTAAATTCTCTTTCTCACACTGGCAGGAATGGTGATCTTGACATTTGAAATAATGTTTCTTTTTTATTCCTTTACAAGAAACATTATATATTCTTTATTAGACACAAACCTGAAATTGCCGGTGACTGTGGCTCCCATACTGTGAGCACTTAATGAAGATATAAATGGCATTGGAAGAAGAACAAGTTTTTGAAAAGGGAGATCAAAACTGACCAGGGAATTGAATACAGCAGAGATCTTGTCAACTAACTCAGTTCCATTAGTACTGTCAGGAACACTAAGAATATGGACATTACATAGTTTTGAAAGTGCTTCCAAGTGTTCTGTGTACTATTATGTTATCTTTGATCTAATACCCTGTTAGGGATTTCATACTATTAGCCTGTGTTTGAGATTCAGCACATTTATCAGTGAGATCTTTCTGAGGTGTGTCAACAAATCCAGCCTGCTGTTCTGAGTTAGCAAAAGTGAAAGGGTAGTGGGCTTAGGACTGGGCCTAGCCTGCAAGGCCAGGATTTATTTTAAAAAGCAGCAGTGATTCAAGAGCCATTCTTAGCTGACCAGCTTATTCCAGTGCTTTACTACCCTCCTACTGAGCAACTTTTTCCTTATATCTAACCTAAACTTCCCTTGCTGCAACTTGAGACTGTTGCTCTTTGTTCTGTTATCTGCCAACACCGAGAACAGTCTAGCTCCATCCACTTTTGAACCATCCTTTAGGTACTTGAAGGCTGCTCTTAAATCCCCTCTCAGGCTTCTCTTCTCCAGCCTAAATGCACCCACTTCCCTTCACCTGTCCTGAGAAGTCATGTGCCCCAGCCTCCTAATCATTTTCATTGCATCTGCTGGACTCTCCAATTTGTCAGAATCCTTTCTGGAGTGGAGCTCCCAAACTGGACAAAGTACTCCAGATGTTGCCTCACCAATGTCGAACAAAGAGGAAGAATCACTTCCCTCAACCTGCTGGCAACACTCTTCTAATGCAACCCAGTATGCTGTTAGCCTTATATGCAACAAAGGCACACTGTTGGCTCATATTCAGCATACACTGTAACCCTGAGGTACTTTTCTGCAAGGCTGCTGCTTAGCCAGTCAGTTCTGAGCCTGTATCCATGCATGGGATTGTTCTGTCCTAAGTGCAGATCTTTGCATTTGTCCTTACTGAACTTTATGAAATTTCTTTTCCTCCAATTTGTTGAGGTATCTCTGCATCCTAGTCTTACCACATTATATCTACTTTTCCCCCTAGACCGGTGTCATCCACAAAGTTGCTGAGAGTGCACTCCATCCCATCTTCCAGGTCACTGATGAAGAATGAACAAAACCGGTCTCAGGACCAATCCTTGGGGCACTTCACTTAATACTGGCTGCTAGCTAGACATGGAGCCATTGATTACTGCCCTTGATTACCACCCTTTAAGCCCAACAATCCAGCCAGTTTTCTATCCACCTTATATTCCATTCATCCAACCAACCTGTATTTTCTTAGCTTGCTTGCAAGAATGCAATGGGAGACTGTATCAAAAGCCTTGCTAAAGTCAAATTATATCATGTCCACTGCTCTCCCTGCATCCACAGTTAGTCATCTCATAGAAGGCAATCAGGTCAGTCAGGCATGGCTTGCCCTTGGGACATCCTTGCTCTGTTCCTAATCACTTTCTTCTCCAAGTGCTTAGAAACGGATTCCTTGAGAACCTGGCTCCATGATTTTTCCAGGGACTGAGGTGAGGCTGAGCAGTGTGTAGTTCCCTGGATTCTTCTCTTTCTTAAAGGTGGGCACTATATTTACCCTTTTCCAATCACCTGGGACCTCTCCTGACCACCATGAGTTTTCAAAGGAAATGGCCAATGGCTCTGCAATCACATCTGCCAACTCCCTCGGTCCTCTTGGACACATCATATCCAGCCCCATGGACTTGCACACATCCAGCTTTTCTAAAAATTCCCTAAACTGTTTTGCCACTGTTGGCTGCTCAGCTTCTCCCAAAACTGTGCTGCTAGGTGTACTAGTCTGGGAGCTGACCTTACCTGTGAAGGCTGAGATGAAAAAGGCATTGAGTACTTCAGCTTTTTCCACATCATCTGTCACTAGGTTGCCTCTCCCATTCAGTAAGGGACCCACACTTTCCCTGATTTTTCTCTTGTTGTTAACATGTAGAAACCCTTCTTGTTATCCTTCATGTCCCTTGCTAGCTGCAACTCCAAGTGTGCTTTTGCCTTCCTGATTTCATCCCTGCACGCCCAAGCAATACTCTTATACTCCTTCCTAGCTGTTTGTCCACATTTCCATTTCTTGTAAGTTTCCTTTTTGTGTTTTAGCTCGCTGAAGAGTTCCCTGCTAAGTCAAGCTGGGCTTCTGCCATACTTGCTAGTCTTCCTGTGCTTTGGGTGGTTTGTTAAGACACCCTCAGTAAGGTTTCTTTAAAATACAACCAGCATTCCTGGAATCAATTGGCAATACAATGTGAAGCAGAGCCCTGCAACTTGCATTTCGAATCTAGTCCAAAAAGTGAATTATTCCCCCTGTTGACCAACATTTTGAGACAATAGCAAGAAGAAAATTAATTGCAGAGCTCATGCTTTGAAAAGCTAATGGAATTATGAAAAGCATGCTTTGCCAAAACCTAGTCAAGTGACAGTGAGAGAAAATAGAGTGAGGAAAATAGAGTGAATGGTATTGGAAATGCTACTTCGTAACACAACATTTCACTTGCAAAAGGTAATCTAAGATACAGCACCTACTTTCCTAAAATCTGGGACAAACTCACCAATAGCACTGCATAAATGCATTTGTAAGGTGAACATGATCAGCTGATGATGCTGAAGCTGCAGATCAATTTCCATTATTAGTCAGATTTATTACATCGTCCATTAGCTATGGGGTATCGAATATATCACCTGAGGGCTGGATCCAGCCCCTGGAACTAGGTCATTTGGCCTGCAAGGCTCCTAAAAGGGCTGGGAATTTGGGGTAGGACAGGAGGTGAATGGGGGTAAGAACCACTACCAAATCTGGGATATGAAGCCCCATTGGGGACACATGTCATCAGTGGGGGGCAAGTGATGACTGTTTTAACACTTCTGGTTCCTTAATACTGTTCACTCCACCTCTGCTGCCGCTGCCACTGCCACTTGGCTTGCTGCTGATGCATCCAGATCTGGCCTGTGAGGAGCTCTGACATCTAGATCCAATCCAAGTGCAGTGGAGGAGTGGACACATCTGAATTAATTTCTTGATGTACTTGGATTGGGTACTAGCAGTGTGACTTCTCTATAAACTTTTTCTCAGTTCTAGAGAATATCGTCCAGGAGTTTACTTCTTCCACGTGCTGAATCAACTGGACATTGGCTTATTTGCTCACAAGAAGGTGAAGGAAGTGACTTGCATATCATGTGCCTTTGAGTTTGAAGTACCTTGTAAACTACCCAGTAGTCTCATATAGATGTTATCTAGGGGATGGGACAGGCTTGAGCGGCCTTTCATGAACTGTCACTTGGAAGCTACACAAAGGCTGGTATTACTGTTTATTTAAAGGTGAACAGCAGTCCTTGCACTAGTTTCTAAGCAGAAGGTAAAGATTAGTGTAGCAGGTTCATCTTTCAGAGCTTGGGTTGAGTCCCAGGCTTGAGATCCTGCTGTTTTGATGGGTGGAGGCGATCCACCAATCAGGATGCAGCAAGAGAAATAAAGTCACGCCCCTTTCCTGAGGGAAGGGGGGGGAGAGCTCCCCTGGACCTGATTGAAGACTGTAAACTGTCAGGTCTGGAAGACTTCAGGGGTGGAGCCCTGGAGCATATAAAAGGAGCTGCGTGTCCAGCACGAGGGCAGATATAGTGAGGGACTCGAGAAGAGTGGAGCTGAGAAAAGCTGGGGAGCGATTCCCTAGCGGGCAATAGGCCCAAGGCTCCTGAAGCTGTCGCTGGAGGAGCACCTTGGGAGTGGTGCGAGACTGCTCGGGCTGTTGATGCTGCACGGGGATGGTGCATGGAGATCTGGCCCTGGGAGTGGTATGAGACTGCTTGGGCCCATCACAATGCACAATTTGGTGCATGGAGCCCAGGCTTTGGTACCCGCAAGCAGCAGCTCGAGCCTGCAACCCTGGCAGGGCCAGTCAGCCACACAGTGTGTGGGGTAGTGCACGGGGCAAGGGCCTTGGGGCTGCAGTGTGCCGGCTGAGACCCCATCTCCCGGCAAGCGACCAGGTCCCACGGTGCACAGGGCGACACATGGGCCTGAGCCTTGGGAGCCAGGGAGCAGTGGAGGCTGCATGAGTTAGCTATCTGGCAGGAGGATGGCTGGCTGGAGCCTGAAAGGCCTGGCCTGTGCTAAGAGAGCCCTCAGTACCAAGCCAGGGCACGGGGAAATGGTAGTGCTGCAGTGTGAGGCCCAGCACCGAGGAACCAGCAGCAGTGATACAGCATCTGAGGAGGAGCTGAGCCCTCAGAGCCTTGAGTGGGGCAGAGGGTGGAGAGGAGCCCAGTGGTGCAGGAGAGGCCTGGAGAGGCGCTTCAGCAGAGGAGACCCCATCGAGCTGCACCCTAACCACCGCCACCTGAGGGAGCGTGTGTCATTGGGCCATTGGGTGCCATGGGGGAAAGACATTTGGGGTGGGCAACCCCAGAGAAGAGGCTGGGTGAGCAGCCCCCCACCTAGGGGAGGGGCCCCCGGTGCTTCCTAGACACCCCCTCCCAAGGGGACCCCATTAGATGGAGGACTATCTCTTGCCATGAGCCAGGGACTATACTGAGGAATAGATGATATTAAGAGTGTTCATGTTTGTGCCTTATGCTTTGTAATTGAAATGTTTTATTGTGATGTTGTAAATAGTGTTATTTAGGGTTTGACCTTGGTTATTGCTTTGTATTCTCTGTTTAAATATATGTATATGATATTTAGTTTTATGTTTATGTATGTTATAACTCAATAAATTGTATATAGTTAAGAACTTTGGGCTTGGGTTAACTCTATAGAGGAAAGAGGGATCTGCTCAAAATTCTGGCATCCCTCTCACAGCACCCCCTCCTGCCTACCCATCCCATTCAATTAAGAATAGGGCACACCCTTGGGTGTACCTGGGTTACACTAGCTACCGCTGCTTTGCTAATGTATCAGCAGGTTCCTGGGGCAAAGGCTGCCTCTGTTCTCTGTAGAGCACTGAGCAAGCTAGGGCTCATGTCCAGGATGAGCTTCTAGGCTCTATTTCAACGAAAAGCAACAAATAATTGTTTACAGTCATCTATACTGAAGGTGCTGAGAGGCCCTAAAATGTAATGCAGATGTTTGTCCCAATGCACATGGCTGCAGGGTAATTGTCTGACAGGGTAATTTGTGCTCTATTGGTGCCTGGCTGAGAAGAGAGGTAGTTTGCTGTGTTAGTCTGTCATAGAATAAGATTACATTCTCCCCTCCTCTAATATGTGCAGTCTATGATAATCTCCTTACTGTGGGCATCTAAAAAGCAAAAGTGTCTGGAGCTTCCTTCCTGAGAACATTTGGGTTGTAGGCATTTGTGTGAAGGGCTAGAAGGAGCTGCTGTATGTAGCACACATACCTCCAGATCCTATAATAATTAAAACTAATAGACAACTCAATAACTGCAGTAAGCTATATTTAAATGAGAGACTTTACAGACTCATTTCTAGGAAACTGAGAATAGGGTATATATGAAATATTACATTTCCTGAGAATTTATTCAGAACATAACAACAGATAAACTCCAATCACATATTGCATTCAGATATTAGATATTTATTCCAAATATGGTGCTGTTGCAAATGTATGATAAACATGAAAGCGGGAGTACAGTTATTTATGTCCTGACTTCAGCTTCTCAATCGCCTGTTTAGTTTGGTGTATTTATGCTTTTTTATCCAGCTGTCTGACTTTATCAATTCCTGTAAAACTTGGGAGAGGAGATTGTTTCAGCAGAAGGCCAAATCCCAACAAAGTGCACATAACCTTCCTCTCTATATGGTGGACTTCCCTAGTGGGAAAGTATATTCTATCCCCTTCTGCATCTTCCCACTCTTGTGGAGCAGTTCTGGCAGAAACTGCAGTGTATTGCCTAATGTGTTGGCATGGATTGCCTAAATTCAGGAGTGAACAGAAGATTTGGGGAGGACTCACCTCATTCTAACAATACTGGGGAGAGAAAATCTATGCTGTTTTAAAAAAAAATCTTTTCTGAAAACTGCTTTATTTTGAAAAGTGAGCACTTTAAAAGTGGGAACTAATACTCAAGAAAATTCCTCTTTAGGTGCCAGAACAACAGCTTCACATTATTGAGACCAAAGATCTATTGTGTGTAGTACATACAGTGCAGTCATACTGGATGCCTATACATGAGCAGGGATCTGCTCCGACATGGTATAATTACAGTGCATTGGAGCAGACTCGATTAATTGAGTCTGCTGGAGCATGGTAATTACTGCACTTCAGCAGCCTCCAGTATCTCATGTATCAGAGTCCAAGCACTTCAAAATGCTGGTGGGGACACTTTATCTAAAGCTCGCTCAATGAGCTTTAGATAAAGTATCCCTGCCTCCATTCTGAAGCATAGGGATGCCAATACATGAAATGCTCTGGCTGCTGCTTTAATTAGAGCAGCTCCTGGAGCTGCTCTTATTAAAGTGCAACCTGACTCTTACTCCTGGAGCATGTGTATAAATGCCTACAGAGCTTAAACCCAGAAGAGGTGCCATTTAGTTATTCCCAAAGCCAGAACAGTGTAGCTGTGTTCAGGTAGCTGGTGTAGTGGAATAATTTTCATAGCTCCTGCCATGCTCCTTGAATGCAACTATATGGCTTCTGCTTCTGGAGTTAGTGGGCACAGGACATCTAAATGTAGTACGGCCTTATACCTTACAGACATAAGATTATCAGGAAGGCACACTTCTGCCACACTGAGAGGAGACAGACATGCCCTGCCAGGAATAAACAAGCTGTGTGGAGGCATATGCAGACTTCTTGGTGCAGAGTAGGTGGACAGCATGCATGATGCAAAAAGCACAGAGTGGGTGCATCTACATGAGACATTTACTGTGCAGTTGACTAATTAACTGTGAAGTAAACATCTTAGCATCTCCATCTGCATCCCTATTAGGGTGTACAAAACTAATAAACTCTGCTGCAGGTTAGGACTTGTAACCCTAACCTGCTTTGGAGTTTTTTCATGTGCAGGAGGGCATGTATAGATGCTGCCTTGTTTGGATGGGGCACAGGGTGTTTCAGCACAGGCCTAGCATGTGCAGCCCTGTTAAAGCATCCCTGGGCTTGCAGGCTGACCCCCCTGGGTCTCCTGCTACCTTGGGCTGGTCTGAAAGGGCTCCATGTGCTGAAGACAAATAAACTGTGTAGACACACCCAGTATGGTTCTTATAGGGACAAAAATAAGGTTTTAGTGGGCGCATCTACATGTGAGCTTTAATACAAATTAACCTATTTTAACGTGATTATGGTGTCACTAAAAAAAATGTGTTTTTTAGTTAATACACATTAGAATAGGCTAATGTGCATTAAACATCACTTAAGAACTGTGCTCTTTAGTTAATGAGCATTAAGGCAGGCTAATGAAAGTTTTCCTAGGACCACACACTAGAGAGCAATTTTACATATGCATGTGCCACAGCAGCAGATGTTGCCTCCTGGGAGCCCATATCCAGGATGTGGCTGAGAGGATCCCAAAACTTATCAGGCCCTCCAACCACTACCCTATGCTCCTTATCCATGTGGGCACAAATGACATGGCTCAGAGCAATCCCAGCTGGGTCATGAGTGGCTACAGGGGTCTGGGAGTGGGGCTCAGAAGGCTGGGGGTACAGGTGTTTTTTTCCTTGATCCTTCCAGTTATGGGTCATGGGCAGAGGAGGGAGAGTGAATTGAGCCAGTAAACAGAAGGCTTCAGCTTCCACTACCACAGCCCACTTTTCGGAGACAGGCAGTGATCTGTTGGGAAGAGATGGCCTCCACCTCACTCCATTGGGGAAGAAGCTCTTCTTAGCCAGAATGGCTGACTTGCTTGACCAAGCTTTAAACTAAGCTCAGTGGAGGATGGGCGGAAAACCATTGGAGCAAGCTTACCAAGCATCAGCCGCAAAACCAGCAGGTTAGGATGCTCAAAGGACCCCACTCCTACCCCAACCCAGGAACAGATCTTTTCCATGACTACAAGGAAGCCTAGGGCCTGCAACAGCACACTTATGTGCCTGTACACTAATGCCAGAAGTTTGGGGAATAAACAAAAGGAGCTGGTCCTTTTGCTAAACAGCAATAACTACAATCTCATAGGGATTATGGAGACCTGGTGGGACTCCTCCTTTGACTGGACAACTGGTATAAATGGCTATCCCCTGTACAGGAGAGATTGTACTGAAAAAACGGGTGGGGGTGTAGCTCTCTATGTGAAGGAGAGCTACACATCCCTACAAACTAAGATTGGCACCCAAGGAGGACAACTGGAGACCCTTTGGGTTAGAATACAATGGGAATATAGTGAAGTGGATACAATGGTACGAGTCTACTACAGACCTCCAAACCAGGATCAAGTGCTTGACCAAGAATTTGTCAGGGAACTGGCCTAGGCTGCACGCTCTCAGCACATGGTTGTCATGGGAGACTTCAAATACCCAGACATCTCATGGGATAAGCACTTGGCCAAATTTGATTAGTCACAAAGCTTCCTTACATGCATGGAGCAGCTCTACCTGTCTCAAGAAGTTTATGGGCTGACAAGAGGCAAGGCACTGCTGCACCTGGTACTGGTCAAAGGGGATGATCTGATCAGTGACCTAAGAATTGAACAGAAGCTGACTGACAGTGACCACTAATCGATCACTTTCACTATCCATTGCAAAACTGGCAAGCAATGCAGTAGTCCTTGACTTTAGCAAATCTGACTTTCATAAGCTCAGGAGGCTTGTTCTTGAGGCCCTGAGAGGCCATGATTTCATAGGGAGGGGGGTTCATGATGAGTTGTTGTTCCTTAAGGAAGCAATCCTAGAAGCACAAGGGGGGTTCATCCCTACCCATTGGAAAGGTGGTAAAAGGGCTCAACAACCCCCTTGGCTCAACGGGGAACTCAAGGACATACTTCATCTAAAAATAGAGGTGTATAATGGATGGAGGACAGGAAACACCACTAAGGAGGAGTATACTGCATTGGCCCACACCTGCAGGGATTGAACTAGAAAATCCAAGGCTGCAGCTGAACTCCATTTGGCTACATGAAAGAAGGACAACAAAAAGTCCTTCTTCAGATATGTTGGAAGTCGAAAGAAAAACAAGGGCAACATTAGACCCCTGCTAAACCAGCTGGGGCAGCTAACTACTGACACCCAGAAAAAAGCTAATCTGCTTAATGATTACTTTGCATCGGTTTTTCACCAGCCCAAAGGGACCACCCTGCCTAACATGATATGGGATGACCGGGGTGAAGATCAGTATGGATCTTATGAGGGAGAATGTTGAGAGGCTAGACCCCCATAAATCAGCTGGTCTGGATAAATTGCACCCAAGAGTGCTCAAGGAACTGGCAGACACCATAGCGCAACCACTGGTGAGGATATTTGAGAACTTGTGGCACTTGGGTGAAGTACCTGAAGATTGGAAGAGGGCCAATGTAGTGCACATCTTCAAGAAAGGGAGGAAAGAAGATTCGGAAAAACTACAGGCCAATCAGTCTGACCTCAATCCCTGGGAAGATTTTGGAAAAAATTATCAAAGAAACCATTCTTGACAGGCTAACAGAAGGCAACATTCTGAGGGCTAGCCAACATGGGTTTGTTGCGGGTAGGTCTTGCTTGACCAATCTCATTTCCTTCTATGACCAGATGACATATCACCTGGACAAGAAGGAAGAGGTTGATGTCATATATTTGGACTTTAAAAAAGCCTTCGACCTGGTGTCCCATGATGTCCTTATGGAAAAATTGGGCAACTGCAGCCTTGACTATTCTGCAGTCCAATGGCTGGAGAACTGGCTCTGAGGTCAGACCCAGAAAGTGGTAGTTGACAGAACTGAATCAACATGGCACTTGGTGACTAGTGGTGTCCCCTAAGGCTCTGTTCTTGGACCTGCACTCTTTAATGTCTTTATAAACAATCTGGACACTGGTGTCAAAAGTGGACTGGCCAAGTTCGCTGATGACACCAAAATGTGGGAAGAGTCTTCAGTCTTGAGGATAGGCTGGTGATCCAGGCTGATCTCGATAGGCTTACAGAGTAGGCGGATGAAAACTTGATGGCATTCAATACAGAGAAATGCAAGGTGCTTCACCTCAGGAATAAAAATTCGCATCACACTTATAGGCTTGGCAATGTTACATTTGCTAGCACCATGACCAAAAGAGACTTGGGGGTCATGACTGACGAGAGGATGAATATGAACCACTAATGTGAAAGCACAGCTGGCAAAGCAAACAAAACTCTGGCTTGCATCTACCGATGTATCTTGATGTATGTCATCTTCCTGCTGTACTCGGTCTTGGTGAGGCTGCAGCTAGAGTACTGCAGCCAATTCTGGGCTCCACAATTTAGGAAGGATGTGGAGAAGCTTGAAAGAGTCCAGAGGAGAGCCACGTGCATGATCAGAGGGCATGGGAACAGGCCTTATGAAGAGCGGCTATGAGCTATGGGACTTTTAAGCCTGGAGAAGCACAGGCTCAGGGTGACTTGGTAGCAGCTGATAAGTACATAAAGGGTATGAATCAGGATCTGGGGGAACACCTTTTCACCAGTGCACCCCAAGGTCCAATGGTTACAAACTCCTGCAAGACTGTTTTAGGCAAGACATAAGGAAAAACTTTTTTACTGTCTGAGCCCCCAAGGCCTAGAAAAAACTCCCCCCAGAGGTGGTGCAAGCACCTACTCTGGACTCTTTCAAGAAACATTTGGATATTTATCTTCCTGGGATCCTTTGCCCCTAGCTAACCTCTTGCCCCTTGGGCAGGGGGCTGGACCCGATGATCTTCCAAGGTCTCTTCCAGCCCTAATACCTATGAAATCTATGAAGTGCTTGGCACTGCAATGCATGCAGTTGTATAAGTGGTGAAATGCACATCAGTGCACAGAAAATGGCAGCAGTCTGCTTTTGAACTAAAACAATTGTCTCTGTGTTGACGTGCATTTCACCACTTATACAACTGCAAGCAATGCAGCACAGTGCATGTCAGCTTGTTTCAGCTCATGCGGAGCAGATCCTGGATTTCCGGTGCTTTGCCGGTTGTCTGCAGCTTGAGGTGCAGTTCCCCCCGAGTATAACTGCCCGGAGGTACTAGATTTAATGCACATTAGCTAAAGTGTGTTAATGCACGTGTAAATGCACCCACTGTGTTTCAATACTATTTGGTCCATATAGCACAGACATCTTAGAGCAAGGGAACTGCAGTCTGCTCCATTTCGTGTCATTAACATAATTATTTACTAAGTTTCTGTCAGCAATATCCCATGCAAACTCCTGCCCAGAAGCCTCCTAGGACAGATTGAAGGCAATGCGGTATACCAGAGGCCCTTGGAATAGGAAGACCTATAGAGCCTTTGTTACTGCTCACACTGGCTACGGAGAGACACTACACAGAAACTGATTCAAGTGATCAGAAACTGGTTTAAACTTGTAACAGAACATAAGTTCAGTGCATATAAACCAGTTTCAAAATGGCTGAAATTAATTTAATATAAACTTGGTTGAATGTAACATCAGACTTAACTGATTTGGGTCAAACTGGTTTATGCAATATCTATCTGAGGCCCCTTCCTGGTTTAAGTTAAACCAGAGTCCTTCAGTATCCCAGATGCTTTGCAGCCCTGGGTGGGGCTGTCTTCTCCAGACAGCAGAGCTGGCTTTGTCCCTCCGATTCCTTGTTGGAACTTTGGCAAAGACTGCATGTACAGCAGCATCTGCCTGGCTTCCCCCTGCCCGACCCCCCTTGCTGCTCATTGCTCAAGCAGGGATCCCCCCCATTCTTCCCTCCCATCTCCCACATCATGGACCCCAGCCCCATGGACCCTAAGCATGCGATACGCTAGGTAATGCTGAGAGAGGTGTGTGTGTGTGTGTGTGTGTGTGTGTGTGTGTGTCTCCAATTTCACTGGGACAGGCAGACACAGTGTCTGCTGGGCTGCTTAGGGGTTTTTTGGAGCTAATCAACAGGTCAGCTGGTAATGTCCTTAGTCCTTGTTATCAGCTCCTTGCTGGCTCCCTCACTTGCTAGTTTTGCTGCAGACAGTACGAAGAAGCATGGGGAGGAAGACTGAAAAGCTCAGTATCATCAACAGATGCGTGCACTACACTTTGCCTCAGAGTGCTAGCCTGCGGTTGGGTTCTGGCAACACTCCTGCCCCTTGAGCAGCAAGTGGAGAAAAGCCTGGGATGATGCAGGCAGACATCTCTAATCAAAAGTCCTGGCCATGCACACCCCCCCGCTCAGAACTGTGCAAGGGAAGGGAGGGCTGCTCTAACACACCCAACTTCTAGTCTGAGCCACTGCAGACATGGTCCTACATTTTTTCAGGCCTGAGATTTAACCAGCTACCCTTTTGCCTTCCTACTGTACCATGATTGCATAATGACTGGCTGTTTTGCAATACTGTAGAGAAGCACCTGGGGATTAGAGCAGACCCAAAACTTTTTTTTTTTGGTGCCCATAACCATAAACTAAATATGAGCCAACAGTGGGCTCTTATTGCAAAAGAGGCCAGTAGCGTTTTGGATTGTATTAACTGGAGTTTCACTTGCAAAGTAAAGGAGGTTATTCTTTCATTCTTTTTGACACTGGTGAGGCTTCACCTGAAATACTGTGTTCAGTTTTGGGCCCCACACTTCAAGAAAGATGTGGACAGTTTGGAAAAAGTCCAGTGGAGAGCAACAGAAATTATTAGAGACCTTGAAAACAAGACTTATGAGGAAATGCTGGAAGAATTAGAGTTATTTAGTATGGAAAAGAAAAGACTGAGGGGGTTTTGATACGTCTTCACATAGCCAAAAGGTGATTATTTGAGGATGGAGAAAGGCTTTTCTCTGTGGCTGTAGTGGATAGTACTAGAAGCAATGGATGCAAGGTGCAGAAGAGGAAATTTAGATTGGAGATTAGAAGGAGCTTTCTGAGTATGCCAGTGACTAAGCATTGGAATAGGCTACCTCGAGCAGTTGTGGAATCTCCTTCCCAGGCATTTTGCTGGAATGGTTTGTTCAGGGATGACCCTGATTTGAGCAGGGGTTGGACTAGATAACTTTGTGAGCTACCTTCCAACCCTACTTTTCTAGGATTCTTTTATTCCTATGGTTAGCAGAGTCTTACCCATTCAGCGCTGGTGCCCATAATGCCTACTTTACAGTTACTACATACATTAAAACTATATTTGAAAATGCATTCAGTTCTTTGCTACTTATTTACTTTTAATGTCTAGCAAGTGCTTGATGATGGTAGACAGAAGCATTTTGATTGTCTCAGATTACTCAATACAATCTGCAATTACCTAGTTTTCATATCTGTGGTACCCAGGGTGTTTCAAGGACTGAGGATGGAGGAGTGTAAGGGAATGCTACAGATATAGGGGTAACCAGACCTGTTTATCAAAAAGAAAATCAGCAGGTTTTCTCTTGCTTTTGAAAGATACATTCAGACTATAATTCCCCTGCTGTTGCAGTGGGCAGAAGGATCCAGGCTCTGAGGATAAAAATATATACAGTAACAATACCATTCATAGCTACATGAGGAATCTGGAGTCTGTTATGATCAATACAATAGTGCAATGAAAGCTATAATGCCTTGGAAACAGTATGTGGTTCTCACATATAAGTCTAAATTTTAAAATGAAGCTGGCATTTGCAGGGTCAATCAGGAGACCAAAAGCAGAAAAGTGGTACAAATCCAAACCTGAAATTACTAAGGCCTAAATTAAGTTCTCTCCCCCTGCTGAGAATGGAATGATCCCACCCAGGGAGAGGAGATTCTTAATAATATGAGTCTCTAAGGAATTTTGCATGGTCAAACATAACAAGCTCGGTGGGCAAAGTGACATAATCAAACAGCTCTGGCTTAATAAATTAATTAATTAACTAACTTGAATAATAGCAAGTGATACATCATAGGATAGAAAGGTAGGGCTGGAAGGAACCTGTGGAGGTCATCTAGTCCAACCCCTTGCCCAAGGCAGGATAATCCCTATCCAAATCATTCCAAACAAATCCTTGTCTAACCTATTACTAAAACTACCCAGGCAACCCTACCACACTACTATGAGGCATAGCACCCTAACCTGCTACAGGTAAAGAAAAGGGACAATGGTGGCCATTAGGGCGGTACAAGGCTTCAGGCTGTGCTTTGGATCTGGAGAAGATTTGGATGCTTCAGGATCCTAAGCAGCATGTTTGGATTGAAGCGCTGGCTTCTTTAAGCTTTCCAAAGCAGTTTGGAACTTCTGAACCACTTCAGAAAAGCTTCAGAGCCACTTCAGAGATCTGGCCATAGGGTATAATTAGCAAGGATTAACACCTACAAAACCACAGACTAAGGAGAGGAAATAATCAATACAGACAATCAACTGCCCCAAGACAGACACAGTCAGTTGCATAAACACCCATGTCACGTGTTTTGCCTGTCAGCAGCTAAAGGTGCAGGACCCCAGAACCCCTGCACCTATCTCCTTGACAGCTGGCAGGCTTCATGGCCGCAGCAGGGGCTAGCAGGCCTCCAGCTTTCACCCTGCTGTGCCTTAAAACATATAGTGTCACCCATGTCATGAGTTTTGGTTGTCTGCAGCTTGAGGTGCAGTTCCCCCTAAGCCCCTGCACCTATCTTCTTGAAACTTGGCAGGCTTTGTGGCCTCACCAGGGGCTACCATCCCTGCAGTTTTCACCCCCTGTGTGGTGATCAGTTTGACTTTGTTGAGTGGAGGAGCAAGACCCTCTAGCTAGGAATCTCCAGGGTTTAGTCCCAGCAAGAGCATTGGCTCATTACAGCCAAAATCCCCAGGCTCAGCTGCAGCCAACTCCCAATGCTTCTGAGGAAAGTGCAAATTCCTCCTTGACCCATATAGCAACAGTAGAGAAAAAAAAATCCTCCCCAGCCCCTGCCTAGGAGTATGATTGTGCAACAAATGACATTTCCTTTGACACACAACAAAGGGCAGGTTTTTCTGTCAAAGACAAAAGGGCAACACCAGTACTCTGTGTCTATCTAATGAACTAAAAGCTGAACTAAAAGGGTAAGATAATGGAACAACTCACTCAGTGTATTAGGGAAGCTGGCAGTGTGCATGCTGTGGGATGGAGATGGAATGCAGCCCTGGCAAGTTGAATGTGGTCATGTAGAACATTACTAAGCAGTCCACTGAAAAGCAATATAGGCTGAGCCCCTGGGCTGCACTAGTGCTTCTGCAGTGGCAACTGGTCACACTTGGAAGAAAGGCAGAGAGAATACTAAGCTAAGGAAGTATGGATTGGATGAATGGACTGTAAGGTGGGTAGGAAACTGGCTGGATCATCAGACTCAAAGGGATCAATTGCTCGATGTCTAGTTGGCAGCAGGTATCAAGTGGATTGTCCTGGGGTAGGTCCTGGGGCTGGTTTTGTTCAATACCTTCATCAATGATCTGGAAGATGGTAGATTGCACCCTTAACAAATTTGCAGTTGACACCAAGCTGGGGGAAGTAGTAGATACAGTGGAGGGTAGGGCTAGTATTCAGAGAGACTTAGGGCCTTGTTACACCTTACACTGTAAGACGAACAAATGTTAATTGACTTAGTGTTGTTCAGCTTAATGGAGCAGTCACACCTTAAGGTGAAAGACCATCTCTGTCTGTCCTTCACCTGCACAGCTCTGGCCTGCCACTAGAGGCTTGGTGAGTAGGGGCAGGACTAGAAGCTGGAAGCAGGACCGGCTTGCTGCTCCTGTTGGGCAGAGTGAGCCCCACATCCCTGGAGTGCCTGGCCACCATGGTGCTTCCTTCCACCGCCTGGACTGGACTCACTGCTTGAGCTCCAAGGAGCCTGATCCTTTAATTAGGGGCCTGGGACACATGATTTATGAGAGGCTGAAGGAACTGGGCTTATTTAGTCTGAAGAAGAGCCTTCAACTACCTGAAGGCTGGTTCCAAAGAGGATGGAGCTACACTGTTCTCAGTGGTGGAAGATGACAGAACAAAGAGCAATGGTCTCAAATTGCAGCCAGGGAAGTTTAAGTTAGATATTAGGAAAAAGCTTTCTGACTAGGAAGGCAGTAAAATGCTGGAACGGGTTACCCAGAGAGGTTGTGGAATCTCCATCCTTGGAGGTTTTTAAAACCTGGTTAGACAATCCCTGGCCAGGATGATGTAGTTAGGGAAGATCCTGCTTTGAACAGGGGTTCAGATTAGATGACCTCCTGAGGTTCTTTCTAACCCTAATTTTCTTTCTAACCCTAATTTTCTATAATTCAATTAATACAATCTGCATGCTAAGGGAAGACAGCAAAGCAATAACTATTTAAAAATTCTGAAACACATCAAACCCCAAGGAGGGAGCAGGAGTGATTAGCTGAAAGGAATTCAGAAAAGAAAAATTTGTCTGAGCATCAGGTAATGGTACTGGGTACAATTTTAAGGGTCATGCTAGAAGCATCAGAGCTTGAGACAGTACATTACAGGAAATGATTCTTTCTAGCCCATGGTTTAGACACAATCCAGTATGCTTTTCCTAGTTCTAAATCTGTTGGCTATAGGAAAGAGACAACTATTTATGGGAATGTTTGTTTGAGAATATGTCGGTGGGGAGAAACACTTTGATATCAAAGGAATGTTCATTTGCAATGAACATTAAAAACACATGAACATTTAAAATAGATTTGCAAATATTGTTTACAATCAATTCACCCTTCTCTAAAGATAAGTTCCTGTAATGTGGTTTCTTATTTATTTATCCATTTATTACCACTTTCTACATTCAGAATTGTGATTTATATTATCTAATGAGCTATTCTTCATTAAACACATGACTCTATAGTACTGGTACAGGCTTATCTGGAGGACATTGCTTGGCAAGGCAACATCTTAACTTCTGAACTTACTAATGTTTTCCCCATTGATGCATCATCTAAGATCTGTTGCTTTCTTGGAGGTGGCCATCCCTTAGATTTTATTTCCCTTTGGGAGGTCCTGGTCATTTGAATTGTCAGCAGTTGACAGCTGCTTGAAACATTGTACAAAAGGATTAAAGCCAATAGCAGTCTATCTTTTTATCTTTCTAGTCTTAGACTGAATCAGTCACTGACTGCTACTTGTACGTGCTATACATGACATAACTGGTGTTGTTATGACCTTTCCTGTGTTATTGTTTTATCTGATGTTTGCAGGACGATGTATAATTGAAAGGTTTATGTGCAACCATGTAGCTGTGGCACTTTTCTTTATTTCTAAGCAAATGTATTGCCAGTGAAAGGTGATGGAATGACAAAGCTGGAGCCTGAAGTCCTCCAGTTAGCCACAAAACAGGTATAGCACAAGCAACAGCAAATGCCAGCTTACACATATTGCTCAAAAAATGTGCCTTCACCCTGCCTTAGAATAGAAGCATCTTCAGGGAGGAAAAATGTCCAGCTTAAGGTGTATTAACCCAAGGATAGTAGAGATTGGAGCACGGTAACAAGCAAAGGCCAGCTACATAGAAAAGTGACAATCTCCATCCTCCTCCTGTTGTTCCAAGGTTAGGCTTGTTAAGAACATAGATAGTCTCTGTCAGCAGGTCATTGTATGACATAAACTGACTGTGTTGAACTAAAAGGGGTGATTCTGAGTTTAATTCATAAGAGTTTCTGTGTTTCTAAGATGTAACCCTTCTAGAATTGTAGAAGCAAACTTTTCAGAGGGTATTCATCTTAAGAAGGTCAGTGAGACCCTCTTAAGCATACTCAGCAGGGATATGGTAGTGGCTAGCAGCCATGCTGGAACCAGGCTGGAATGGGTGTGGAGCTGGGCTCCTGCTGGTAGAGAGACAGGCATGTGCCCTGCTCTGAGCACTGGCTGGGAGGAAGAAGTGACGCTGGCAGGTTGAATCTATCCAGAGGCTTCAGAGAAGGTGGATTTAATCTGCTGTGAATTGTACTCATAATACAAGGAGTATCAGTGATAGTGATGCTGGTTAGCAGCTTTTTTTTTAACTAAGGAGTGATATAATGTACATGTTTACATAGCTTGATTTTTAATATTTTTGTAAGGTTTTTAGTTGTTTGTGGTTTATTTGTTATTGTACTTGCTATTATGGTAAAAAGATAAATTTTGATTTTTATTATTATTCACAAGGAAAATTTGATGACAGGAATCTCACATAGGTGCTGCTGGGGTGTGTGTGTGTGTGTGTGTGTGTGTGTGTAAAGTGAACTCAGAGCAGTTGGGCATTAGGTATTGCATAGCCACTTACAAAGACATTTACTATTTCCAGTTTAGTCCCCATCTCCCACCCCAAACTTGGATTATTTCTTCAACCTACCTGTCAGAATGAAAAGCACAGTAGTACCAATTACAATGGTGCTCTGTGTGGTTTAGATACCTGTTCACTGGAAACTGACTGATCCTGCCTTATTCTTTCAACACACCTCATGAACAAGACACTGGATGGGAATATTTTTCATCTACCATAAAGATCAGATATATTTTTCACAGTAACCTGGAGGTGAAAGGCTCTGTAACTACACATAGGGCAGTTTTTCTGATATACCATTATATTAGCGACAAATCCCTCATTCATAATGCTTTATGTAACACTTGGTGTCATCTCAGCCAGGTTACTCATATATGGTAACTTTCCTTATTAAAAAAGCAGTTTTGAAAAGTGATTCCGTGTTGTCATTTGAGAATCAGTGTTCTTTACTTGTCTGTGATATGCTGCCATTTGATCTTCTGACCTTCCTCGCCATGCATACATCTTCCCTGCATTGCTACTGCTGTCTTCTGGGACATGTAAAATCTCCTAAAAGCTCTTGTTATACTATTTGATGAGTTGAACCTGTCAGTTGTGTGCAAATTCCAGGGAAGTTCTCTGGAGAATCCTTCTTCACAGCCAAATCAAGATGACTGTGGATTTAACTTTCCTTGAACAGGACAGGGGAACAACACTTTACTCAACCTGGGTCTTCCATTGTTGGGCTTTGCTACATTCTTATGGGCTGACATACGGGACATGCATACTCTGGTCCTCTGCTTACAGGAGAGCTCTGACCTACTGGCCCCTCTATGAATTGGGTATGGCATAGTCCAGACCAGTTTTGAAGACATTTTTGAGAAAGTTTTAATAGAGGTATTAACTTAATAGATTAAACAAACTTTTCGTTAAATCTTATTTAATTTTTATGTGTTTCAGTGGCACTTATACAGCCACGTAACTGCATTTTTTCACACTTAGGGCTTTGTTACGCAGTAATTTTGGGCAGCTCGTGGAGCTCTTAACCCCTGGATTGTCTGCACATTAACAAGATCGCCTTTGATCCACACTACTCAGAGCCTGTTCCATTAAGGTGTAGCTACTCCCCACAGATATACCACCCAAGTTGAAGTCCTCCAGTATCCCAGGATATCTCACACCCCTGCCCATAGACCAGGCATAAGAAGCCTGTCCTAGCTCATTAGCCTTCTAGTGACAACTCACAGCTAAAGCTCCCTCTCCTGCCTCTGCTCAACAGGCCATCAGTGGTAAGTGACACTTGTACAACTGGGGACAGTTAAAGAAGGTTTCTAGACTAAGGGTGTGATTGCTCCAAGCTCCAAGCTAGCACTAACACCAATCAACATTTGTGCAGTTTACAGCATAAAGGGTAACAAGGCCCTTATACACATTTTGAATTTTACATACAAGGCCAGATTAACCCTTTAGTGGGCCCTAGGCAAACAAACTCACAGGTCCTGAGTTGGCTGAGACCCTGCCTCCCCACCCTGGTGCTGTCACCTGTGGGGAGAGGAGATTAAAGCTGCTGCAAGGGGGTGGCTGTGGTGACAGCGAGAGCTGCAGAGGGAAGGAGAAAGGAAGGACCCTAGACATGTGCCCAGTTTGCCTATATGTTAATCCAGCCCTGTTGACATAGCTGCATCTGCTCTATGCTTCCCTTCTGAGCATGCTCAGTAGGCTGTGCTTTCACTGCACAGACACCCAGGCAGAATAGAATTGCCCAGGCATGTGCAAATGATGCATGAGTCTTGAAACTTTAGCCCCAGAAAAAAAATTCAACTAGCAGGTGTATGTTGGAGAAGAGAAGCTTAGAACCTGGGTCTCACACTCCCTGCACAAGAGGCCTAAATTCTAAGCTAATTGACTCAGGAGCAGGGAAGTTACCTCCTCCACCATTTTGCTTCTGGCAGGTCTGTATGTACCTGCCCAATCTGATTCTACCACAGGTGTAAAAAAAGTCCAAAGTGTGTATAAGTGCCAAAATTGCACTTATATAACAGTTACACAGATATATGAGCCATTTAGGCTTATTAAGGTAAAATAGATTTGCCATCTTGTCCCTGAGTAGTCATAGGCTTTGAGCGAGTTTCAGTGAAGTTCCCTGAATATGGGAGCCTGAACTCTCATGCATAATAGCAAAAATCATTTAAAAATATACCAAGTTCACAAGCTACAGTTACTAAGAATCTTGGATCTGACATTGTTGTCTGCCTAGGCCCCAGTGCTAGCTACAGCCTGACATACCACTTTTAAGGCCAGAGTAATGGGTTTCTGTAGGTTTTAATCACATCATTTTGAAAAATAATATTTTTTTGAGAGAGAGGCAACCCCTCTATATTGTACCTCCATCTGGCCATATTACTAGCATCTCCCAAATTAAATGAATAAAATTAAGTTTACAAAGCTTTTTACATAGTCAGCACTTGGCTGTCAGGATGAAAGACAGTATAACAGAGACACTTGCTTCTCTCTTTATTTAAATATGTCAGACTGAATTCAACTCTGAGATAGAATACAAGCTCTACACTAAAGAGGTTAAGGGAATCTTTCTTCCTTATAGCTGTAGAGTATGACTGGGAACCAGAACAATTCTCAAGGGAATCATATGAATATATTATGCTAAAGCAATGGTATCAAACATACAGCCCTCAGACCAGATCCACACTGTGGAACCATGTATCTGGCCTACCACAGCCTGCCACAGATTTTGGAATTTCTGGACCCCAGGGTACATGGCCATCAGAGCAGCCCCCCAGCTCTGAGCTGCTGCACAAATGCAACCCCCCTGCCATGAATGACTGGTGCCTCCCGAGACTTGGGGGGCACCATTTGTAGGCAGCAGTGGCAAGCAGGGACCACTCGCAGACACTGGTGGTGGGGGAAGGGTGGGTGGCAAATGTTGACCACCCGCAGAAGCCAGCGGCAGTGGCACATTCTCCCCTGTGCCCCTCCTACGCACCCTATGCCCCCTACTGCTGTATGCTTCTGAACCCATGCTGTTGCCCAGACACAGTTCTACACTGCCACATGCCCCATGCTCTGAGCTATTACCCAGCCAGAGCCCCACGCTGCTACATGCCCCCTGCTTTGTGCTACTGGATGCCCATGGGTCCACACTGTTGCCCAGCCAGAGCCCTGTGTGGTCTCACACCCCTAGCTCTGCACTTATGCCTGGCCAGGGAGCCCCATACTGTTACCTGAATGTAGTTCCACGTCACAGTCTACCCCCAGATCTACACTGGTGCCTGCCTCCAGACCCACTCTGCTACCTTATCTTGGTCCCACTACTGTCACTGCTTACCCCACAGATCTGAATTGACAAGAGCCGCTACAGTCCAGATGCAACCCGGGGCGTGGAATGAGTTTGATACCTCTGCACTAAAATAGACCAGGAAACATCCATTCTGTATTGGGAAACACTGGCTACAGAGCAAACACTATTTTTAAATGGAAAAAAAATGGGATTGATTTTGAGAATTTGCTTCATAGGAGTGAGGGAATGGAAAGATTTCCTGACAAGACACTCAGTCATGACCACTTAAGACCTTGGTACATCTCCCAAAACTGGCCACATAGAATTATAGGATCATAGAAAATTAGAGCTGGAAGGTGGCTCAGGAGGTCATTTAATCAAATCCCTGACTCAACTACCTGTGTCAAGTGCTTGTCTAACCTGCTCTTAACAATTTCCAAGGATGGAGATTCCACTACCCCTCTGGGTAGCCCTGTTTCAATGCTTAACTACCCTCATAGTGAGAGAATTTTTCTTAATATCCAACCTAAATTTCCCTTGCTGCAATTTAAGACCATTACTTCTTGTTCTGTTCCCAGAAGCCACAGAAAACAGTTTACTTTCATCCGCTATATAACCATGTCTCAGGTATTTTAAAACTCTTATCAGCTTCCCACCACACTTCTCTTTTCCAGACTAAGTAATCGCAGTTCTTTCAGTCTTTCCTCATATGTTAAGTCATGTTTCCCAGGCCTATAAGCCATTTTTGCTGTTCTCTGCTGGACTCTCTAGTTTGTCCATATCTTTCTTGAAGTGTAGTGACCAAAATTGGACAGTACTCCAAGTGAGGCCACATCAGTGCCGAATCTAGTGGAAGAATCACTTCCTTGACTTCAAGTGACACTACTTTAGATTGCTTATCTCCTCCCCCATTGTTGCTTACATCTGCACTTGTCAACTGAGAGGTGCCCTTATTTGTGAAGCCACAGATGGAAAGATAAAACAGTGAGTTTGGGGTGGCGTTAGGCTGTGGGCTTGAACTTGGGGCCTTGGCTTGCTACAACATAGCTAATCTCCTAAAGTGGTCAAGGCTGACCTAAAGCCTCCAGCAGGGCCTATCCTTCTGCCCACTTCCTGTCATCAGAGTGCTGGCTGGGGTCAGCTAAACCTCCACTTTCCCTGTGAACAGGAACAGGAAGTGTCTGGGAAGCGAGGCTTTACCTAATCCATGACTACTCTACCACACCCTTTGCTTGTTCCTAGACTCCGCTTATAGTTTGATCTCCCATTTTCCTGATTCACCTCATTGGTAAACCCACTCTACATCTATTCTTCCAGTGCTCTTGAATTGGCATGCTTTCAGACTCCACTCTCTGATTGACCTTCCAGCTCTCTGATCCAGTTTCTCCATGTAATTTGTTCACCCATTTTGACCTGGGGCAGTGCCTTGATTCCTGACTGGCCCCGGAGCTGACTGCTCATATCCCAGTGAGACAGTTTGCCCAGATCCCCAATTCAGTGAAGAAGGTTTAGCTCGGAGTCCAATCCCATGCTGGTGCACTTGGACCGACTTGCTTTGGATGCCAGAGCTTGGAGAGACCTGCAGGTTGGCCAGGACCAACTGAACCAGTTTGCTGTGCCCAACAAGTCCTGGAAGCCTGGGTGCAGCAGCTGCTGGATAAGAACCAGTCCAAAGTGACATACCAGCTGGAGAACAGCTAGTGCTGCTGTGGTGAGACATGGCAGCTGAGGAAGCAGGTTACTGCTCTCCAGGTCCATCTCTTGGAGTTCTGTGCCCCTCTCCTTCTATCTTAAAGATATAATAGTGACAGGTGGCACTTCAGGAGGATTTTTATCCAGTGCCACCTTTTATTTCTAGCCTGACCCAGAACCTACTGCAGGGATCAGGTGAAGGTAAGCTTTATAAGCTTCTTGACGGTGGATGCTCTGAATTGGGCCTCCTCACTGGTAGAGCATGACAGCCCTGTCCTTCAGGACTGGGAGGCATTCCTTCAAGAATTCTCTATTATGTTTGATGGCCCACACAAGACCCAGACAACAGAATCTTCATTAAGGAACTTTCTCTAGGGGCAGATAATCTTCTATTGCAGTAAAAGCTGTGTTATCCTCCCATTCCCCATGATGCCAGATAACAGAGCTTTTACTGTATTATGATCAGGGATCCAGGTTTTCCGTTTCCCTCAGAAAAATGGAAAAAAGCCCCAAACACATGGATCCCCCCTTTTAAACGAGAAAAATGCAGATTTTTAATTATAACAGAGAAATGTGGATTTCCAAGTTTTGCAAACAGCTCTCTGCAGGCTGGCAGAGTTCCAGCCTGCAAGGGGCTGTGGGGAGCAGGTGGAGGGTGGTCAGACAGGGGCACCATATGCATGTGCGAGCTCACACATGCACATTGCCGACAGACAGCCTGGAGAGCAGCTCCTGCAGGTAAGTTGGGGAGGAGGGAGATTGAGGCCCCCATAGTGTGGGAGGCAGGGACTGACCAGGGCTGGGGCAGGGGCTGGTGCCTAGCCCAAGTGGTGTGTGGGGCTTGGGCCTGGGTCATGCATGGCTGCAGGGCTCTGATGGGAAGCAGGACTTGGCTGCAGGGGGTGGGGGGGGCTGACTCCCCACCACTCTGTGCACTCCTGGGGGGTGGAGTTGGGAGACAAATGCCCCCCAGTTTTGTGTGCTGGATGGGGGCGAGTGCAGGCTGCCAACTGCAGGCTTGGGGCTCCCTACCCAGCTATCCACCCTCTGAGGCCTCCGCAGTCCAGTTGGAAGGATCCGGCGTGGCAGGGCAGACTGGGGTAGAGAAGCTCCTTTCCACTGGGAGCTTTGCATTGCCATGCCAAGGCACCCCCTGCCCCCCTGGCAGCAGCAAGGGGTGGTGGTGTGAACTTGTGCCCCTTGATGTGCCAGGTGGGCAGGGAGGGCTTCACCATGGTGGCACAGAACTCCCAGCGGCAGCAATGAGCTCCCCTGTCTGGCCTGCTGTACCCTGTCATGCTGGGTCTTGTCTGCTGTGCTGTGGAGGCCCGGGGGTGGGAAGCAGGGCAGAGAACCTGATCCCACAGCAGGCAGCCTGCATCCACCCCAACCCCTCCATCGGCTCTGCTCTGGCTGTGCTGCCCATGGTGGAGGGGGAGCTAGGCTCCACACTGCTCCACCAGAGAAGCCAACTGTTCCCCTGTGGGCAGCAGGGGCTTGGGTGCTGCTGCCAGGTGGGGTGGGAGGGTAGGGGGCTGTGAACCCAGCAGGGCTTGGGGGAAAGAGGGCCGTGTGTAGGGAGTGAAGGGCACCAGTGGGGGGCAGAGTGGGGGGAGGCTGTGGCTTGGGAGTGAGGGGCCTGGACCTGCATCCTAGTGAGTGAAGGGAGCAGGGGGTGCTCTGCTTTTCCATGATAAAAAAACCAAAAATCAATTACCAAAATGTATAGGTAATTATAATTTATTTTATTATATTGACTGAGGTGCTGATAGGCTTCTAACTTGCTTAAAATTGTAAATATATCAATAAAACATTGTGTTCAATTGATATATATATATATAGAGAGAGAGAGAGAGAGAGAGAGAGAGAGGTGTTTCATTTTAATCATGGATTTTGGAGTTTTTATCAGAGAATCTGTGATTTTTAAACAGGAAAACCAGGATCCCTGGTTGTGAGGCAGACACTCACTGAAATAAGGCGGTTCAACGTTACCAGTTCTCGTTGTATCAATTCTTGGTCCAGGTGCCAATGTGACCTGTATCTCTATTGTGGGGCTCTAGGACACAGATGTTTTCAGTTCCCCAAGAGGGGATTCTAGAAATAAGCCACCCCAGGACCTATAAAGCGGGGCAGCTTGGGGTCACCACAAATCCCCTTCACCTATTTAATAACAGAAACTCACAGAAAACCTGACCCAAGGACCTCTGAGTTACAACTGTACATTCACCTCCAGGTCCCTAGTCAAACCTATCCTTTCCCAGTCCTAACTTCCTTACTGGACTCTGTGGTAGAAGTCAGTTTCATCAAAAAAACTGTGCCCCAAATTTATTTATTTTGTAATAAATCCTATTACAGTGGCAGTTCAAGCCAGAGACCACTGAAACTGTAGGAAGCTTACCCTTTGCATCCAGCCCATGAAGTAGGAGACTACCACCCTAGAGGTGAACATCCACAGGCACCAGGAGATGATACACTTTGGGGCAATCGGTTCCCTGTGGGCACATCTACATGAGATGCTTTACTGCACAGTAGACTAATTGACTGTACAGTAATGAGTCACCATCTACACACACAGATGCTTACTGTGCAGTCAGTTAATCTACTCCATGTTTAAATTGCTACCTGCAAATGCAGGTAGCAAATTAACCATGTAGTTATTGCGCAATCACACATGTGTAGATGCCAACTAGGAGTGAAGCGGATTGCTGGATCACTGCTTATAGTTTCATAGTTTCATAGTTTCTAGGGTCGGAAG
>NW_017728964.1:458372-459340 GCF_001723915.1 Gavialis gangeticus
GTGGGGCTGTGCACCTCCTGGGTTAGATGGAGGTCCTGCTTCCTTGATCCCTTCCACGTAACCTGCCAAATCAACCTAGTGGCCTTTAAACTACAGCTCCTCCAGACACCAAAGATCCACCCAGACTTGGTCCTGGCCAAAGGAGATGACCTGATGACTGACTTAAATATAGAGGGTAGCCTGGGCAACAGCGACCATCATGTTCACTGTCTGTCACAAGGCAGACAAATCTGATATCAGGGTTGATGTCTTGGACTTAAAAATGCAAATTTCAACAAATTCATGTCACTAGTCGGTGTAGCACAGCAGGACCAGAGACCGAAGGTGAAAAGAGTACATGAAGAATGTTCGTTCCTTAAGGACACAATCCTTGAAGCACAAAGAAAATCCATTCCCATGCAGAGGAAAGGTACCAGAAGGGCTGAGAAACGCTCTTGGCTAAACAGGGAAACCATGTTCCTCCTAAGAAAGAAGAAAAAGGTGTACAAACAACAGAAGCTGGGGACAGACCCCAAGGAGGTCTATACAACAACAGCCCACACTTGTAGGGAACAAGTTAGAAAGACTAAGGTGGCAACTGAACTTAGATTAGCAATGGGAATCAAGGACAACAAGCAGTTCTCCTTTAGGTATGTAGAGAATAGGAGGAAAACAAATGGGAGTGTGGGGCCATTGCTCAACAACTAAGAACAACTGGTTACTGGCACTCAGGAGAAAATTGAACTCCTGAATGACTACTTTGCTTCAGTATTTCACTGGACCAAGGAGAAAATCAGACCAGATAGGGTACAGAATGAGCAGGGCAGGAATGACCGCCTCCCTACTATTGCCGTAGAACTGGTGTGTGATCAGTTAAAGAAATTAGATATATATAAGTCAGCAGGACCAGATGAACTCCATCCAAAAGTGCTGAAGGAGCTGGCTGAAGTCATTGTGGAGCCCCTGGTGAAACTCTTCTAAAACTCATG
>NW_017728964.1:464340-471066 GCF_001723915.1 Gavialis gangeticus
CCAAGGAGAAAATCAGACCAGATAGGGTACAGAATGAGCAGGGCAGGAATGACCGCCTCCCTACTATTGCCGTAGAACTGGTGTGTGATCAGTTAAAGAAATTAGATATATATAAGTCAGCAGGACCAGATGAACTCCATCCAAAAGTGCTGAAGGAGCTGGCTGAAGTCATTGTGGAGCCCCTGGTGAAACTCTTCTAAAACTCATGGTGATCTGGAGTGGTCCCTCAGGACTGGAAGAGGGCCAATGTTGTGTCCATCTTCAAGAAGGGGAAGAGAGAGGACCTGGGGAACTATAGGCCAATTAGCCTAACTTATATCCTGGGGAAAATCCTGGAAACATGCATTAAGGTGTCTATCTGTGATAGGCTTGCAGAAGATAGGATTCTGAATGACAGCCAGCATGGCTTCATTGTGGCTAGGTCTTGTCTAACCAACCGCATCTCCTTTTACAGTCAGGTAACTTGCCACCTGGATAAGAGAGAAGAGGTTGACATTGTATACTTTGACTTCCAAAAAGCCTTTGATCTGGTATCCCACAATGTTCTCACAAGAAAATTGGAGGACTGTGGGCTTAAGTTCAAGAAGGCTAGGTGGGTAGGAAACTGGCTATGAGGGAGGACCCAGAGAATCCTAATGAACAGATCTGTGTCATCCTTGTTACCTGTCAACTCTGTGTTCTTGGGCAACCCTGGCACCTGTCTGACTCATGAAGGACTCACTTTCCTCCCCCCCCCCAGCTTAACTGGAACTGATAAGAGGAAGAACTTACAAAAGGCAATTAAGATATAGTGGGAGACACTCCTAAACCCCTCCAGATAAGGGTTATAGGAGTATGGCAACTCCCCTAGCATCATTTACATCAAAGATGGGACAAGGAGGCACCTCCATTAGCTTTCAGAGTGGAGAACAGAGATCCAAAGGCATGGAATGAACTGAACTCTGGAACCAGAGAAGCAGGGGAGCACTGCATGATGGGGGATCTCTGCTCCAAATGCTAATCAATCCATGTCTGCACACACCCAGCTCAGCATTTATTAGACCAGTTCTAGTGATGACTCCTTTATTGGTACCCAAAACACTGAATCTGTCTGTCTACATTGTGAGCTCCCTCAGAGTAACAGCCACCCATAGCCAGGAATCATCAGTTCCTATTGTCCAGCATAACAAAACAACTCTGGTATACTCCCTTGAGTCATCATTTGCCCATAAACAAACCTAGTGGACTCCAAGATGAACATGAGTTGTCAGTGTGATAAAATCATTAGCAAAGCTAACCACAGTTTATCATGCATCAGCAGATCCAAGACAAATGGGTTGAGGCAGCATTGGGCAGACCACAGTTGGGGTACTGTGTCCAGCTTTGGGTGCTGTACTTCAAGAAGGACATTGATAGACTCAAGAGCATCCAGAGGAGGGCACTTATATGCTTAGGGTCTTACAGGACAAACCCTATGAGGAGAGACTGAAGGATCTGGACCTCTTCAGCCTCTGCAAGAGGAGGCTGAGAGGTGATTTTGTGGCCACCTACAAATTCATTAGGGGGACGCAGCAAGGGATTGGAGATGCTCTCTTCACCAAGGCACCTCTTGGGGTAACAAGGAACAATGGTTACAAACTGACAGAGAGCAGAATTAGGCTAGATATCAGGAAAAACTTCTTCACAGTAAGGATGGCCAAAATTTGGAATGGGCTTCTAAGGGAGATGATGCTTTCCCCTACCTTGGGGGTCTTTAAGAGAAGGCTGGATAGGCATCTGGCTGGGCTCATCTGACCCCAGCACTCTTTCCTGCCTAGGCAGGGGGTTGGACTCTATGATCTATGAGGTCCCTTCCAACCCTAGCTTCTATGAATGTATGAATCTATGAATCTAGTGTTCTCCCTTGAACCATTGCTATTTCCCTACAAAAACCCCTACCCAAGCTCAAATTTCTGTTCTGGTGCTTGGATCCAAATGCTGCACCTGTTCCACTGGGACTTCACCTTCTCCTTTTCTGCCTGGAATACATCCACTGATCGTGCTGGGGTCTCTGCCTGTCTCAAGCACTCTGGACCTGAAACTGAACAGCTTGTCTGCGAGCTCCAACAAACACTTGGAACCTCGACTGGTCCAAGCTTCATGGAGTGGTGAGACCCCAACACTCCCTCTCTCTGTCTCTCTCTCTTTCTCTGTTTAAGCCCACTTTCTAAGCTTCAGACTTGATTTAATCTCTCTCCTTCTCTCTTGCTTCAGGCATTACTTTATAAACCTGACTTTGTTGATTGGACTTGAGCTATCTTTCCCAAAATACCCAGTTGCAGTTGTGTAATACTGTAACTGTTTTGTTTGTCCTTCCTTGTATGGCTATTACTACTAGTATCATCATAAGTTTCATCTACCTGGTAATAAAATAACTCTTATGGTCAAGCTGGTTGCCATACTGTCTCCAAACCTTGTTTACTTTTTCTTCTCCTCGACCCTGCCTCTCAACCCATTTGCTTTGCAGCAATGCTTATTTTACCTAAGCCAAAGATCCCTGTAAAGCAAAGAAATTCTGTGGGGTCTGCTCATCAGGGGAGTTACTATCAGGACATTTGGGACAAGAGATTGGGAAGTGCTGAGCGGTGGCATATGAGGGTGTCAGCCTGTAAATACTGATTGACCCAGCCGGCTCAGACACGCTCTGTTAACCTGTGTGCATGGGTCTGACTGTATTTTATTGTTGCCCTTCTGAACTAAGTTCTGTGCAGAGTCCATGGCATATGAGGGTGTCAGCCTATGAATGCTGATTGACCCTGCTGGCTCAGATATGTTCTCTTCCTGTGCTGAGTATGTGGCACATGAGGGTATCAGCCTGGAAATGTTGAGTAACCTTGCCCACTCAGATGTGCTCTGTTAATCTGTGTGTGTGTGTATGTGTTCGACTGATTTGGTAGCTGGAGGAACCTGCCCATTGAAACTAAGCCCTGCAAGGTAGCTCCATTGGGGATGAGGACTTGCAGAAGGGAGAGATAAAGCTCCATATAGAAACAAAAGTGACACAAGCAGTACATTGATAGAATTGCAGAGACCCCAGAAAGGTAAATCTAACAAATGAATGCACCACAAAGGAACAGGCAAGTCTGATAACATCCTGACAAGAAGTGGGTAATGGTGTCCCACAGGGGTCAGTGCTTGGTCCAGTACTTTTTATCCATGATTTGGATGTGGGGGTGAAGATCTCACTGGCTAAGTTTGCAGATGACACCAAGTTATGGGGAAGCATGGTCATGCTTGAAGATACTCTACAAATAGAGGTGGATCTAGGCAGGCTGGCAAATTGGGCTAGTCAGAACCAGATGAAGTTCAACATTGAGAAATGTAAAGTGCTCCACCTGGGGATGAACAAGCCCCTACACACCTACAGGCTTGGCAGCGCCAGACCGACCAGCACCATGAATGAAAGGGACTTGGGGGTAATAATAGACCTCAGTATGAATATGAGCTGGCAGTGCGATGCTGTTGCCAGCAGGGCAAATAATACTCTGGCATGCATCAATCGATGCATCTTCAGCAAAACTAAGGAAGTGATTCTTCCACTCTAATCAGCATTGGTGAGACCGCAACTGGAGTACTGGGTCCAGTTCTGAGTGCTGCACTTTAACAAAGACATGGTAAAGCTTGAGAGATTCCAGAGGAGGGCCACCCATTTGATCAGAGACTTGCACGGCAAGCCATTCAAGGAAAGGCTGAAGGACCTGGGACTGTTCAGCCTGAAAACAAGAAGGCTGTGAGGGGACCTGTTAACAGCTTACATCTACACTAGGGGAGCACATCAAGGGGTCAGTAAGTAACTGTTCACCAGGGCACCCTTGGTGAAAACCAGGAGTAATGCCCATAAATACGTGAAAGACCATTTGAGGTTCAACATTAGGAAAAACTTCACAGTTAAGTGTGTCCAGACTGTGGAATAAGCTCCCTCTAGAGGTGATGCAATTGCCTACTCTGGAAATCTTCAAGAGGAGACTGGATAGTCACCTTGCTGGGGTTACCTGACCTTAGCTGTCTTTCCCGCCTGGTGTGGGAGGGCTGGACCTGATGATATTCTGAGCTCCCTTCCAGCCCCTTACAATCTATGAATCTATGTAGAGAATTCTTTCCCATACCATACCCAACCTCCACCACCCCATAACAGTTCAGGAACAGGAGGTATACCTAGACCATGAGATTTTAGATTTAAAGTAAAGGGGGCAGGAAGCAGCACTACTTAGCAGATTGGGAGGGATCTGGGCCTGAAGACCACATATGGGAACCAGCAGAAAATATCTATACCCCTGACCTGCTGAGAAAATTCTGTAAGGACCACCCAGAGGAACCAGGGCCAGCACTCACTAGAGCCAGCCATTTTTGGGGTGGAAGGGTGATGTCAGGCTTCAGGCTAGAACCTGGGCCCTTGGCCTTATCAGTGCAGCCACTCATCTCATCCTGGGACGCTACAGTTAATCTCCCAGACTGGTCAAGTCTAGTCTTAAGCCTCCAGGAGGGCCTAGCCCTCCATCCACTTCTTGTCACTCGTATGGTTGGCTGGGGTCAGCTGACTCTCTACTTTTCCCATATAAACCCCTGAACTGGAACAGGAAGTGAGTGTCTGGGCAACAGAGTCCTACCTGACCTGTGGTTGTTCTGCTGCTTCTTCTGGTTTACTTTTAGTCTCCACTCTTGGCCTGATTTCTTGGCTTCCTGATTCAGTTCACTCCTAACTTTGCCCTCTATCTACCCCTCCAGTGCTCTTGACTTAGCCTGCTTTCAGGCTGCACTCTCTTTTTGACCTCCCAGCTCCATGACCCAGTTTGTCTCTGGACTCTTCTCATGCATTCTGACTCAAATCAGCACCTTGATCCCCAAGTAGCCCCAGATCTGACTGCCCATGTCCTAATGTGACAGATAGAAAGAGAAGTAGAGAGAAGACAGTGGATATGGAGATGTTATAGATCAGAATGAACCTAACCTGTATGCAGATACAGAGGTAGGGTGTTAACTCCCTGCAACACATGACTTGAGCAAGGGCCATGCACAGCTGCAGTCTCTACTCCTTAAATAGGCTGAAGCCCATGCAAGGCACTTGTAAAGAGAAAGCTTTTTGATGAGGAATCCCTTTCCAAGGTCCTCCAGGTATGATGCAGCTCATCAAGGGTCCTTCAAAGGGGGGACTGTTCTTAAATGTCACGACGGAAACTTCCATTATTACAGAAAACACAACAATGGAAGATAGCACAGCTGTGCATGTTAAGTATATTTTCTGAATGGTTACCTTTCCTGGCATTTCCTACCAGTACTTGAGTTTATAACAGGACAGGTTATCTAAGTCTTGATGTCTGCTAAAGTTAAAGTAATTGGAAAGACTCCAATTAAGAAATCATTGTATCAGGCCCAGACTGCAGAAAACAGAACCAGAAAGCACATCAGGACTGTTGTAGGCCAAATGCACTCAACTCCAGTTGGAATCAGAGGAGCAACTTGCAAAATGGGGACGTTAGAAACATACTCTGCTACTCAATCTACACATTAACACAGGAGATGGACACATCTGTCTAACACTCAAGAGTATGCTCAGAAAGTGACAGTGAATACAATGCATCAAGTCCAATGATAACTCTGTATGGTTTTCAATCTAAAATAATTAATCTAGAAGGATCAGGGTAATCCTAGTCTTTCCCAGGTCCAGATACTCTGTCAGTTAGGAGAGAAATTACATGAAAAGCATTTCCAGTGGTATTTCCTGTAGTTCAATGGGTGTTCTCTGATGGAGCCAATGAGCAAAAAGATGGCAGTGAAAACCTATTTTTTTCAGGTGGATCATGCAGGAACTGAGCTCTCTCTGCTAAGGAACCCCAGACCACTAGGGCTGTGCAGAGCAGGTAATATTCAATTTGACAGCCATGTCACATATTAAACCGGGTCCCACTTCAATTTGCCGTCTGCTTCAAGTTGAAGTGGGTCCACTTCAAGTCAAGGTCGAAGCTCAGTCGAATATTCGAGCTGCTTCGACTACCCCATAGGCTATAATGGGGAAGGATGAAGCAGGCTCTAACTTTGGCATTTCTTGTTTGATCTTGATGCAACTTGCAGGAATGGTAGCTCCTGAGGAGCCCACAAAGCCTGCCAACTTTCAACAAGATAGGTTCAGGGGGTTCAGAGAAACAGCATCCCAAATTCTTGAGAGAAAACCTCCTGTGACTTCTGTGTGGAAAGCCACAGGGAGCTCAAAACTACAGGCTTGCTAGCCCCTGAGGAGCCCAAAAAGCCTGCCAACTTTCATGTTGATAGGTGCAGGGGTTTGGGGGAAACTGCACCTCAGGCTGCTGACAGACAAAACTCGTGATCCAGATGGAGCGAGGAGGGCGGCATTCACTCCGTCTGCACCTGGTGCTTGGGGACCCCCAGCAGTGGAGGTTCACCTTGAGGAGCACCAGCTGCTCCACCAAATCAGGATCCAAGCAGGTGTGGTGGGGTGTCACAACATCTGCAGCCATGCTGAACACCATCTCGCTTGCATACTGGTCGGTGGACAGGACAGGTATTCCTGGGCAACTGTGGCCAGATCCAGCCACATCAGGCTGCAGGTTTCCCAGTAGGCCAAGGGGTTGCAGTCCAGGGGTTCCACAAGCTCAGCAAGATAGGCAGACACCATGGTGTGAGGTCTTTCTGCCTTATGCTGGGGTCTGCTGGGTCTGGACCCCCTAACATTTGCCATGGCCTTAGCCCATA
>NW_017728964.1:471077-473917 GCF_001723915.1 Gavialis gangeticus
AGGGAATCCAGTATAGGCAAGTCGAATATTTGACCCTTGTTGAGTATTCGACCCGCGCTGTTAATATTTGACTCGCACTGTTAATATTCGACTTCCCTTATTCGATTCGACAGTTATTCGACCAGCTGCTATTCGACTAGACTTTCACTTTTCAAGGTCAAATATGTCGAATATTTGTTAAAATGAATATTAAGTCAAAGCTTTGCACAGCCCTACAGACCACCTCAGTATCACAAGAAGAGAGGTTAAGGTGCGAGAAGAATGAATTTTACCACCACACCACCGTGGTCCTGGTGGTGTAAATTGCATCTGACTGGAGGGCGTGGTGACAATGTGGTGGAGCTACTCATGGCATGGTAGTTCCTATAAAATACCACAATGTTGCAACCTCCAGGGTATAGTGTGCTTCCAAATCCTAGCTCCTACTGCCTTGTTGGTATTCCTTGGTTGGAGAAAGGCTAAGGGACATCATCCTGAGAGAAACATGCACTTGCTGAGGTAGTCAGCATCAGTTCTTATCTATTGCTGTCTGGCAGAAGCTAAAAACATTGAGGCACTCAACATCTGGACTCAGTCTGGTCTTTGGAATTTGCCTCAATGTTCTAAAGCAGGGATGGTAGGTCTTGGGAAGCCTCCGCTCCTCTATACTCTTGCTTAGGCATACACATTGAAGGTCTTGGTATGAAGGTCCCAGGACTCCACACAAGTGGATTCATTGGCATCTGGCTAGACCTCTTACATGTACACCATACTCCAGAGGATCAGTGGTTGCCTACTACTACCACTTTGGGTGTGCATAACGAGGAAAATAGCTGGCAAATGTCCAGATGTAGATGTCTAACTCCTCCCTAAACTCTCAGGTGGTACAGTGGACTGAGAAGAGGCAGAAAGTGTGGAAAATATTCCCTGCTGTTTCTATTTAAGTTTAGGAATCTGTCCAACTAAGATAATAACAGATTTCAGTTTGCCATGTCAAATCTTCAGGTATTTTGCAGTATTAAGAACTGATACCCTGTTCTTATAAAGCTGGCCCTTGCTGATTATGGGAAGATAGAGTTACACTAAACAACATTTCTTATTTTATGCAACTTCTTGGGCAAAAGGATTCAATCAATTTTTCATAAAGAATAAAACAGACATAATTGCTTGGATCATTGCATGAGACACCATCAAATGGGACTGATAAGTGGATGGTGCAGTGCAAGGAGGTTTTGAGAGTTACTGTCCAAATGACCTTTTTATTAGTTTACCTTACAACGTTAATCTCTTTTTTTGCAGGATATAGATTATGTTAAGTCACACTGGCCTCATCTACACATGCACTTTACTGTGGAGTAGACTAATTAGCTTCAGAGTAAAATGTTACTGTATACACGTGCATTGTTATTAGGCTGCAGTAAACTAATCAACACTGCAGTAAGATAATACTGTCAGGGGCAGTACTATCTTATGGTAGAGTAATGAACTGTGATACCATGCATATGTAGACACTGACCACAAGCATAAATTTTGTCCAGTCAGCCCAGGCATCAGGGGGCCAGACTCCTGCCTGCAGCCTAGTCACATGGCTCCGCACTTTCAGCACCCTCATGCTCCAGCAAGCCCCTCCACCATCTGATGCCACCACCTAGAGCCTGGAGCAGAGCAGGGCAGGAGTATCCCTGGTGGAAACTGCTGTGCTCCAGCTCAAATTGCTGTTGTCCCAGATGCATGTATAGACACTGCACTCAAGAGTAGTTACTTTGGCTCAAACTGCTCTGGAGTTTATTGCTTCAAATTAATTGCACATGTAGGTACACCCATTATGTCCTATAGCCATTTGAAATATTGATTTACCCTACATGTGGGGGCCTAGAGGGGTTGATTTATTAATAAATTAAGAAATAAAATACTTCTCACACTGTTGAATTTTCTAGCAAGGCCAGCAAAAATGGGTCTCCAGGCAAGTGTTGGAAGGTGGTTGTTTGCACTAATGAAAAAATGATGCAATAATGAATATGAGAGACAGGATGTAAAACTCTGTGATTTAAAAACTCTGCCAGGCCAAGGGCAGTTGTTTGCTTTCTCCAAAGGCAGCCATGTGAATGTGAAAGAAACTATGTGGCCAAATCTGAAAGCATCTGCTGGGATATCTAATGCTTGCATGTTTCTCACTTGGGTTCCAGCTTCTAAAGACAATTATCTTTCTATTCTTTGTATCTTATCAGAAAGTGATATACGCATCAAAAAATAAGGGGTGAGATTTTCCAGCAATCTAAGATCTATAGGAGGCCTGTGGGACTGGCCATGACTGACAGTCAGCACTCTCCTATAGAGGACTTTTGGAGTTAAAGCCTTTCTAATAGCACCTGAGGAGCTGCCTTTCTTTCTGTTGCTGGAAGATTGACTCTGGGCATGGAGTTAGCATGTCAGTCAGGCCCTGTGCCATTAATTCCTCTCCTCTTCTTTGTTCTGAGGCTTTTAAACACCTTGTAAGCACTTCTCATGATATAACATCGATATCACTGCTCTCAGTAAGACCAGACATGCAGATGAAGGCCATCTGAAGGAGGAGGGGGATGGATTTATGTGCTTCTGAAAAGGGAAAGCTACAAATAACAGGTGAATACATAGCATTGGTTTCATCATTAAGAACCAGATTGTCAGAAGAATGACCAAATTCCCTGTTGGCATTAATGAGTGCCTCATGACTCGGGACCTGCTGAAATTATGATTATGAGATTTTCACAAAACCACAATTTTGGATGGCCTCCATGAAAAAGCATGGACTTGCTTTTGGCAGGCTCACATGGGGTAGGGGACACTTCAAGAACAGAAAAGGTTGATAAGCCCTGGAATCC
>NW_017728964.1:474097-476616 GCF_001723915.1 Gavialis gangeticus
AGGGAAGTGGGACAATTTTGGTGCTAACTTTTAAAGTACCTACGGGTATGATGCTGCAGCATGCAAACTCCTGCCTCAGGAGGAGCAGGGATGAACACTAAGAAATCCTCTAAGATGACCAAATATGTTTCAGCACTGGACTGTATAAGACAATGTCCTGCATGAACCTTGCTCAGGTGGAGACAGAGTTTTCCATACCTCTACAGTGTAACTCTGGATGTGTTGAGGAAAACCAGCATAAATTGATGCTTAGAATCCAAGGCACACATGAAATGGAAGGCTGTTGAAGAGATTGAAAGTAAGAGCAAGAAGCAAGCAACCATGTCCTCCCTCTTAAAAAGGTCCACAGAAAGCAGCTTGGCAAGGTGAAAGGTGGCATTTTCCCTTTTGGAGGCTTTTACATTGGTGAATAGTCCACTGGAGAAACTTGATCACCCAAAGTTAAGGGACTATCTGAACTAAAATGTGCCAAATATTGACAATTTTTTGCAAAACATGATTGATTCCACAGAAGCCATTAACTTCCGCTTAAATTGCTTAATAATGTGCCAACTAATGGTTTGCATGGATTTAATTCCAGGGAATTAATCTCACACAAGCCATTAATTGACATGTTACAATTTGAGTGGTGTTTTGGGCCCATCTAGCAATCTCTGTGGAGGGAAGGGACTACTGTGACCCCTTGGCCAATCATAGGTGTGGCACTCAGCCCACAAAAATGGCATCCAGTCCCTGGATCTGTCCCCAAAATCAGCCGTCCCCCATATTGAGTTCAGTAGTGTAACAGGGACTCAGGCAGGAACCCTGTTACTTAGAGTTGGGCAGGATTAACTGGACGATGAACTCTGTCAGGTGGCGGACATTACACACCTGGGAAAGGTTTGGGTGATTAGCCCGTGAAAACTGGGGAATAAAAAATGGCAATGGGGCAATGATTTTTGCCTTCAGGCATCTTGAGATGGATAAGGAGTTGCGGAGACTCTGGAGAGGAAAAAGAAGAAGCCATACCTGCAATATAGAAGGACGCCGAGGGAGCGGAGCTTCAGGATATGTGGCAGGTCAACCATGAAAGGGATTGCCTCCCTAGGAATCCCCGCTGCATTGGTGAGTGCGGGGAGATATGGAGATGCCGGGAGGTGGATCCGTCTAGAGCTTAAAGAAAGAGGGACTGCACCCCTCAGGTAGGGGAAGCGTGCTGGAGCTTACCCCAAGTCCAGACCCCATTGGGACCATCGAATTTGAAAAGTGGAAGATAGGCAGGGAGAGAGCAGCAGAGGACTGTTCTCAGTAACTAGTGTCTGCAGAGAGTGAGAAGCATGGAGAGCACACGCTGCTAATGAGGCAGTTAGCAGCAAGGACTATTCTAAAGTATTTACAAAGTGTCTACTGCGTGGATTTCTCAATTGTAACTTAGGCTTCCCTCACCAATGAAGTAATTGGTAATACTACTATAACTATACCACTTTTAAGATGAAAATAAATTAACCCTGTGAGACTTTAACATCTGGGTGGCATTTATCTTTCTCAGACATTAAAGAACACTGATCCCCTTTTCTTTTCTTCACATCTAAGTCGTGGCAGGTGGGTACAGAGGGGAGATGAAGATAAAAGTGCCGAACCCTCTCACAAGTAGACTCCTCCTCATGACTCTTCGCCTCCAACTGACCAACAATTTGGTTGCTACTGTCATCAGTACATATGCCCCAACACTTGTTGCTGAGGAAGAAGAGAAAGAATAGTTTTGTGCTGACCTTGATGACAGCCTGACTGGCAGGGTACTATGTGTGCCTGCCACTTTAAGGCCCTGGAGCTGGCAGCCTCCAGGTGCCTAATGAGGGCAGCCATTTTAAGCTCAGGGCTGCCTATATAAACAAGGTAGTTTGGCTGCTGGAGGATAGGCAACAACATCACCTGGCCTGAGGGCTGCCAATTTCACCCAGAGGTAAGGGAGGAGCTGTAGGGGATGGTAGGAGGCTCCTGGTCCTGGGTATGACCAGAAACTACACCCTGCCTGGAGTGGGTGGCCTGGTGGGCCTCCCAGTGGCATGGGAGCCCCCAGGAAATGCCAGGCCAGTGATCACCCTGGTGAAAGGTGGGTCAGGGAACCTTAACCCCTAGACCTCATCTTAGGGTGGGTCTTGGTACACTGGAGGTAGTTGTGGGGTTTTAAGACCCTGAGGAGGAGAGTTGGGGCTAGGCACAGCTACGGCCACCTGAGCCCACCTGTGGCAGGAAGCCCTGAGACCCCAAGAAAAGGGGGCATTATGAGCAGTGTGGAGCCCCCAGTGTGAGGGGGGCAGTGTGTGGAGCTCCCAGTGTGAGGGGGGCCAGCGCTGTGGAACCACAGCAAGAAGGGGCAGTGATCAGAAGTCCCAGAGAGAGGGCTCTGTGGAGCCATGTGAAGGGAGAGGGGGGCTCAGCCAGAGGGTGAGAGAGCTGAGTCCTGACCCCAGTAAGTCCTCCAATGCTGGGAGGCAGAGTTTGGGTCAAATATAACATCTAAGCCCCAGTTGAGAGGG
>NW_017728964.1:481616-481961 GCF_001723915.1 Gavialis gangeticus
TGTGGAACCACAGCAAGAGGGGGCAGTGATCAGAAGCCCCAGAGAGAGGGCTAAGCCAGAGAGAGCGAGAGCTGAGCCCTGACCCCGATAAGTCCTCCACCGTTGGGAGACAGAGTGTGGGTCAAAGATAACACTGGTCATAGCACCATGACCTGCTGCCCAGGGAGGAGTGAGAGTCCCCTGTGAGACCCTGAGGCACCAGTCATGGTGTGAGGTACCCCAGCTCCCCACATGTGTAAAGGAGGACCCAGAGAGAGGGACCCCAGGAAAAGAGCATGGGTCATACAGCAAGGCCTGCCAGAGCTTCCCCTGACTGGCCCAGGCAGGGGCCAAGACCTGGAGGAT
>NW_017728964.1:486961-501010 GCF_001723915.1 Gavialis gangeticus
TTGACTGGCCCAGGCGGGGGCCATGACCAGGAGGGTCAGAAGGGCAAGGAAGCCCACCGAGAAGGATGCCCAAGAGCCAGGGACCTGGGGTCCCGACTGGCCTGGAGGTGGGCCAGGGCTAGTGTGAGCCAAAGGTCCCAATGAGGGGACCACACACGAAGGACAACCAATGTCAGGGCAATATATGGCCTGGTATGACGGCAGCAGAGTCCGCCAGAAGGGAGGAACCCAGGTGGGGTCCTACAGTAGGATTCTGGGCCCCATTGTGGGAGACTGGCGTGTATGAAAACATCATGATGTCATCAGCAAGGCTTGGGCTGTGGTGTAGGGGAGCAATGGAGCCGCAGATAGTGTCCCCTAGCAGCAGGGCAGAAAATGGGAAGCCTCCCGCCTAATTACATCTATTAATTAATCAATTAAGACTAAGGCATGGCAAGCGAGAAGGCGGGTGGTTAGCCCAAGAACAGGTGGGCGGGCCTCGCGGAGATCAGCCCCGGTAGCCCCCCTGTTACACTGACTATCATTCCTAAAGAGAATAAGATCATCCTTCTTGGAGATTTCAGTGTGAGAGAGTTGGCTGGGACTTTAACATGTGGAGGGGCACCATTGGGAAGGAAGGAGTGGGCAAGGCTAATTCCAACGGCATCCTTTTATTTAGTAAATGTGCAGAGTATGACCTTGTCATTACTATCTTCAGACAATCTGACAGGTACAAAACAACATGACAACACCCCCTCTTGAAACAATGACACCTCCTTGACTGCATCATTGTGACAGTATGTGATTTAAAAGACATTCATATCATGCATGTTATGAGAGCAGCTGATGACTGCTGGACAAATCATCGCTTAGTAAGATCAGTCAAGTCCATTAGGGTTGCACTGAAATATCAAAAGCAACCCAAATCAGTCTGAAGATAGTACCACATCAAATGCCTTCAGACCCCTGGACACCATGAAGACCTCCAAACATATCTCAGGACGAAACTTGCCAATCTTAGGATTGAAAATGATAACACTTGTGTTAAGGAAGATTGGCAAGCTCTAAAGGAGATCGGCCATAAGGCTTACACAGAACTAATTGGCTTTATCACACAACGCCATCAGGACTGGTTTGACAAAAACAAGGCTGAGATCAAAGCCCTTCCTGATTGGACAAGAAAAACTTTCTGTGACTGGCAAAACCATCTTACACAAAAGCAGGAAACTTTTTCATGGCTTAAGTCTGGAGGAAGGATAGAGAAAACAAATGTTGGGAAGAGAAGGTGAAAGAAATCCAACAATTTGTTGCCAGTCATGACATGTGGATCTTCTTCAGTGCAACCAAGGCAGTGTACAGACCAAATTCTTGCAGACTCTCTCTGCTTCGATCTGAAGATGGAAGTACACTCCTTAAAGACATTATGTCCATCAAAAACCACTGGGAGGAGCACTACCTAAAGCTCCTGAACCAAAAATCAATGTCGACTGATAAAACAACTGAATCCATCCAGTAAAGGAAGCACTCAGCAGTGCACCAACCTCTGAAGAAGTCCACCAAATGACAAGACAGATGAAGAACAAAAAGGGTGCTGGCCCTGATGGCATACCATCTGAGGTCTTCAAAGTTGGTGGGTAAACTATGATTAACAAGCTCCACACACTGTTGCTTAAAATCTGGAACATTGAGGAAATTCCCACTGACCTAAGGAATTCCAATATTGTCACCCTTTTTAAAAAGGGAGATGAAGTCTGACTATGGAAATTATCGAGGTACCACCCTCCTTTCCATCTCTCGGAAGATCCTTGCTCAAATTCTGCTGAACTGACTGCTCCTTCTTGCCAAGGTAATCCTTCCCAAGTCTCAACACAGCTTCAGACCATCAAAAAACACCATAAACATGATTTTTGTGGCCCAGCAGATGAAGGAAAAATGCCGAGAACAATACCAGGAAATGAAAATGGACTTTATTGATCTAACCATAGCTCTCAACTCTGTTAACTGTGAAGCTCTATGGAAGATCTTATTGAAGTTTGGCTTCCCAGGAACATTTATCACCATCTTAAAGCTCTTTCATGACCTCATGACTACCTCCATCCTATGCAGTGACTATGCTGTGGGTCTCTTTGCCATTTGAACTGGTGTCAAGTAGGGCTGCATGATTGCACCAATTCTGTTTTCCATCTTTCTTGAGTTAAGATACCCATCTCTGACTGTATGCCACATGGCATTGGCATCAAGTACAGGATGGATGAGAAACTTTTCAATTTCTTCTGCAACCATGCCAAAACCAAAGCTGCATTGGCCTCAATTATGAAACTTCAGTATGCTGATGTTTGTGCTGGCATTGCACATACTGAGGAGGAGCTACAAATGACCCTTAACTGCTTTTCTCAAGCATAACTGTCTGGGACTGCACCAGAAAAACAAAGGTGCTCCACCAGCCTGCTCTGGGCCAATCAACTCCCCCTGGTGGAGATCTTCACTGATGGAAAGGAGCTGGAGAATGTTGCACACTTTGCATATCTCTCAAAGAATACCAACATCAAGGAGGAGATCCAGTATAGGATCCAATGTGCAAGTTCCACCTTCAGAAAACTAAATCATTGTGTGTTCAATGATCCTGACATCAGGACTTGAACAAAGCACCTCTTATATAAAGCTGTGGTAATCCCATCTCTCTATGGCTGTGAAGCTTGGGTGACCTACAGGGACCACCTTAAAGTCCTGGAATGCCATCACCAGCACTACCTCCAGAAGAGCCTTGGAATAAAGTGGGAGGATTGTCACACAAATGCCAGTGTCCTCACCAGTGCTAACACCAGCAGTATAGAAGTGTTGATTATTCAACATCAGTATTGGAGGACAGGGAATTGTGTGGGCATGTCTGATGTAGATTTACAGAGCCAACTGCTATACTTCCAAGTCAGCCAAGGACAAAGGATATGTGGAGGCCAGAGGAAATGCTTTGGGGCACCCTAAAGGTGAACATTGGCATTGACACCACAAATTGGGAAAAACAAACTAGCCTGGGACAGGGCTACATAGTGATGCCTTGTGAGAGAAGGTACATCTCTGAGGAAAACTGTCTCACCCTGGAGGCACATAAACAACAAAAATGGAAGGAAAGGAAATGAAACCAAGAAATCCATAGTCTGACCCACCCTTTAATCACCACCTGTAGCATTTGCCAATGAGTCTGTTGCTATAGGATTGGCCTACTTAGCCATCAGTGGACACAACTACAACACTTTACCTGACCTGTGGGATTGATCATCTTTGACCACTAGGGATAAGCACCTGAGTTTGCAGCACCCAAAGGTAGACATGAAAACTCACAAAGAAGATTAAAACCTAAACCAAAACCAAATCTGGATTGAACCATTTCCAAGGATTAGAACAATTTGGCTAACTCTGACTGTATTTTCAGCCTGGCCTTCTATCTTGGTACCACATGATTTAAAATTAAGCAGAAGCAGTGGTCCTACTCAAAATGACATCCTTAATACTGACAACCAAAAAGTTTAAAAATAATAAATCAGAACCCAAATTATGAGGTGTATCTTTTAAGATTTATTCTATTTTCAGTCTTTTTTCTGACTTTTGAACTCCTTTGTCTGTCCCCTTTGTGTGTAAGAAAGAGAAATAGGGAAATGATAGGTTAGCATGTTATACGTTGTAGCTGTGCAACAGGGTTGACTGTGGGGCTGTGCAAAATTTTGCCAGCTGTTTCGTTTCAACACTGTTTTGACCTGTTTTGAGCTCAAAACAGCAAAATCGAAATGAAATGAAGGGCTTCGAAACAGCCTTGAAATGAAATGAGGGCATTCGAAATGTTTTGAAACATTTCAAGTTTCAAAGCTGAAGCTGGGCTTGCCTGCAGGGAAACAGAAAGTAAGGAGAGCAAGGGGGAAGAGGGGGGAAGGACTGCTCTGATATTGACTGTGACTGTTTGGCTGCCTGAGATGCTGCTGGTGCTACTGTACTGCCTATTAAGTTATCACCTGTTGTCATTTAAAGTGGTGGACTGGACTGAGGCTGTAGGAGAGGAAGAGACCTCATTGGGAACACTAGCACGTCACATAGAGGCCCCAGTGCCAGTGAAGTTGAGCCTTAACACACACACAGTGTCACCCATGTCATGAGTTTTGTTTGTCATCAGCTTGAGGTACAGTTTCCCAGAAACCCCTACACCAATCTCCCTGAAACTTGGCAAGCTTCCTACCCATACATGTCCATCCTGGAGGACAGCAGGATTACTTTTAACTCTTTCTCTGCCCCCTTTCCCCTGCAACACTACAGTTCCTGTGTCACTCACTTAACTTCACCACTAAATCCGGCCCTAACTTTATCTTAGGATAGAATCCTACTTGTATCCAGCTTGTATCTTAGGATACAATTCCATGACTCAGAGCACAAGAGAGTAGCCATCAGTACAGGGCAGGGAGACCTGGCATTCTGCAGAAAGAGAAATGGGGGATACAGTGGCACTGGAGCAGGTAGAGGGAGCCATTTGGGGGGCACACAGTGTCCATCAGGTTTGCTTCATACACAGATCTTACTACTAGTAGTTAATGCCTCTGCCTTGACTGCAAGCTTTCTGTGCTCTTGGCTTGGAATGTGTCATGGAAGCAGCAATGAGACAATGAAGAACTATGTGTATAGGCTGGACAAGTTAGCACAGAAATTTTCTCAGCTGGCAAGCCAAGGTTGCATACTTGGTAGAAAAGCTTATTCGCAGAGTAGCCTCACACCTTCTAGTGGAGGATGTATGGATTACTCTGAATGATCCACAGACACTTTTTTGTTCTCTTCTAACTTTCTGTCCCCTTTTCCATCTCTTTATGAGACTTAGATTTGCTTTTGGCTCACTTAATGCTAAAGAATGCAGGGCCTGAGAAACTAAGCAGCTTCCTTTGAATTCCTGAGCCACAGTGACTAGACTTTTCTGTAAGAAATGCACAGACAGGACCAACCAGGGAAACAAGCATACCATCTGGAAAAGACCTCTTTAGTAAGTGCATCAGCTCCAGTGTGGGAGTCACTGTCCTCTTTGCACAGAGACTGAGACTACCCAGCTGCTGCCCAAGATGTCATCCTGGGCTGCCCATAGATCAGGAGTGGGCAATTATTCAAGCGGAGGGCTACTTACTGCATTTTGGCAAGACATCAAGGGCCACAAGGGTAGCCCTGCCCCTTGAAAGGTGCCCCACACCCTGGTCACCATCTTGGGACTGGAAGTCCCACCTCCTAACCCCTGACTGTTGCCACCAGAAGTCCTTTCCCTTACACCCCCAGAAGTACTCCTTTCAGCAATGGTTTGCCATCTTGGAACCAGAAAAATACCAAATCATATTCTAAAAAATAAAGTATCTACTAAAGCAGTCATTAATTTGAGTTCAAAAAATATTTTTGTCCTGATTTACATGTGTTTTTTTAGTGTACATAGAGGTGATTGTATAATAGCCTAAAATGAAGTCTTGCTCTTGTATATTGTGGGGGTTGTGGGTTGTTGGGTATAGGTTTGTGGTGTGGGGGTATGTGGGGGATGTGGGTGTGTGGGGGGATTGTGGGGGTGTGGATATGTGGGGTTTGGGTGGATATGGGGTTTGAGGGGCACTGTGACTGTGTGGGGGAGGGTGGCTGGGGAGGGTTGTGGCAGGTGTGGAAGGGGAGGATTTGCCCATAGCCTCCCTGTGGCAGGCAGAGCTCCTGCCCCCCAAGTGCTCCTCCAAGCCCAGGCTCTGTGCTCCTGCTGCCCCTGCCCTGGGGGCACCAGCGTGGGGGCACCAGCGTGGCCCCATGCTGCCACTTACCACCACTTCCCCCCATCTGCCACTGCTGCCCTTCTTCCATTTCACCATCTCTCCACCAGCTTACTGTTCTGTCACCATGTCCCAGCTGCATAGCAGAGATGACAGGATGTAGCAGAAACTGGACCAGCCTAGCCAGCATTTGAAAGAGCCAGCTGATAATTGCAGGAGCCAGGCTGGCTCCTGCTGCACCCTGCCATCTCTGCCCTGAAGCTGGGACATGGTGCCGGAGCAGTGAGCTGGGGGGATAGAGGGGAGTGGTCACAGTAGTGGGCAAATGGCTGCAGCAGGTGGGGGGTGAATGGGAGTGAGTGGATGCATGGCGTGTAGTGATGGCTGGGCGGGAGCAACAGGCTAGGCTCCAGACCAGAGAGAGGGGGTCAGGCTGCACCAGCAGGGAGAGGAGGAACCGGCCTGGCTCCAGAGCTCCTGCTGGCCTGGGCCCCATGCTTCTGCCACCCCGATCTGGGCCCCACTGGCCCTGGCCCCAGTGCACTGCATGGGCCCCATACTCCTGCCCAGCTGTTGCTATGCTCCACACATCCACTCACTGCTCCTTACACCCCACCTGCTGAAACTTTCAGTGCTTCCCTGCCTGTGGCCACTGCTCCTCTGCACCCTATGGTGGTCACTCTGGAACCATGTTGTTCTTGGCTGCCAGTGTGGACCAAAGAAGCTGTCTCAGCTTGACCCTGAGGACTGGGGTGATCGCCTGTGGTCCCCTCCTGCCTCCTCCACTTCCTATCTGTATTTCCCTCTAGCGCAGGGAGGTAGGAACAGCCCCAAGGTCCCAGGCCAGAAACCCTGCTCAGCACGGGGCTTCTGGCTGGGGGTGAGTGGGGGCTGGGCTGGTTGGGCCTTGCTTCTGCAGCTGCTTGGTCCTGCTGGTGGCTACCCCTGTGTCCTATTGCCCCTGTCTCCTGTCGTCTTTGGCAGACAACCAGGGGCAGATAAATATTAATTTTCTAAATTTTTTAGGGGCCCTGTGGGCCAGATAAAATGGCCTGGTGGGCTGAATGCAGCCTATGGACCATATTTTACCTGCCCCTGCCATATATGTTCTGAGCCAGATTGTAACAGTGCAGCTTTGCCCTGATCAATGCCTAAGTAGCAAATGATGGGTGGAAAAGGGTGCATTTTCTCAGGATGCTGGCTGACTTCCGATAGATTACAGTCAATGACAATGATCTCCCGATCCTGGGGGAGGGAAGGTAATTTTAACTGCAGTCCCAAGAAAAGACTGGACCAAAGTGGACCAGAACCCCATCCAGCTTCCATTCAGCAGCTGTGGACTGTCCTGCAGGATGCAATCCTAGCCATAATCTGGCTGCACTTCCATCCTAAAGCAAAACAATAGACCTGAGTGAAGGTGAGTGCTGGCAAGCTCTTCAGGATTCATCAGGATTGGCTATAGGTTATTGTGGAAGACCAGCTGGGTCACCCTAGTACAATTGTAGCCTCTCTCTCGTTGGGGTGGATAGTCTACTTTAAACTCACCTGCCACTACTTAGATGAAAAAGGAAGGAACCAAAGATGGATACAGTCCTGTGAGACAAAGTTGATGTTAAATCTTGCACTTTAGAAGGCTGGCCCCTCTTCACAGGGCTCCACCATCCCCATCCCCATCCCCTGTCCTTACCGAACCAGATGTTCCAATATCAATCTCCTTAGGTCCTCTCTATGGGGCTCATAGTCTCTGGGATGCCTTAATTGATCTCTAAACAGCCAGTCTATTGCCTTTGGTCACTGGCCCCATTCTTCTAGGAAAGTCTTATTGATGAGATCTGCCAGTCAGCTGCTGGTGAGTGACTGTCACCCAAGTACTGCCTAAGAAGGGGGACTTTGACAACACCAGCAACAGGTGACCAACTTTCCTTTTGTACACTGACTATAAAATCTTGGCCAAGGCCCTGGCCAACCAGCTCAAGATATTTATGGCACTTGTTGTGGGCCCTAAGCAGACCTGTGTGCCCAGCAGCCCCAGAGTTCTTTGATCTAAATACTGGCCCTGTCTCATCTCTCTGGACCAGGAGAAGGCCTTTAACTAGTTCATGTGTTCCTGTTATGTAGACCTTTGGCTTTGGACCTATTTTCACCTTCCTCATCTGGCTCCTCTGCTGAGATGCCTCCAACTTTCTAAAATTAATGGATTGCTTTATTCCCCTTTCCCGGTGTTCAGGGGAGTCAGGTCCACTTCTCAGGAATGCTGTATGCCCTAGTCATTGAACCCCTGCTCCACATGCTGTGGTATCACCTGATAGTCCCAGTCCTCCCACTGGCCCCAGTCCCAGCTGCTGATGTTATGGTCAAAGTCATAGCTTATGCTGATGATGTGATTGGCTTTATCATCAGCACTCCTGTTCTTAAGAGTCTAATCAATGATGCACTTCAGGATAAAAGTATTGGTGAGATGGGAGTCCAGGAAGGGCGGTTGTTTCTAAAGGAAGTGATCCTTTGGGCACAGAGGGAGACTGATGCTCTGTTCACCAGGGTAACAGGCCTCTTGGTGTGACAAGGAACAACGGTCAGAAACTGACAGAGAGCAGATTTAGACTAGATATCAGGAAAACCTTGTTCATGGTAAGGATGGCCTTTGGAATGGACTTCCAAGAGAGGTAGTGCTCTGCCCTACCTTGGGGTTCTTTAAGAGAAGGCTGGATGGGCATCTGGCTGAGGTCATCTGACCCCAGCACTCTTTCCTGCCTAGGCAGGGGGTCAAACTCGATGATCTGTTGAGGTCCCTTCTGACCCTAGCATCTATGAATCTATGAATCAGCAAAAGTGACATCCAGGTCCTGATGGACTACTAGAGTGTCTGTGGGCATGCACCAACTGGGCCCGAAGTGACACTCGTTTGCAGAGTGCCTGGACTGATCCTCAGCCCCTGACTTCCTGGAGGTCTGACCTGGCACTGAGACAACTTCAAGGCCCTGGTATCTGTCTGGGCCTGCTGGTCTGTCTGGCCTAGAACTGGGGAGGCTTGGTGAGGAGTTTCAGGTGCAACTACAGTGATGGCACTAGCACCTGTCCTGTCTCTTCTATTGCAGGTGGGTCCTTATCACCAACAACCTGGTAGCTGCTGCTTGTGGTACAGATATGCCATCTTGGACCTGACACTAATCCTGGTCAAGAAACTCCAGAAGTCCCTTGTGGGCTTCTTCTGGGAATAGCATAACTGGCTCCAGCAGGCAATCCTTTGCTCCTCACTCCTGAGGAGGTCAGAGCCTGTTCTTGGCTGCTTTTTATCTGCAGGCACTTCAGTAGGTACTCTTTGCTGGCAGACTTTTCCATGGGAAATCGCTGGCCTTTGATTTTTCTGTGCTGGGAGAGGAGCCTTGTTTCTCTTTCCAAATCACATCATCTGCGACACTCTCCCACCTTTCTACTGCAGTGTCTGAGACCATAGGCCACTCACCTAAGACTTCCAGAACTGCTGCAAAAGCCCCTGGTCCAAACTCAGCCCTTTAACAGGGGGCACATAATGATAAAAATCATAATTTAGATTATGATTCCCTATCTTAGCAGAGTTGGGAATTAGGAGATGATTCTTCAGTTAGGGAGCATTCAGTTAGTTGGAGGCAAACTACTGCTACACAATAAAAGTTGGAGGCTTGCCTACTGCTACACAATAAAACTTATTGTTTAGTTCTTCTCATTTGTGTCTTGTGGCATCACCATGTTTGGAAATTTTCAAGAGCAGGTTGGACAGGCACTTAGCTGGGTTGGTTTAGTTAGGGATAAACTTGCCTTGAGCAGAGGCTAGACTAGATGGCTTTGTGAGGTCCCTTCCAAACCTCTTTCCTATGATCCTATCAATCTGGTAATTACTAGATGGTGCCAAAACTAGCCAACAAGATAGAACTTGAAAGAATTTGAGATCCAAAATGGAGAAACTGGGGTTCAGACTGATGAATTTAGAAACTGAGAGCAAGTGGAGCAACCATAGCATCCACACTAATGGATAAAAGCTTTTATAAGTGTTCTGCCTGCACAGCTATAGTCTAAGTAATAAGACAGTTAGTTATGCAAGAGTTGCAACTTCTCTCTCCCCTTCTACTGTCAGCAGTGCATCAGAGAACTGGAAGGTGTTCAGGTGAAGGTAAAAGTGGTACCTAGCAGCCATAGGGGCAGAAGAGAAAAATGATGAAGTCAAATTTTGGCATTAAGAATGTTTATTTGTAAGATTAAATGAGGAGCCAGGCTTCTTTGGGTAGATGTGATATTTTATTAGACAAACTGAGTAGTTGGAAACAGTTATTTGCAAGCTTTTGGGTACAAGCACCCTTCTTCAGGCATCTGCTTCTCACTGTTCTGAGATTAAATGAAGCATGAAATGAACTAAACTTTAATGAATGAATTCAGCTGTACCATTAAATGAAAAAATGTCACCTATCACTAAATAAATCTTTCAATAACTTCACAAGTTTCTAACTGCAAAATAATTTTCCATGATCTTCATATATGAAATATTTTCAGCTGATGATCAGAATAAAATGGTGAGGGGAAAAAAAATACCAATCCCTGTGTCAACCTAAGCTGAGAGTCTCCAGAGCTGAAAAGCTGTCAATCAAATAAAGTATTCTGGGCAGTTCAGGAAGCACTTCACCATAACCTCTCCTTTAGGGACGTAGCAAACATAGGGAGCAAGTTTAATTTAGAGACAATTCAGAAACAGAAATGCACAGTAAGTTGACTGAGCAGGTTTTCTGCAGAATGTTAACTGTACCGTAAGGAGCCAAATGCTGTTCAAAGCCACTTAACGAATCTTTAGCAAGTTAAACTTTCTTGGTGATTCCAGGACCAACCTGCCAACTCTTTCTAGGAGGCAACAAGCACATTACAGCATCAGGCTTTTTCTGTCTTTAGGAGTAAAGGCCTACAGTGTAACATTTATACTGTTGCATATACAATACAAAAGGAACATATGTAGATAATCTCATACAGATGGCCATAACAAATAAATGAAATGTGAACTGTAAAAGTGAACTTGCAAAAGAGGCTAATCTCTACATTATAGGAGACAAAATATCACAGAATGAATATAGGTAAGCACCAAATGTAAAGTAACATACAGTCATAGAAAAAGAGGGCTGGAAGGGACCTCTGGAAGTCATCTAGTTAAACCACCTGCTTGAGGTGGGGCTCTGCATTCTGTGCGACTCTGTTCTGTCAAACAGTATTTTAAAATGGCACATACCATTGTCCTACCTTAAATGAATACATCGGAGTGGATTATTAATACACATAGTGAAGGATAGAAAATAGTTTAACATACTTGACACATGTTTGAAAAACAGATAGAAGATGTGAAACTGAAGGCAGAATCCTAGTTCACTTTGTGTATTGAATTGGCAGTTACGCAGCCACATAATTGCTATTTTGGGCACTAATGCACATTTACCATCCTATTTCACATGCAAATGGCCACACAACTCCTGAGCCTGCAGTCTGTTTTGGCTAGTACATAGGTCCATTTGCACATATTTGAGTATAAGTCCTGAAATTGTGGCCAGACAAAAAAAAAAAAAAAGGATGCAGACCTATTCATGTTTTAGCCTGATAGCCAAGTTATAATGACACTTGCCCAGGTAGCAAGAATATCAGCTTCTTTCTTCTTTCCCTCTCCCCCTCAAGGAGACAGCAAGCAAGCCAAGCAGTTTGAAGGTCAGTTTGGTGGCCCCCTTTTTGAAGTCTTCAACGTAAGTTTTTCTTTTAATTAAGTGTAACTAACCTAGATATTTAGCTGAAGTAACTTAAACTTAGCAGTTAGACCTTGTTTTACATTTTAGAACAAAGTCCCTTGTTTAACATTTAGCTGCAATTAGGGCAGAGTAAGGTTAAACAGAAGGTCAATCCATAAGTTCATGTTTTTAATCTAAAGGAAACCATAAATAGAAACCTTCCTAAAAGGGCAAACTAAGTTTTAATGCTTCAAAAAATGCAGGTAGAATTCCACCAGCAGGGTGGGGGCTACTTGGTTTATTGTACCAAATGCAGCATGTATGCCCCAGGGGCAGGTTTCATATGGGTACACCCAGTGCAAGGAGCTCCTGGCCCTGAGAGAACAAGCATGTTCTCTTGAGGCTAGGGTGATGGAACTAGAGTAGCTAAGGGAGGCAGATAAGTTCATAAATGAAATGTTCAGGAACATTGTAGGGCAGTCCCATCTCCATTGTAGCAGCCCCCATGCTGCTGAGGGGGATGAGCATCATAGGAATGGAGGGCAACAACCTGGGAAGGAGGGAAACTCTCTCAGATGGGACCCACTTTCCAGCTGATGTTACAGTGTCCTCTTGCACTGAGGATCCTACTCCAAGGGAGGGGTCCCTACAGGATGGAAGGAAGCAGGTGGTGATAGTGGGCGATTAGATCATTAGGTACATAGAAAACTGGCATTGTGACGTCTGGGAGGTTTAGGTTTATCAAGAACTGGGAAATATAAGAGAAACCTGTACAGAGCAGATGGGCTCCACCTGAACCAGAATGGAACCAGACTGCTGGCATTAACAATTAAAAAGGTCATAGAGCAGTTTTTAAGCTAAAAAATGAGGTAAAGTTGACAGGTGCAGAAGAGGAGGACATCATACAGATTCTATACTGTAACTGTAGAAAATAGTATTGATAAGTCAGAACATCTAGAGTTCCCATCAAACAGCATGAGCAGTGACAGGCAGCTGAGCAAGGACAACATTTATAAGTGCTTCTTCACAGCTGTCAGAAGCCTAAAAAATAAGATGGGTAAACTAGAATGCTTGCCATTCAGTGGTGACTTGGACATAATCAGCATCTCAGAGAATTGGTGAAAGAATGATAATCAGTAAGATACTATCCTAACAGATCACAAACTATATAGGAATGACAGAGTAGGACATGCAGGTGCAGAAGTGGCACTGTATGTTAAGGGTAGTAGGGCAACAGTATGAACATCTTACCTGAAAGGAAACCTGCCATGGGATCCCTATTAGTATAAATTAAATATAAATAATACTTGAAAAAAGAATATAGTACTAGGATTATACTACTGACCTCCTGATCAGGAAGGTGAAGGTGATTAAGAAATGCTCGGGGAGATCAGAAAAACTGCTAAAATGGAACAAATAATAATAATAGAAAACTTCAACTATCCTCATGAACTAGGTAAACACTCAGAGCTAAATGTAGTGATAAAATTTCTGGGTGTGATAAATATCTACTTTCTAGAAAAACTCATCCTGGAACCACAAGAGAAGAAGCAATTCTAATCCTGAGTAACTCACATGACCTGGTTCAGGTGGTATCAATTGACGAACCACTCTGTAATAGTGACCATAACATAATGATATTCAACATTCTAGTGGGAGGGAGTAAGCCAAAAAAGTCCACCATACCAATATATAACATTAGGAAGGGAAATTATACAAAAAAATGGAGGAAGTTAAGTAGAAAGATGTTAAAAGGAGCAGTCAAAAACACAAAAGACCCACAGGCAGCTTGGAAGCAATTTAAAACTACCATATTAGAGGCTCAGGAAAAGTGTATATTAAAAAACTAAAATGGTACTAAACAGACCAATAAAACCCCTGCATGGGGTTGAAAGGAGGTATTGGTGACAGTGCGACTGTATCTCTGTTGTGCTGGCTCCTTCCCCGCTGTGTCTTAGCTGCTGATCTGTGTTTCATGGAGCAATGCTTCTCATTAAAAAACTGGAGGACTGTGGCGTCAACACCTACACAGTCAAATGGGTCGCCAACTGGCTGGAGGGCTGTACCCAGAGGGTGGTGGTGGATGGGTCATTTTCAACCTGGAAGGATGTGGGCAGTGGGGTCCCCCAGGGCTTGGTCCTCAGGCCCGCACTGTTCAACATCTTCATCAGTGACTTGGACGAAGGGGTAAAAAGCACCCTGTTCAAATTTGCTGATGACACTAAGATGTGGGGGGATGTGGGCACGCTAGAAGAGAGGAGTAAGCTACAATTGGACCTAGACAGGTTACAGGGGTGGGCGGATGAGAACAGGATGGGATTCAACACTGGCAAGTGCAAGGTGATGCACCTGGGGAGGAAGAACCAGCACCATACCTACAGGCTGGGGAACCCCCTTCTCGTCAGTGCAAAGGCAGAAAAGGATCTTGGAGTCATCATTGATGCCAAGATGAACATGGGCTGACAGTGTGGGGATGCAGTCAGGAAGGCCAACCGCACCTTGTCGTGCATCCACAGATGCATCTCAAGCAGGTCCAAGGAGGTGATACTCTGAATTTACGCTCTGCCAGCTTATGA
>NW_017728964.1:506010-516812 GCF_001723915.1 Gavialis gangeticus
TGGCTCTGCTGCTGTGTCCGCCTCCGCCTCTGCGTTGGGTCAGGTAAGGGGGCACATGTGTGTCTGGGGACTCACATGTGCCCAGTTCCTTCCTCTCTGCTCCTGGCACCTGAGTGCCGGGGGCTATGTCAAATCACAACTTTTAAAGGCCGCGGTTTGAATTTCCTGCAGCTGCCCCAACAGCCAATCAGGCGATCTGGGCTTTCCAAAAGTGCCTGACGGCAGTCCTGCCCCCTACATTCCTCTACTGGGGGGATCCGGTGCCGCGGGTGCCTGTGACCCAAGAGTTAGCCCCCGGGGGTGCTTCCTAGCCTGGGGGGCAGTCCCCCCTAGACCTCCCCCGTTTGCTCACTCTGTGCGGCACGGCTCTCTACCGGCTCAACTAAAAGAGAGCCTGGGGGCTTCCCCTCTGGATCTGGCTCAGCTGCGCCAGCTCCCTCTGCTCTGCTTACCTTTGGGGGATCAGCTATTGCTGCCCCCACTGCTGGCTCTGCTGCTGCATCCACCTCTGCCTCGGGTCAGGTAAGGGGGCACACATGAATGCCCGTGTGCCCAGTTCCCTCCTCTCCTCTCTGCTCCTGGCTTCTGAGGTCCAGAATGGGTAAATTCAAAATGAGAGAAAATGACTTGCAACTGAATATAAATGGAATTAGATGCCTCTGGGAAATGAACCTGGGAATGCACTAGGTAATGCACCTGGGAAAAATAAGCTCTAATATATGTATACAATGCTGGGTTCTGAACCAGCTATTATGACTCAGGAAAGAGACCTTGGAGTCATTGTCGATAGTTCTCTAAAAATGTCAGCTCAGTATGAAGCAGCAACCAAAAAGCCAATAAATGTTGGGCGACATTAAGAATGGATTTAAAAACAAAATGGAGACCATCATTATTCTATTATATAAATCCATGGTGTGCCCACATCTTGAATACTGGGTGAAGTTCTGGTCTCCCCATCTCAAATAGGATGTCTTAATATTGGAACAGGTACAGAGAAAGGCAACCAAGATACTTGGGGGTATGGAGCAGTTGCCATACCAGAAGAGACTAAAAAGTCTAGAACTCTTCAGTTCAGAAAGGATAAGGTTGAAGGGGGATATGATACAAGTCTATAAAATCATCAAGGGTGTGGACCAGGTGAACAGGGAATGGTTGTTCATCAGGTCCCAGAATATAAGAACCAGGGAGAACCCACTGAAATTAGTAGAAGGCAGGTTTAAAACTGACAAGAGAACATTCTTTTTTACTCAAAGTATAGTTAACTTGTGGAATTCATTGCCACAGGAGGTGTTACAGGCAGATAGCATAGCCAGGTTCAAAGTAAGTATATTCAAAATGAGGAAAAATGAGTTGCAATGCAGTATAAATGGAATTAGATGCCTCTGGGTCAGTGTTTAATTACTTCTGAACATGTGCAGTGATAAACAGAGGTTCCATAGGGCGGAAATGTAGCCGTGTTAGGTATTTAAGTAAGCAAGCATGGCTATTAGGCAAGATGAAGTAGACCGCTGTGTAGTTTCTTAGACACTAAAAGACTGCATTAGTGACTTTAATGTTAACAAGAAAAATAGATTTCTGCCTAGCTGTTCAGATGTCATTTAGTCAAGGACATTCCTAGCATTGTGTGTCATCCTAAATTACTGACGTATTAGATATTTCCATCCAAAGTTCTGTTAGAAATGCATCTGAGCCATGAGTGACTGAGTCTTTTCTACAGTTTATAAAGTCTTTGGTGAAGTGTTACTCTGTTTCCTCCTAATATACACCCAAAACTTAGATATTACAAGGGTTTATCATGATTTTTTCATATAGAAATATTGCCATCAAGTTAAAACTCTGGATCTGTTACCACACTGAAAACCATTAAGGAAAGGCAGGAAAGACAGGAAAGACAATATAAATAGAAAAGCAGAAAGTGATTTACAATTGAAAGGAGTTGAAGAGAAACTTCTGCACTGTTCACTGAATTGCATTAAATCTGTAGACTCTATTGCAGCATCTTTTCTCACTGGTCACTTCTTGGCACACAGCTTGTAAACTGTTCACTCCAGCATCTCTGTGTGTGCTAACTTGACCAGTAAGCAGGCACTGATTGAACATCATTCAGTAGTTAAACTTTTCAAATGCACACTTTTTCACATTGGATTGCTGTGATTAAGTTGGCTCCTGGGACATAATCCAAACACAGACAGGTAAATTCTAAACTGTCTGTGACACAGCATACACAGACCAACAAACTCACAATAACCTTGGAGAGGTGTTTCCAAAGCAAGAATCTTGTATGTACTGACAGGATGTAAACTGCAGTTTGGACTGAGTTTGAACTGAATTACTTTCATTATGGCAAATATTAGTGAAATCAATGGTAAATTGTGGCATTTCCCAAAAAGCCACTCTTCCTCCAGAGATGCATTGTCCTGGGCATGGGCTTGTCATCAGGCTTTTGCCTTTAATCTCTCAACACATGTTTCCAGTTTACATGTTCATATGATAACAACTTCACTATATTCATTTTCGGTTGTTAGACCCAAATGACCTTTTGGTTTGACGCTGCACACATTGTACTGCATTGTTCAAGCACGTTATTCTTAGTAACAAATGAATCTCCAAAAAATGCAGGCCTAAAGTTCAGCCTTTAGTTTCAATTTCTGCACCATCCCCTTGATACTTTGTCTCAAATCTTACCTCCAGGGCCATTCCCATTAGCACCCAGCACTTTGTGCTCTCTGTTCTACACTAGTTGGTCTTTTTAAACCAACTGCTAATCAAAAAGTGACAATAAAACCCATAATCCCAGGAAATTCCCTTTCTGGATTTCTCCATTATAGTAGCATACTGCAGGGCACTGAAAGGACAAAAAATATTCCTGTCAGAAAAGTTGTGCAATATTTAGCACAACCAGGTAAAGGAGCATAATGAACTGGTTGGGGTGCACTAGTATGATAAGTGTACCCCTTGGCCTCTACTGGGAATGGCTCATCTTTTTCATTGGCTTTAGGCCACTAAAAACTAATGTAGTTTTTCTTTAAGCTGGAGTGACATAGCCCTGCAGAATATGGGCTGTATCTAGGTAGCTTTGAATGACTATGATGTGCAGCATAATGTAATCAACAGAGGGACAGACATTCAAAAAACCTGAGCCTGAATTGATTCAACCTTTGCAGGTTAGTCTAACCTAGCTAAGCTGAACCAGTTTGAAACTGGACAGACCTTCTCGCTGGCCTGAGGAAATTCAGGCACGGGCCTGCAGTGGTTCAGGCTAGAAGCTGGGAGGCACTAGAGCAGCCCTGCCTTCCCTTGCACAGAGTTGAGCTGAGGAGGGTTTGACCAGGTCAGAGCAGGACTTACTCATCAGGGAGGTCTTCCTGCATCATCCCAGGCTTTTCCCCGCTGGGTGCTCAAGGGGTGGGAGAGTTGTCAGCCCCCAGACCCAGGCTAGCAAGCTGAGGCAAGAGGGGGTATGCAGTGCATGCATCTGTTGATAATATGGAGCTTTTCAATCTCCCTCCTGCCTGTCAGACTGTCTGCAGCAAACTGACAGGCGAGCAAGGTAGCCTGAAGCTGATACAAGTCTTTATCACCGGATTAGCAAAACAATAGCCTCTCTCCCATTACTTCAAACTCTTCTTAAACATCTTACTGGGGTGACCTGTTGATTAGCTCCAAAAGCCCTGTTCTGTATGCCTGCCTGTCCCAGTGAAATTGGAGAGACACACACAGACACCTCTCAGCATTAGCTAGCACACCACGTGCTTAGGATCCATAGGGCTGGGGTTTGTGCTGTCAGAGAGGGGAGGAAGGGATCCCTGCTTAAGCAGCAAGTGGTGAGAGGGGAGGGAAAGGGGGAGGGGGACACAGGGAAGCCAGCAGACCCTGCTGTGTCTGCAAGTCTGTGCTGGAGGAGCTCTGCCCAGGGAGCAGAGGGGAGGGGCCAGTCCTGCTGTGGAGCAGAGAGCCCTGCCCAGCCCAGAGAGCATGCTGGGATGCTGGAGGTGTCTAGTTTATTTTAAACCAGCAAGGGGTCTGGGACAGATAATACATAAACTGCTTTGAGCCAAATCAGTTAAGTCCAATACTACATTCAACCAGGTTTATCTCAAAATGGTTTCAGTCATTGTCACTGACAAAACGATTTATGTGCACTGAACATCTGTTCTGTTACAGATTTAAACTGGTTTCTGATCACTTAAACCAGTTTGTTTGTAATGTCTGTCCCTAGCCCATATTATCTGCAGACTGGTCACATTATCAGCAGGGTCTATATGGAGTTACCATAATTTATTTTCTTATCTTAATCACTGCTTAAAGCATTGAAGAATGCAAACAATGTGAGTGCTTAAAAATGGTAGTTTTGCTAGGACCAATTTTGTAACATGTATGAGAATTAAAATTAGCACAAAGTAACTGTCTGCTCACGTCCGTTAGCAAATCACATTTATGAGAATAAGCCATGTACTCAGATTGATATATTGCTGCTTAAAGCTTTGGGTCTCTCAGAACCTTTTAAAAATTCCAACCTGCCACTGTCACTTGAACAGGACATGCTCAGAAAAGTGACACATGCCCAGGGAAAGGACAGTTAGAAACTGTCCTTTAAACCACCGGTGAGACAATGCTTTCATAACAACTATGGTTGATCACAGATATCACTCATATCTTCCAAAGGGCTTTTTACATCTATATATGGTCAGCGGATCATGGGATAGAATATCTGTTTTGTTCTCCTAGAATCAGATAGCTACTGTCCATTGCAAACTTATGTGGGCTGGAGCAATACACTTGTAAAAGTTTGATTTTCTGTAGAATTAAAAAAAAAAGGAGCTTGATTGTCAGAAATGTACTACTTTTTGAGAACAAGAATTCCAAGAGGAAGCAGGGGGCCAAGGAAAGGTATTAGGGTAAGGGATCAGAAATAACAAGGGAGATAAACAGCCGTCCTGGGATTGGTAGGAAGAACTGACAGAACAGGAAATAAATTAAACCTATGTTGCATATCCATATAAATTGTCGGCAGAACACTTTGGCTCTTATCTGAGAGGAATACCTTGTAGCCTCCATGAAGTTAATTCAAAGGTATATATCATCAACTGTGTTGGCTTGGCCATGGCTAATTTTGCTTCTTTACTCTTATCATTACTAAGCATTGTTAAATATGATAGAAACACCAGGTTAAAAGTTGGCCCATGAGTAAACTTGAAGATCTGTTGAATAATTAGAGAATTATTAAAGGAAACCTTCAAGTGTTTAATTCCATTTACTTCTGCAGGAAAGCCTGGCAAAATAGGGAACTAATTCTCTAAGAATTTTAAGAAAAGTGGTAAGTTGAAACATAGGTGATGATGTGATCTAGGCCTGTTGCAACCAAGGGGGCAGCAAGAACCACAGTGTTTGCTCTGGGTTAACTAATGTTCTGAATCTATCACAGGGACTGATGCCAATGCTAGCTCGTGTCTCCTCTCCTGCTTGTTGTTTTGATAGTTTTGACCTGCTACAGCCTCATGACAACTCAATTCCTTGAGAGCAAACACCTCTGCCCAGGCCCCTAACCAAACTGGCAAAAAATGTATATTCTAGAATTTCCCTCTCCGCCTTAGATGTTATAGGGTTTTCTTTTCTCCATCCGTGGGAAATTACCCTGACAGCAATTAAATTAATAAAAACATAATGTATTAACAGAATTAAAACCAAAATAAAAAATGTTTACTTAACATACGTTAGTATGACATTCCTCCTAGGCTAGGCTGGTTAGTTACAGAGACAGGAGGGTGAATCACTTACATCCCCAGGAAGCAATCCCCGTTCTCTGACTACATTGATCAGTCTCAGTTTCTTAGCTCTTTAGGAAGACAACCTGTTGCTATGTCCAGACATCTTTCCATTCAAGCCCCTCCATCTGGATCACCTAGGCTGTCTCTATATACCCCCCTTGATCACTGCTTTAGGCAGTGATGATCCTTGAACAAAGGGTCGGACCTTCTGAAGTTCCTCCCCTCCTTATGATTTTGTTTTCTGCTTTGTCCTGAAATTTAGGCAGAGCCATTTGGCACTTTCTTGCTCTCTGCTGTCTTAGCAGCTTCCAGCTCCAGCACCCAAGTCATTTATGAAGTCCTGTGAAGAAGAGAAGTATTTTAAGGTTGGGAAAATTGATGCACAGAGAGGGGAAATTAATTCCTCAGAGTAACATTGTGAGTTAATCGGAGACTTGGGAACAGAACAAGGACTTGTAGTTTTACCAACACAATCTGGTAGAAGGAAATTCTACAAATTTTTGTTTAGGAAAAAATGAAATGTTTTGATTCGCTTTTTTTCCAAAATGAAATGGAGTGGCTCACTGCCCTAACCCCCAGATTCTCTGCATACTACCTCCAATTCTGGGGTCTCCCTAGATGGCTCCCAAGGAGTTGAGGGCAATGTAGGGAGGCCATTGTTATTAGAGGAGTGAAGTAGGAAACCTAAAAGTCCTAACTAACTCAAGGAAAACCTGTGGGATGTTGACACTTAAATGACATGTATTTATTTATCTTTATCATACACCATATTCATTCAAGTAGACACATTTCTTCATGATAGAGGGTTTATAATGACAGAGCTCCAACTTCCTCCTGGAGCAGAATATTTCCATCAATAAAAATAGTAAAGATACACTAAGATACAGGAACAGAAATAAATAGCAGCATATATTTAAACAAAACAAATATATATCATAATAAAGCCCCACAGATTAACAGACTCCTCCCCTAAGGAGGAACATGGAGTACTGTGTCTAGTTCTGGGCACCACTGTTTAGCAAGGACATGGACAAGCTTGAGACAGTCCAAAGAAAAGCCACCTGTATGATCAGAGTCTAACACTGCAAGCCATACGAGGAAAGGCTGAAGGATCTGGGACTCTTCAGCCTCTAGAAAAGAAGGCTGAGAGGGGACCTGGTACCAGCTTACGTCTACAATACAGGAGTACATCAAGGGCTTGGTGAGCAACTGTTCACCAGGGCACCCGAGGGGAAAACTAGGACTAATGGTCACAAACTCCTGGAAGACCAATTCAGGCTCAACATTAGGAAAAACTTCTTCACAGTCAGAGTGTCCAGACTGTGGAATAAGCTGCCTCCAGAGGTAGTGCAATCACCTACCCTGGAAATCTTCAAGAGGAGACTAGACAGTCACCTTACTGGGGTCACATGACCCCCAGTTATCTTTCCTGCTTGGTGCAGGGGGCTGGACCCAATGATTTTCTGAGGTCCCTTCCAGTCCCTTACAATCTATGAAACTATGAGAGCAAGAATGAACCATATAGGATGGATATATCTCTTAATATGTGACTGGCCAGCACTCAAATCCTATATACATATGAGTCTATATAGAATAGAATAGGAACCCTAGTGGGGATTAGACAACAATGACTCTCTAGACAATGTAAATTTATACATATTCATGTTTCTGAAAAAAAGTTTTTCCATAGATAGGCTTAGGGCCAGATCCCATTCCACCTCCTACGTACCTAAGTATAATTCTATTCCACTTTTCTTGGATTCCTGAACACCTTTTGGGTAATGCAAAAGGTGGGTATGTCTTTCTCATGTTTGCTGCTTTGATTGATAGTCTTGAGGCTCAGATGATGGCATGTTACAAAAGTTAGCACATTTACATTTTTTTCAAGAACTTGAGCAGAAAGGCTAGGATCACACTTAAGTAACTAATAGGTGAAATAGGATCTAGCTCTTAATTTCACCCAACTCTTGCACTACCAGCTCCAACTCATTGTTTAGAGATAGCATTAGGAATTGTCTCTTTAGTAATTGCTCCTTCTTTATAGAAATCAGGAGCAACAGTGCAGTGGAGATCAGAAATTATAGTTACTATCTAACCAACTAATTGCTTATGACTGCCTATGAGTGTAGTTTGCTACATGGATTTCAGCCAGTGCAATAACCCTTGTCAGGGCGGCAGCTTGTTGGAAACTTCTGATGAAGCTTTTTATCAGAAAACGATGATTTGTAGACTAAGAAATGTTTTGTGGAAACCTACATCTAATATAATAAAGGGCTTTGTCTGTCTGCCTGTTCGTAACACTTTTGGCCAACTGTGCACGTGCTGTGAAAAGGGCAGGTGGCAATTGGCTGTGTGGGCCCGGGCTGCATGGGCCCAAGTTTTCACCACTTCCAGGGAAGTTTGTGGAAGTGGTGAACACGCACCAGCTGCCTGAGCAGCAGGGCTGCTCTACGCCTCCCTGCCTGAAGCAGCGGTGGCTCCCTCCCCACCGCCTGCCTCTGTCTCCTCCCCCAAGCAGTGGGGCTACCCCATGCCTCCCTACCTCAGGGCAAAGGGGGGGATCACAGTGGAGGTGCCCCCCCACTGCCTATCCCCAATGCCCCCCAGAACAGCCAGTAGGGAGGGGGAGGTGTTGGGTAGGGAGGGTGAGAGGGGAGTGGGGAGGGGAGGCAGGTGGACATGGGCCAGATGGACTGGGACAGCCAGTGGAGCGGGGGTGGGGGGGTGAGGGCTGACATGGGGCCAGATGTGGAGTTGTAGGCAGAGGAAGATTTTTTTTTGCTGGGGGCTGAGCACGTGTGCCCCCCTCCATGGGAATGTCTGTGGGGGAAGGAGCAGGGGAAGGGGAAAGGGCCTGAGGGGAGGAAGGGAGTGGGGCTGGGATCAGGAAGGAGTGGAGCAGAGCTGGTCCCAGGATCGGAATCAGGGCTGGGGCCCACTGGGCCCTTACAGCTGCCCCTTCCTCATGCCCAGGGTCATTGCCTGACTCCAGCAGCCCCTGTGAATCCATCACTCCGCAGCCCCACACCAGCCTCACACTGCCTGGGGGGGCCTGGAGCTAGGGGCTGGGGTGGGGCTAGCTTTGGCTGCACCACTGGGCCATAAGGATATAGAACTTCTGGCACCCCCATGCCCACCCTGCCCCGCCCTGGGTCATCCCCGGAAAGAGCCCAGCACAGCCTGGTGGCTCCTTCAGAAGTGCAGCACCAGGGAGCCAAGGAGGGGGGCATGTGGCCCCCTGACATTTGCATGAGGCAAGGGCAAGCAGCGAGGCACATGGCCCTGCACTGCTTTCAAAGGCAGCAGTGAGGCACAGAGGCAGGGAGCAGGCAGAGCCCAGCCTGCAGCTTCAGCCCACCTTTACCCTGTGAAAATATTGGTGGGCCATGTGCCCCCTTTGGTTCCTCAGTGCTGTGTCTCTTGAGGAGCTGTTGGGCTCTGACTGTCCTGTGACCCAGCCTGGCCGGGGCCCCATTCATGGTGAACCCCATAGTGCAGCAAGGAGCAGGGCAGGGGTGAATGATTCACTCCTGCCCCTACCACACTCCCTCCTGCACTATGGGGGTCTCGGTCTTCCCCCCCCCCAAGCCCAGGCAGTAAAGAAAGCAGATTGAAAGAAACTTATCTGCCTGCTGGGCTGGCTGTGATCCTGGCTGCGGAGGACATCTCAGCATGCATGCCCCTCCCCTCTTTTGCAGCAGCCTGTGGCCAGATGCCCTGTGGCCATAACTGCTGCCCTGTGTTTGGGGGGACTGAGCCCCGTTAGCTCCCCCTTCCACCGCCTATGTATCCAGCTGCATCTTCCCTGCATCTACTGCCCACTATGCATATACACATGCCCCAACCCCACCTCCCAGTGCTACCCTGCCACAGCACTGTACTCTGTTGCCTTCCCTGGGAGCCCTGTGTGGAGGCAGCAGGGTAGAGTGCCTCAGCAGGGGTGGTTCTGGGGGTGGGGGCTGTGGCCACCACAACATTCACCCTAGCCCCCATGTGGCTGATGCTTCCAGTGCAGCTACCACCCACTCCACTCCCAGCCCCTGTCGGGAAGAGGCTGGTGCAGCCTGCAGACCTCAGCAGCAGCCCGACCTGGCCCCATGCAGAGATCCAGGGGACACATGTCCCTTATGCCCCCAAGGGTGCACACAGCTTCAGGAGTGGTTCCCCACTTTCCATCAGCCCCCTCCCACACCCCACCCAGGAGTCTCTTTCACCCTTTCACCATCCCTGCCCTACTCCCTCACTCATTGTCAGGGCCTCAATCTCCACCCCCCACCATGAATTACTGCATGGAGGCTGCTCCCCAAGCTGCCTGGCTGCATTCCTAGCTGCCTGTATGGTGACATGTACAACACACATTGGTGACATTATCAGCTACACTGGGCAAAAAAAGCCAGTAATATTAATTTTCCTTTTATCTCCACTGAGATATGTGACCAATATATTGGTGCATCTCTAGATGGGTTCTCCAATTTTGTTTGCCCAGGGCCACAATAAATCTTAATCTACCTCTGGGCATGGACTGGTGCTGGATGTGGAGTGGTGGGGGCATGGAGTGGGGCTGAATATGGAGCACTGGGAGGAGAAGCAGGGCCAGACGTGGACTGATGGTTGGGGGGGCACAGGGCTGAATGTGGGGCTCCATCCCTGCCTGCCCCCACTCCCAAGTCATTCTTGACAGGCAATTTGCTAGTGTTTTAATAAAATGTGAATAGTTCTGATTCTGATGGAACTTCTGTTTTTTCTGACCAGTTGCCTCACAGGCTACTGAGAACATCAACTTTGCAAGATCACTGCTCAGGCACAGCTCTGCCATATGCACTGCCTGAAAATTGGGGAGTAAGGGTTTTCAGATTACCTACTTCAGGGCTGACCCCAAAATCTTTGCAGGATTTCTCAGGGTCTAAGCTCCCTCATGGAGAACTTGCAGGTTGTGCATAAGGAGTATCATGACCCTGGAAGCTCTGGGAACAGTACATTTATGGCCAGCCTGTAAAAATGCCTGCCTGTTATGTCAGGGGTAGGGGGGTTGGG
>NW_017728964.1:517038-518132 GCF_001723915.1 Gavialis gangeticus
GTCAGGGGTAGGGGGGTTGGGGGTGGGGAAGAGGTGTCCTTAAAAAAACTAAGCAAAGAGGAGTTTGATTGAAGTTCTGTTGTCTAAACAAGGCTGCATATTGAAGAACAGAGCACACCAGTGCCACTTGGTGTCCAAGTAGGAATGCAGCACTCTGCAAGGAGCATTCTCTCAGGGCTTTGTAGCCTACTGAAGCCTCTGTAGTCTCCCCCCTCCAGCCACATCCTGATGTTGAATCCTGTTGCCTGCCTGTAACATTGCTGGGTTGCAGGTAGGCAGACAGTAGTCCTTCCCAGGTCATTTTGGGATGGGGTGGGACAGAGCCAGTGGGGGTAAGGTTGGGAGATGGGCTAGGGGAACAGCATGTTTCAGGCTGTATTTGAGGGCATCAGGGTGTGGGGTGACCACAAGGTTGCCAACTTTTTCTGACAAGCTTTGTTCTGATATTAAAACCCTAAAATATGAACCCAGCCCTTGTCAAGGGCCTGGTAGAAGGGTTACATGTCATTATGTAAAACATATGTCAGTAGAAATATGTCAGTAAAAGAGTTTGGTTGTCAGTAAAATGTTTTCTGACTGTCAATTACAAAAAAAAAAAATTGTCTTGGGTTGGCAACCCTTTCTGATACACTTGCCTAAAGCAGTCCTCTCTGGCACCAGGCTTGGAAGCTTCCTATTCCATGGCAGGGGATTCCTTTGATCATATAAGGCTCTACAAGCCTATCCAGGTTGGGAAGGTCCCCAAGCACAGTCCTCAGTTAGGGATCAAATGTAGCCAGGGTAGTTTCTGGGAGACAAGGCAGAAGTCTGCTCTGCTTTTCAGAAAAGTTCAATCATAGCAAAACCAGTTTTCTTCAGCAGGATTTCAGATTCTGAACAAAACTGTTCATACATCGGAGTTTCCCATAGAAGAGGAATTCTGAATCATGACCAGCTCCAGTTACTGTGTTTCACACTCTGCTTCAGGTGGTCCCACCCTTCAGTCTGACTTCCAGCCTAGCAGCAGCTTGTCCCATGCCTCAATATTTCTTCTCATCCAGCTCCAGTCACCCTGATGGATGCAGGTGTCGCTGTGGATGTAGTCTTTCTGGACT
>NW_017728964.1:518143-521195 GCF_001723915.1 Gavialis gangeticus
TTCCGACCCTTAATCTATGAATCTATGAATCTATGACTCTCATCCTGCTATTCAACCATTGTAGGCACTCCTGCCCCTTGGTCCTACCTCCCAGCCAGATCTAGTTGATACTACCCATGAACCTTTCTTCCTATCCAACTCCACTCACTCTTACCCTTTAGCTCTTCTTTCCCATCCAGCTACAGTCATATTCACCCATCAGCCCTGCTTACCAACCAAATCCTGTCACTCCTGCCCCTTGGGCCTGTTTTATACCATGTTTTATATGGTCAGTGCAGGTTGTGACTCCCTTTAGTGTATTTCTTAGATTTTCAGGGGTTATGGGGACTTACTTCCATGTGCCTAGTGGCATGAATACATAAATGTAGTGAACATCAGAAATGTCAATATGGTCTTGAGTTGAACAACCCCACACTGTGCTTGCCTTAGGCAACCCAGTTTGTGAGCAAACAATACTGCAAATAACTATACCACCAAGCTGGTTCTCATACTACCCAGTTTGCTGCCCTTTGGCAATATCTGTCCTTCACAGATAAGAGGCACTTAAACTCTGAGGCCCAGCCAGCTATTCCTTAGTGGAAACAATGTCAGAAATGTCTCCCTACCATTTACACTGAAGAGGTAGGCACACTCTGCTCCCTAGAGTGGTGGCTGTGAGCAGGGTTTAATGATTGCTTTTGCCTAATATTTGCTTCAATGGAGATTTATGGTTGCATGTCAGATTTAAGGCACCTTGGCTCTTCTCTCTCTCCCACATTCTCCCTAGAGAGGCCTAGGCTCTTCTAATTGTCAGTAGGACTCACTCCCATGAAGATTTACTGGGGGTTCTTCTAGAGTTTCAAAACTGAGTTAGGCTTAAGCTGTAAACGGAGAGTGAACAGGGTCATTACAGGAGGGTCTTTGCAGAATGGTTCCCTGTCCCTCACTTTTCCCTCCAGTAATGTTCAGGTTTGTGCATGGAGACAGAGAGACCCCCCACGTGTCAGTACCCCAAATCTTCTTTCCTTATGACAGGGTCACCTGTACAGCAAACTCCATGGTGCTGAGATATAGCTGCACCCAACCAGATAGGAACCAGGTGAACCACTGTCCCAGTTGCCCTCAGTGAGGGAAGCTGTTCAGTGAAGACATCTAGAGGAACCATGCAACAGAAGAAGCCAAATCTGTCCACAATGTATGCACAGACATATTGATCTCCAGCTCCCTTTTCTTCTATTGTGAGGCACCACAATGAATGCAACAGCTGCACCTGAGGCACCATCCATGCCATGGCACTAATGACAAGCCAGAAATCTGGGTAAGAAACTTCCCCCTAACCTATGGGATCAGGTAGGGGTAGCATCAGTCCTGCAAGCCAAGACTGGCCTCAACTCTCAGGGATAAGAGGCAGTAAGGCTGGTTTATGGATAGGACTGTGGACTAGAAAGCAAGATACTTTGGTGTATCCTGGGCTGTGCTGCAAGCTTTCTGTGTGATTTTGTGCAAGTCACTTAATCTGCCGTGTTTCACTTTCCCTTGCATAACAAGGGGTGGTCCTTTTCTGTTACCAGGGAACATAATATATATGTTAGCAACTCCTGAGGTTCCTTCATCCCTCATTTTTTTATTATAACTCAGGGGAAACAAGAAAAAAATCCAGTTAATTCAGCCCTATTCCTCTAGCCATCATGGTGAAACAGCTAATAATTGGGACTGGATGCGCCTTCAGTTAGCTCACTTCCCATTGGAAAGGCATCCTAGGAGGTCCTCCATCAGTGAGTAGTGTCTCCTGAGTCAGGGGGGGCACTTTCCACCCCAGTGGACAGTCAGTAACCGGGGAGGTGCCCCCATGGCCAATCCCACAGACGAGTGGGAGAGTCCCTCTGCGGCTGATCCTGCCAACTGGTGGGTGTGTCACCCCACGGCCGATCCTGCCGACCGGGGGGAGAGGGGGTCCCCCCGCAGCCAATCCCGCTGACCCACAAGAGGCAGCAGTGCACCGCTGGCACTTCTGGGTGAGTACAATTGGCCATGGAGGGACTGCTTCTCCTGGTGCCCCCTCTTTCTGGCTGGTGCTCTCAGGGGGGGCACCAGTGCTCTCGCCTGCCCCCCCTGCCCAGGAATGATGGCTGTCAGGGGATGCTCCAGCATTCTCAGGGGGTGCGTGTACACCCCCATGCACTCCCTACATGTCACCACTGTCCTCCATAAACAGCCAAAGTGAACACACCTGTGTTTCTCCATGATCAACTAATGTTGCTGCTTTCCTGCAAGGCAGAAAGACAGCTTTATTCAGCAAAATAAAATAAAATGTTGAAAGTCAGAGCAGCCCAGAGCAAGTGAAAGTCAAAGTGTCCGGAGCAGTGAAAGTACAGGAGGATTCACTGCAGGCAAAAGAGAGATGAATGGATCTCCAAACTTATTAAGATAAAGGTCACTTGCCTTGATGCCAGATTACAGGGTTGAAGAGACACTCTCTTTTTACTGTTTTTTTCCTCTGTTTTATTTTTACAATTACAAGATGTATGAGTCACATCAGCCAGAATCTGCACTGCCTTACATCTAGCACTTGCTTGTGAAATGCAATTAAATGGCTGAAGAGTTCAGGAGGGGCAGCATTTACCCCATGAATCCCTCCAGAACAGTGATATGAATCCACCAGAAGGCGATTGATCCAGTACCATGCCTTAAATTTTCCTTCCCTTCCCAGCACTCCCTCTGCCTTTCAGACCTGTGAATATGGATTAGGATATCAACTCCTATACCAAGAAACAGAAAGGAGTAGGGTAGATTTACTCCTCCCAGTGTCATCTATGGGAAGGATCACAAACGAAGGGATGATTGAATGAATGTAATTAACTAGGAAAGTTGTGGCTGGAGTGTAGACATTCACTTGAAGACAATTCTTCATAAGACTAATGAGAGTCTTGGTAAAACTGTAGGGGAAAGTGCCAGTTGGATCCTTTGTACCGCCAACTTAGGCATCACAACACCTAAAATTTCTGGCTCCAGGATGGTTATTGAATGAAATGGGGTTAGTTGCCTAGGATCCCTTTACATTTTTTTGGTGGGA
>NW_017728964.1:521206-522180 GCF_001723915.1 Gavialis gangeticus
GTGGGAGTGGGGGGCGGGGTTGGGGGGGGAAGAGAGAGAGTAAGACACCTCAGAATGGTAATTCTGATATTCTGGACACTGAGTGCAGAGCTGCTTAGATCTAACTACTAGGAAATTATGAGCACTAGGATGTGCCTGAATTCCTGCCCCTCTCTGGAGCATAGATGACTGACTCGGGTTGGATCACTGGGTGCCTTTGTAACACTGATTAGCTGGTTTTAGTATTTGGATCCCAGGGAACCAAATCTGAACAAATCTAAACTGACTATTAAAGACAGAAATATTTTTCCATACTTTTCTCCACAATGCTGGTGTTATAGCCCAGAGTTAAGGTTATGTGGGTAGCCCCACAGTGTATTTCCAGACTTACCCATGTTTGGATTTCTTTTAAATTGAACTAACTGAAGATTTGTAATGAGGTTATAATGCTTGGTTCTAGTGCAAGTAAAATATCCTCGCTGCTTCTTAATGCCACCCCCCCGCACACACACCTTTTACTCCCAGTTACACAGTCTCTGCCTTATTTGAATGTAAAGAGAGATAGTTAGCTATGTTAGACAGAAGTCAGACAGAAGGCAGAGCAGAGTAGCATCTTATAAGCTAACTAATTCAGAGAGTCTGTTGCAAGGCCTACTGCCTTGGCAAGAATAGTAGTTAGGTAGTCTTTTACTGGAGATGTGTAATTTGAGGTTGGGGTGCGGGGGAGGGAGGGGGTGCATGTAAGCCAGGAAACACTTTTACCCCAAGGCTGCCTAGAGATGTATGTCATTTTCCAGGAGGAGATTAAGGTCATTAATGATCCAGGTCCAAAAAAGAGGACACCTGTCACCGGGGTGGGGGGGGGCAGGGGAGCAGGCAGGGGGAATATGATGGTAGGGGTGGGCAGTGACGTGCTGGTGCCCTGCTTCTGCCCATTCTGTTGCCCCTCACTGACAAGCCGCACCCCACAGCCCTGGTGCTGCCCCTCAATCCAG
>NW_017728964.1:527180-535429 GCF_001723915.1 Gavialis gangeticus
TATGATGGTAGGGGTGGGCAGTGACGTGCTGGTGCCCTGCTTCTGCCCATTCTGTTGCCCCTCACTGACAAGCCGCACCCCACAGCCCTGGTGCTGCCCCTCAATCCAGACCCACTGACCCCAGCTCTGCCAGTGCCCCTCACTCCCAAACAGCAGTACCCTGCCCCCCACCCCTTTCTGGTGCCCCTCACTCCTGACCCGCAGCCCCCTGGTGCTGCCTGTGCCCTGCACACCCAACCCACAGTCACCCATCCAATCACCTATGCCCCTCACTCCTGATCCGCAGCCACCGGCCCCCTTCCCAGTCCTGTAGTGCCCCTCACTCTTGACCCATAGCCCCTGCCCCTCACCCCTGCCAGTGCAACGCACTTTTGACCTCTTGCCCCTTGCCCTGCCGGTGCCCCTCACTCCTGACCCGCAGCTCCCGGCTTCCCCAGCCCTGCTGCCCAAGCAGCTCCCGCACTGCGAGTGTGCCAGCGCTCTCTCTCTCTCTCTCTCTCTCTCTCTCTCTCTCTCTCTCTCTCTCTCTGTGTTTACCTGGCTTGTTGGAACCCGTGTGGGGAGCACGTGACCCCGACAGCCAATCATGTTGCCTGCTGCTCCCAGCTTGGAACAGCCAGCCCCAGAGAGCAGAAAACCTAGACATTTGCTGTTATTTTAAAAACCCACCCGGGCTCAGCACAAGGGTCCAAAAATGAGTACATATCTGGGAAAACCTGGACGTATGGTAACCCTAGATGTGTCCTTGCAATAGGCCCACATGTAAAAGTGGGCTCTCTCATCATTATGGGCCACATCACTGAACCTGGATTATAACATCTGGGTTCATTTACCAGCTCCTCTACCGATGTTATATATGCCATTACCATCTTACAGTCCTCCTCTACTGTCTACATTGGACAGACAGGATAGGCTTATGCAAAAGAATGAATGGATTTCTCTCACATCAATTCCCAAAGGAGCAAAAGCCTGGGGCAGAACACTTTCACCTCCTTGGACGTTCCATCACTGACCTCAGAGCAGCTGTTCTTAAACAACAATTTAAAAAACAACTTAAAACAAAATTGCAAAACAACAAACGATTCACTGACTGGATTCTGTTAAGTATGGTCTAAACCAGGGGTGGGCAAAATGGTAGATCCAGCCAGCAGCCAGACTACATTTTCCTGCAGCCCCTGCCTGCATCGCTATGGAGACCTCAGGGGTGGTGGTCCATGACAACATGGGGCCATGATGGCCCTGCACTCCTAGGGTCTCCATGTACAGCAGCCCAAGCAGCTCTGGCTGGATGTGCAGATGGGCAAAGAGCTGCTCCTAAGCCAGAATCTTGTGGTGGTGACAGCATGGGCTGGAGCCACAGCAGAGCCGCAGTTCACTGCCCACATGCCCCTGCCATGAGTGCAGATTCTGTGGCAGGGGCATGCAGGCAGTGGATCATGACTCTGCCCTGGCTCTGGCACCATGCTCCCACTGCAGCAAGATCCTGGCCCCAGCCCCAGAGCAGCTCCCTACCCAGCTGCACACCCTGCCAGCACCACTTGGGCCAGTCTCCATGGAGGCCCTGGGAGCGTAGAGCCATCATGGCCTGGTGCTGTCATGGTCCAGCTGCCCCCAAGGTCTCCATGGAGACCTGCCAGAGCAATGTGGGCTGAGGAAATGGAGCCCTTAGCATGCCCAAGCTGGCCCATGGGCCAGACTTTGCCCACCCTGGTCTAAACATAGACTGGATTCTCATCCCTGAGCTAGCTTCTATAACCCCTGTGGGTGTGCCCTGACATGTAGATGTGTGGGCTTGCAGCAGCACAAAAAGTATGCTGTTGCACATGCTCCTGAACATGTGTTGCCTATTCCCCACTTAACCACCTTAGAGTCTCTCATCAGTCTCCTTTCCTCCTCCTTTCTTATTTTTTGAATTTAAAGGTATACTTTCTAGTTAGAAATCTTCCTCCCTGCAGGTCCATTCATAGCATCTTGTGAAGTTGCTTACAAAAGCTTTTGCCTCTCATTTAATTTAGTTTCTTATCCAGGAATTATGGAAAGGTTCGCTTCATGCTTGTTTATTGCGGTCTTGTTTCTGTAAGTCACTTGGAAATGGGTTGACAGGCTCAGAAAACCAAGAGATGCCTCAATGAATCTGGAGTTATAAAGAACCTTGCTTTTCTGGGTTCAGAGCAGATACCATGGAAGAAATGAAGGCCATGACTAAGAACAGTTCTGGCCTGCTGGCCAAAGCAGAGAGCATAGGAGTCAATCTCATTTGGCTCTGTTGTTATTACAAAAGAACAATATATTACATCCCTCAAGAGGCCACAGTGGACATCACCAGAATTTCCTCTCTGGTATTCATCTGAGATGGTGAACACCTTCACTTGGTACTAATGAACAACCAAGTATCTCAAGAGTTTAAGAATAGAGTGCAAGCCTTGTGTCTCCTAGTCTGGTTTCATCCTATGTTAGGGATACTCAGTTCTCTCTGACTGCTTTTCAATATGATTGGGGAATTAGATCCTGCCCTGACTACCCCTGTGTAAGGCCACTGGTTTCTGCTACCTCAGTTATGAGTCAGAAAAAAAACCCTGAACCAAGCCCTGCTCTGTGCCAAATGGCATTCACTTTTGGGCCTGACAGAAAATGAAAGAAAAGACCTGGCAAAGCAAACACCAAGTCATGCTCTGGAGTTTGCTCTGATTTTAACTAGCACCAAAGTTAAGGGATGCAAATAAAATTTTATTGAGTTGGACAAAAGACATGCCAGTAAATGTTCCTTTCTAGCTTTCCTCTACAAGAATATCTTTGAATAATAGGATTGCGTTTTTCCAAAAATATTCTTTAGTGATTTACATCAGTATCACATTAAAGCAAAGTATTAACGTCCTTTTATTAATGGAATAAGACACACAAGTCGTATTATATTAGCGATTTCCACAGCGTAACTTAGTAACTTATTTTTAATATTCTCATGGAGACATGCCAACAGGATAATATTTTTATATTCTATAGCAGAGAAACATTTTCAGCTGCTTTTGACCAACTTTAAATTGTTCTGGAGTGCAAAGAAATGTGACTAATCTAGGCAACTGTGAGCAAGATTAGAGGAGCCTGGATGGGGTTCTGCTGGGATAAAATTCTGGCTACATGGGTGTCAACAGCAATGGGTGTCCCATTGACTTCACTTGGGCCATAATTTTGTCCTGATCCACAAGAGTTCAGGACAAAAGAAAGATCACTGATACTCCTGACACCCTGTGCCCCTTTCCAGGGCCATGAGCAAGTCATCGTGGAGCTGCTGTAGGTGTGCAGTTTTTCACTGTTCCTGCCACTTAAGAACAATGTTCCCCCACTTAGTTGCAGTTATACACTTTGGGTGGATCGGGTGGAACTTTCTTTCCCTGTAGTTATCTAAGCAGCATGTTTTAGTTGTCTAAGGGCCAGATTCTATTCCACCCATTAAACACATGAGTGGATTTGGGCACCTAAATGAAGTTCTCTTCCATCCAGCTGATGTTCCTGAACAAAAAATGTTTAATTCAAAGGTTGGTAGGTCTCCCTTTTCCTGCCAGCTTTTTTTTTATGACTTAGTCTTAAGGGGCAGACGGTGTTACAAAACAAGACGCATTAATGAATATTCAGAGACTTGCACAGGGTGGAATATAATCACACTTAGACACGTGACTAACTGGTAGAACAAGATATGGCCCTCAGTGGTATTTTTGGCACTTAGAAGTAGTAATTGTGTTTTCTAGCAGTGTGGATGCATAAGTGGGCACATGTTTTATGTGCACAGGCAGAGCAGTAGGTTATACACTGACTAGGCCTGTACATTGCTATGTGCACATGACTGTGGTGGATGAAAGCTCTCTTATGTTTCAGCAGCAGTAGCTGAGTGAGTTAATTTGGTCCTGGATATGACTGTAAACTGCATCTGACTGGAGGGCCTAGTGGTAATGTGGTAGGGCTACTCATGATGGGGTAGCTCCTATAAAATTGTGCAATGTCAGCCTCCAAGTAAGGTGAGCATAGGCCACCTCAAAAACCTAGCCCCCACTGTCTTGTGGGTATTCCTTAGTTGGAAAAAGACTACGGGACTTCACCCAACAGAATTATGTCCTTGCTGAAGTGTAAGACAGTCAGCAGAAGCTCTAAATCTGTTGCTCCCTGGCAGAAGCTGCACTCAGTCTGGTTTTTGGATTCTGTCTCAAAGATTTAAGTGGGGGTGGGGGTGGTAGGTTTAGGGCAGCCTCCATTCCTCCATACTCTTTACCTAGGCATACATGTTGAAGGTCTTAGTGTGATGGTCACAGGACTAAAAAGCACAAAGAACCTGGGCAGCTATCAAGCATCTAAGCATCCTTATTCAGGAGTGGCCTGCTTGCTTCTCTTGAGGAAGACTTTTGAAAAGATGGGCCAAAAAAAGCCATGCCCAAATCCAGTCTACCCTGGCCAAAGTGAAAAGCAACTTTATGTTGGAATGTTTGGACTCTGACCCCTGGATTTGATTTGGACCCTGATTTATGGAAAATGGCATTACTAAATTCTGAACTGTAGATTCAGAATAGACATTGCTGTATTATCAGAAACTCAGCTCTCAGATACAGGTTCTGTCCAAGAGAACGATTACACTATACTCTGGCATGGGAAGCCAGCAGGAGAAAGGAGAGAGCAGGGAGTAGGTTTTGCTATTAGAAACAGCTTACTATCTTCCTGTGAAAGCCCCATTGCTATATCTATTTGACTTGTGATGCTCAGACTCCATACATAGAACAGCTTCATCCATAGTTTAGTGTCTCTATTCCTACTCTTCAAGCTAGTGATGAGGGACAACACATTTTCTACTAACAACTAGAAGAGGTTGAGAAAACTCACAGAAATGAGATCTTTATAATACTTGGTGACTTCAATGCAGGAGTTGGATGGAGTTTTGAGAATTGGCCTGGTATTTTGGGCAAACACGGAACTGGTAATATGAATGAAAATGGTCAGCAAGTGCTAGAACTCTGTGGAAGTAAAAAATCTGTGCTTTACTAACTCTTACTTTGCTGGGGGGAAAAAATCACAACAAAGGCATCATAGACATATCCAAGATCAGAGCACTGGCACCAGTTAGATCTGGTACCTACCAGGCACAACCACCTGAAAGAAACCTTGCACACAAGGGCTTATCACAGTGCTTACTGTTACACTGACTGTGCCTTAGTCTGCTGCAAATCTGAACCAATGCCAAAAAAAAATCGTAGCAAAATTACCAGTCTTACTCAGATTGACCATCAGCCAAACTAAAGACATAGAAAGATGTAGACTATTCAGTGAAGCTGTGAAAGCAAGTTTGCCAAACAACTCAACCACTGAGGCTTAGGAAATCTTAAAAACTAAGTACAATGCTGCTTAAACAGCATTTGGCAAAAAAAAAATCAAGAGAAATGTAGACTGGTTTGAAGAGCACTCAAACCCTTATACCACTGGTTGAGAACAAAAGAACAGCGTCAAGAAGAAATCTCCCAACACCACAACCCTAGAGAGTTTGAGAAAGGCTTGAAGAGAAATAAAAATGAGGCTAAGAGGTATACCCAAGATTTTCTGCTGAAACTGTGTGATGATATTCAGAAAGCAGCTGATGCAGGTGATAGTGATGGAATGTATGAAGGCATCAAATGAGCAACTGGTCTAGTCAAGAAGAAAACAGCTTCGCTGAAAAGACTTAAGTGGTTTATCATTGATAAACAAAGACTTCTCAAATGTTGGACTGAACACTATGGAATACTATATTCCAGTGCGAATGAAATAAAAACAAAGAGCTCAAAAGATTACCACAGTCTGAAGTTATGAGAGATTTGGACAATGAGCATACATTAGAAGATTTGCACAGTGCCATTAAATCAACTCCTAGGAACAAGGCATCCGGCAACAACTGTTTGCCTGTTGAAATCTACAGATGTGCCAATGACTAACTGAGAGCTCCATGAAGTTATATTGCTCTGTTGGAAAGAGGAAGATTTCAAAGATGCTTGGTTTGTACACTTATACAAAAACAAGGGGGATAGAAGCAACTGTGACAACTAGAGTAATATCTCTCCGTTGAACATTATCAGAAAAGTTGGCACTCACTTTATGCTTCCTAGACTGTAGTATCTAGTTGAAAGAATCTATTCTGAAAGTCAATGCAGTTTTTGCACAGAACACTGTCACTAATATGATATTTCATGTCAAGCAACTGCAAGGGAAGTGTAAAGAAAAGTAATACCACTGTACATTGACTTCATTGGTCAGACAGGGCCTTTTACTGAAGAAACTGGGTTGTCCCCCTAAACTGTTGAACACCATTTGCTCACTATATCAAGATATGAATGCAACTGTAGTGTGTGAAAACAAAGAATCAAATACCTTTGACATCAACAACAGGCTGAAACAGGACTTTGTCTTAGCCCCTGTGCTCTTTAACATCTACATTTTACTCCTGCTTCTTCATGCCTTCAAGTACAGCAATGATGGCGTTTATCTTTGAACCAGCCTAGATGGCATCAAGGTTTAAAGCAAAAACCAAGGTGAAAGAGCTGGTTCTGTGAGATTTTCTGTTTGTGGAGGATGTGTTCTTGTTTGTCCACAGTGAATCTTCCCTGAAAAATCTCTTGGGCGGATTTTCTGTGCTGTGCAGAAACTTTAGGTTGGCAATTAGTCTCAAGACTACTATGATCATGTATCAGGAGGTGGAAGAACCAGTTCCTGGCATCACTTTGGAGGGTAAATCTCCTGGTATTGTTAACAACTTTTGCTTCTTGGGCTCTATGCTCAGCAGGAATCTTGATGTTGTGACTGAACTAATAGAATTGAAAAAGCAGCTAAGAAGTTCAGGCTATTACCGAAACATGCATTGAATAGCAATTTATCCACTAAGGTGAAGATGTAAATCTTTGAGACTTGTGTGCTGTCATCCCTGGTTTATGGTTCAGAAACATGGACTACATATTCTAAGCACATTAGGAGACTGACCAACTTCCACATGAAATGCCTGTACAAGATTGTAAAAATAAAGTGGGAAGACAAAATGCCAAACAAAGGTAACTGAACATGCAGAACTGACGTGCTTAGAAACCACTACCAAGAAAAGGAGGTTGAAATGGTTTAATCATGTCAGGAGAATGGGAGGAGACCATATCCCCAAGAATATTTTGTACAACAAGATTCAAGATGGTTCTAGAAAGTGGGAGTTGGCCTCTATGATGGTAACACAATGTGTGCAAAAATTATACGAAGTCATTCAACAGCAACGTAGAAAGCTGGGAGGAGGAGTGCGCAGAATCCCATCCAGTCTGGAGGGAACATCTGCCACTGGGTGCAGCTCAACATGAAGTGGCTTTGATCCAGAAGATGGAAGCAAAGTGAGAAAAAAGGAGGCAGCATGCTGTAAAGTTGAATTCCAACTCAGACAACACATGGATCAGTGAAACTTGTAACAAGCTGTGACAATCTCAAATGGGGTTGTCAGTAGGGCTGTGCAGAGCAGGTAATATTCGATTCGACAGCCATGTTGAATATTAAACCGGGTCCCGCTTCAATTTGCCGTCCACTTTGAGTCAAAGCGGGTCCACTTCAAGTCGAGGTCGAAGCTCAGTCAAATATTGAAGCTGCTTCGACTTCCCCATAGGCTATAATGGGGAAGGTTGAAGCAGGCTATAACTTTGGCATTTCTTGTCTGATCTTGATGAAACTTGCTGGAATGGTAGCTCCTGAGGAGCCCACAAGGCCTGCCAACTTTCAACAAGATAGGTTCAGGGGGTTTGGAGAAACAGCATCCCAAATTCTTGAGAGAAAACCTCCTGTGACTTCTGCATGGAAAACCACAGGGAGCTCAAAACTACAGGTTTGCTAGCCCCTGAGGAGCCCACAAAGCCTGCCAACTTTCACAGTGATAGGTGCAGGGGTTTGGGGGAAACTGCACCTTAGGCTGCTGACAGACAAAACTCGTGATCCAGATGGAGCGAGGAGGGTGGCGTTCGCTCCGTCTGCACCTGGTGCTTGTGGAGCCCGGCAGCGGGAGGTTCACCTTGAGGAACACCAGCTGCTCCCCCAAACCAGGATCCAAGCAGGTGCGGTGGGGTGTCACAACATCCGCAGCCATGATGAACACCCTCTCGCTTGCACACTGGTCAGTGGACAGGATAGGTATTCCCAGGCAGCTGTGGCCAGATCCGGCCACATCGGGTTGCAGGTTGCCCAGTAGGCAAGGGGTCGCAGTCCAGGGGCTCCACAGGCTC
>NW_017728964.1:535798-536045 GCF_001723915.1 Gavialis gangeticus
GAGTCTCCACATCCTGGATGATTCTGCGCTGCGGGACATTTAGCTCTGCTTGTTTGTCCTGCAGCATCTTGCCCCCCTTGATTCTCTGGTAGAAGTAGCCTGCCACCTTTCTGCATCTGGAAACATGCCTGCTAGTGTTGCTGGCCATCACCGGCAGCCCTGTCCCCCTCCAAGGCATCCCTCACAATCAGATGTAAATTGTGTGCCACACAGCAAATACCAGCAAAGTTGGCATCACAGACTGCCT
>NW_017728964.1:536119-536429 GCF_001723915.1 Gavialis gangeticus
TGAAGGGCTGGCCATCCAGAGCAAGCATCTCCTCAATGGTCTGGGTGACCTTGCTCGCATTTGCAACTGGTCCCTTTTGCCCCAGTGTTCCAGGGTGCCCTGCCTCTGCTGTGGGGGGACGGGGGCTGTGGAGTGAGCAGGGGCCGTTCCTGTGGCAAAGGGGTGGTACCTGTGGAGATGATTCAGCATCCCCAAGGTGGTCATGCATTTTGTTCCCTTGCCCCGGCTGATTTTGGCTCGGCAATGCACACAGATAGCAAACGTGGGATCGTTTGCCAGCTCATAATGATCCCAGACCATGCTAGTACTA
>NW_017728964.1:536440-538804 GCF_001723915.1 Gavialis gangeticus
GTTCCATCTGGGTGGAGGCCTCTGAGGTGCCAGAGAGGGAGGCTGTACACTCCAAGGGGACCCTCAGGGTGCAGCATGTGCCCTTCCGCATTGTGCCGCTGGGAGTCCAGCTACTCATGGGACAATCTACCCTAAAGGCTCCCTGGAAGGGCCTCGGGTCCTCCTGCTCACCCTTCTGCACAAACTCCTGTGCTAACTCATGTGCAGGGCCCAGAAGCGTGCCTGTTTGCATATCCTGTTCACAAGGCTCCCGTCACATGGCTCCCTGTGGGGCTGGGAGAAGTAGGAGCTGGGGCAGGGGGAAATCCTCCTTGGCTCCACTCAGTTACCCCGCAGCTGAGCTATGTCCCTCCCATCACAGGCCCTGCTTACCTCTGGGTGTGCTGAGGGTCGGTGGCATGTTCCACAGCTGCTGGGGGTCGCTGGGGGGCTTCAGGGTGTGGAGGCATGATAAGCTTGCACCTGTGTGTCTTGCACCACTCCTACAGCCTAACTGCGGCTTTTTCCCTTTGATGGGCCCTTTGAAACTACACGCACGTGCAGCGGGCCGGCCACCAGCACCATGCTGCTCCTGTGCAAGGGGGGCCCTACCCAGGGGTTTTGGGGGATCCTGACCTGTTGGAGAGAGTAAGTACTCTCTCCGCCCTCTTCTTTCTCCCTGGGAAGCTGGGAAAAGTAGGAGCTGGGGCAAGGTAAGACCCTCCTCTGCTCCACTCAGCTGCTCCGCAGCTGGGCTATGTCCCTCCCACCATGGGCCCCGCTTACCTCCAGCTGTGCTTGGGGTTGGTGAGGTGCTCTGCAGTTGCTGGGAGTTGCTGGGGGGCTTCAGGGTGCGGGGCACAATGGGCTTGCACCTGTGCATCTTGTGCCACTCCCGGAGCCTAACTGTAGTTACCATAATTTCCATTATGGCAATGCTGTTCATGGGATTTGTGCATCTATCAGAAAGGGATGTTATGTTTATATGACTGTTATGACTTTTCCTTCTTAATGAAGATATTTATTAGTAACCATGGGCTTTTTGAGTACTGCCTTGGTGGTTTGCAAAAACAGCCTGGAGTACAGAATGTGCAGTTTTCTTGAGGAGATTGCATTATTCTGTCTGATAATCAATTTGGAAAATAATACTGTAACAAATCCACAGCCACCTTGGACTTCATGGCTGTCATTATGCAGAAAACCATGGCCACTCACAGCTCCAGGCAAAAGCAGTTTTCAGAATTCCAGTACTCCTGCTTCAACAGCCTACCCTTTGCTTTTTGGGGGGTAGAAAGGATCGTTTGTAGTTGTTAGCAGGATAATGTATGGGTAGGCATACTTTGCATGCTTGTATGCATGTGCTTGTCCAATGTCCTCTGTCTTAGATGCACAAAGAGCACTTGTACATGTGACAGGGGTTTAGTCCTCAGGGTTTTATACTATGCCCCTTAAATTGAAATGGTGACCTTTTAATTGAAACCCATGGGCATTTGTACACACCATGGCGTTTGAACCTTGTTAATTTACTGCACCTTAAAAATGTTAACTCGGGTTATTTTGGTGCATTGCATTTGTGTTTGCACACAATGGGCTTTTGAACGACTTAAGTCCTTTGTGTAATTCCCCGCAGATTCCAGCAGGGGGAGGCAAATGCTAATCTACCCCCAGTACTGTCTTTCCTAATGAGCTACAGCAGAGGCAGCTGTTCACTGTTCAACCAGCCTCACTGCCCAGGCCCCACCCCCTACCCTCCACTGGTAGTCTCATGCTAATTTCCCTCCCACACCTCACTCCAGGCCAAGGTCACCCCAAAACCCTGCCACCCAGTTGCACCCACCTAGGCTTGGGCTGGTTTCCCAGTAGGCGACTCCATGGTGATCACAACAACAAGCCATGTGAATCATCCCCTCCTGTCCTTTTCCTTTCTCCATGTTACAAAGTAATAAGAATTTAAATATATGATTTTATATATGATTTTTTTGTTTTTTTAGTATATAACTGATATGATATCAGACATGTATGGGGTTGAAAGTAGTGGGTGCATGGTGCCAGCCTGGGTGGTTGGTGACTGTGGCTGATGGTGGCAAGGGTGATTAGTGAACATTAATGCGGGTGTACTAAGTGAATACCTGCTGCCTTGTCTGTTTAGTGCAGCATATGGCTTTTGGAGGGGTGTTGTGAAATGTAGAAATGGTGGGTTGTTGGGGTGCAGGAAGGGCCTGGTCTGCTAGACACAGGGAGGTGAAAGCTTACATGTGGTGGCCAAAACTCTGTGCCTCCACCCCTACACCCCCTCTTTCCCCCCACTTGTTGGGGGGTATAAAGATTAACATGGGCAACGTATAAGGGGTGCATGCAGGTGCATGTGCACCCCCTGAGCATGGC
>NW_017728964.1:541636-541903 GCF_001723915.1 Gavialis gangeticus
TCCCACCCACCCACTGCCAACACCACTGGCAGCATCTGCAGGTGATCAGTGATCCTCGCTGGCCACTGTCACTGCCAGTGGCATCTGCAGGTGGTCACTGACCCTTGGTTGGTGCTTGCCACCCCCCGCCCACAGTGCCGGTGGTGTTGATGGGAGCTCCTGCTTACCACCTCCATGCTCCTGGCACAGCTGCCATGCTCCTGCTGCTGCCATGCCCCCCCAGCCACCGGGGGCATGAGCCATTCAAGCTGATTAAAAAAGGTTGAA
>NW_017728964.1:546903-548848 GCF_001723915.1 Gavialis gangeticus
ACCTCCATGCTCCTGGCACAGCTGCCATGCTCCTGCTGCTGCCATGCCCCCCCAGCCACCGGGGGCATGAGCCATTCAAGCTGATTAAAAAAGGTTGAAAACCCCTCTCCTGGGTGCTTAGTGCATGAGGCATGGGGGGCAGGGGCAGGCAATCTCTCATGCACAGTGCGGCTGGCTGTGTCACCCCTCACAAGTCTGGCTTGCACACAAGCATTTTGCCAACGCAGCCAAAAAGGAAAATAAAACATCAAGAGGAATGTTATGTAAAAGAGTGTCTGACTCCTGTCTTTTGTGAAACTATTTGCAAAGCCTGAGTACCAACTGAGGACCTATTTGCAAAGCAGCACCAAGAAGCAGAGCAAGCAGCAGCATCAGATGGGTGGGTGTTGCCCTTGCGGAGTAGAGGTGGATTAATGTTAATATTCCTTGGGTAATAGGGACCCCACCCAGTGGGGACATAGAGGACGCTGCTCCACCTACACTGCATGTTGGGGGGGTGCATTTTGGAGGTGATGCAAAAAACAAAAGCCAAGCATTACACAGAATAGTTGCTAATTGTCCTCATTCAAATGTGTGGGAAGGCTCTCCCATGCTTGGCCCAGCATTGCTGCTTGCTGCTTTTTCTTGTCTGTCAGGTTTGGGGGAGGGAGGACCAAATCTTTCTTGCAAACAGCACTGGACCTGACATAACAGTCCATCCGGCAACTCTTTCTAGTAATGCCATCCATCACGTCATAAACACCCCCAAGCAAAGGATCCCCATGATGAGGCAGGTGCGGTCATCACCTCTCCTAACCCACCCACCCCCAAACTGAATGTACTGCTATGTATGCCAGTCTTCCTATGAAAGAAAACATACCAAAAATAGACACAATTTCAAATCTTTAATTAAAAAATGTGGTGCACTTACATAATTCTTTTTTTTATCAAAAAAGGCATAATTAAAAAAGGATTTAAATAATAAATAAATAAAAGAAAATTTAAAAAGATAGGAAAAATAGACAAATAGTAGGAAAAAAGGTGGGATTTTCCGCCCCAACACCTATACAGTGCTGTTTATCAAAACACTGTCTTATTTTTAACAGTTTCTCTATTACTAAATAACTTTAATGGTGGGTGGATTCTTGATGATTTTTCCTTATTGATCCTTTTGATCCTTTGCTATTTCTGACCTCGAAAGTCTTCTGCAAGGAGGGGAAGAAAGAAGAGGATGGGGATTTGGAACACAGTCCAAACACCACCCTCTTGCCCCCCAACCCATCCCCCACCCACAAGAGCAATGGGACATTTCAGATATTACCTATACATCACCCGGGATGCTGCATATCCTGTGGGGTGGGTCTGGCATGCAGCATCCACCTGCACTATTCCTCTTGTTTCTGGAATGAATGGAAATGTCAATTATAAGAAATGTTAAAGTGTTAATTTCATAGATCTCATAGACATTAGGGCTGGAAGGGACCTCGGAAGATCATCAAGTCCAGCCCCCAACCCAAAGGGCAGGAGGTCAGCTGGGGTCACAGGATCCCAGCAAGATAAGCATCCAATTTACTTTTGAAGGTGCTCAATGTAGGTGCTTGAACCACCTCCAATGGCAGGCTGCGCCAAACCTTGGGGGCTCAGACAGTAAAGAAATTGTTCCTTATGTCCAGCCTGAAACGGCCTTGCAGTAGTTTACAACCATTCGAACTTGTCATCCCTTGGGGTGCTCTGGTGAACAAATGTTCCCTCAGATCTTGGTGGTCACCCCTGATAAACTTATAGGTGGCCATCAGACCACCCCTGACCCTGTGCTTTTCCAGGTTAAAGAGCCCCATGGCTCTCAGCCTGTCATCGTAAGGTCTGTTTTCCTGACTTCTGATCATGCGTGTGGCTCTTCTCTGGACTCTCTTAAGCTTCTCCACATGCCTTTTGAATTGTGGAGCCCAAAACTGGATGCAGTACT
>NW_017728964.1:553848-560220 GCF_001723915.1 Gavialis gangeticus
GAAAGACTGACGCAAAGTACCCATTTAATAGGTTGCCTTTTTTCTGGGCGTCAGTTGTCGGTTGCCCCATCTGGTTCAGCGGGGGTCCAATGTTGCCCTTGCTTTTCCTCCGGCTCCCCACATATCTGAAAAAGGACTTTTTATTGCCCTTGATGCTCGAAGCTAGTTGGAGTTCAGTTGCAGCCTTGGCTTTCCTGGGTTTCTCCCTGCAGGACCAGACCAGTGCAGAATAATCCTCCTTGGAAGTGAATCCCATCCTCCATCCTTTGTAGGCCTTTCTTTTTAGCTTCAGGAGGTCTGCTAGATCCCTGGAGAGCCAGGGGAGCTGCTGTGCCCTCTTGCTGCCTTTTCTCTGAGATGGAATCAAATTAGCTTGTACATTGAGGATTGCTCCCTTGAGGAGGAACCACTCTTCTTCAGGTCCCCTCTCCCTGGGGTCATGGTCCCTTAGGACCTGACTGACAAGCCTCCTGAACTTGTCAAAGTCAGCTTTCCTGAAGTCAAGGACTTCCGTGTTGCTGACTGACTTGCCAGCTTTACGGTGGATGGTGAAGGTGATCAGCTCATGGTCGCTGTCACCCAGCTTCCCATCGATCACTAGGTTGTCAATTAGGTCATCCCCAGTAGCCAGCACCAGGACGAGCAGCGCTTTGCCTCTCGTGGCCCATAGACTCCTTAAGTCAGGTAGAGGTCATCTACGCATGATAGGAAGCTTTGCTTTTAAGAAGCGCCACTCTCCACACACAAGTCCAACATGCTACTGTGTTTGTCAGCAGCTTGGAACACCATGGTGAACACCATGGCGGATGTAGCAGGTGGGGGCACGCGGGAGCACATGGGGACAGTGGGGAGCACATACAGGACTGGTGGTGGTTGTGGTGGTGGTATGGAAAACACCACTAGCAGAGGGTAGTAAAAAACAGTACTTAGAAAGAAATGGAGGACCAACCATTGCCTTCTCAATATATTTAGCATTCTCTGCTACCTAGGGTAAGTTTAGTAGAGATGCCCCCCGCACCATGCCCTAGCTACAGGCAGTCAGCTGTTGTAGCAGGGGGTGGGATGATCAGGAGCCAAAAAAAAAAGAAAAAAAGAAATAACAGGGTACCTACTGGCCAGAGGCCCAAACTACAGAAATAGCATAGTCCCACCTAGTGGTGAAAGAAAGTAATTACAAGTCTTTGAGCCACTAAGTGTTTACGCAGCATGAATCCATAGATATGGTGACATAAGGAGCGCTGGCACAAACTAAAACGTGTCCAAGCAGCTTTAGTTTAACATGCCAAAAAGACTTTTAAAGTGACAGGAAATCCCACTCTTGCAGACTGCAGTTGTGGCAGTGTAAATGGAAAATCATGTGGTGTGTACAAATGCCCCACAGTTTCAATTTTTCTGTCATGTTATGGCAAGGGGCCAGATTTATATTTTTTTGAGCTGAAGCCTGCCTATGGCTGGAAAGGGGAGGGGAGAAGGCAGCTGCCAGTGAGCCAAGTGGCCCCTGAGCTTCAGGGGGCCCTAGTCCTGCCTTCTGCAGTGGTGGTGCCCCCTGAGGCCACCTGGGCAGGCTGCTAGTGGGTCAGGTACTGCCTTAGCTTGGAGGCAGCACCTATCCAACCCTATCCAACTCTTTCCCAACACCAAGCTGGGGCAGTATCTGGCCCATTTGCAGCCTGCCTGGATGGCCCAAGGGGGTGCCACTTCAGTAGAGGGAAGGACTGGGACCCCCTGCAGCTCAGGGGCCACTCTTCTCTCCAGTAGCTCACTCACCAGTTATGGGGGAGGCAGGCAGGCTCTGCCAAAAAATTGGGCTCCTCACTGCGTCTGCCTTCAGCAAGCTCCTGTGGGTGGCAGGATGCTTGGGGCTGCCTGGGAATGGGCTGGCTTGCCCCTGGGGTAGCACAGGAAGGTGGCAGAAGAACAGCTGGGTTTTCTGGCAGCCAGAGAAGGTGGTGGGGATGGTACAAGGGACATTGGAAGCCCAGGTAGGCTGCTAGGTGTCCGAGTGCTGCCCCAGCTTGGAGGTGTCCGATCCAGTGCTTCCCCAAGCTCAGCCAGGCTTCCAGCACCCTGTGCACTGTCTGCACTACCTTCTCTGGCCACTGAATGAAGTTGCCTTCCTGTTACTTTCTCATGCTGCCTCAGGGGCAAGCCAGACTGTTCCCAGGTGGCCCCAAGCATCCTGCCAGCTGCAGGAGTCTGCTGAAAGCAGAAGTGGTGAGGGGCCCAATCCTCCCCCTCACCCCCCATCTTACATCAGGATGTAGCTCAGTTAGCAATGATGAAAACTCATCTAAAGCTCATTTAAAGCTTAATTGCATGTGTACAGTGAAGCCATTAAGCCACACAACGTGACATTTTCATCATGTGTACATGGTAATGGTAATGGTGTCATGTGTACAAGCACTCAAAGCCTTTAGCCACATGTCTATGGGAACATTGAACTTTTATTTTTCATTGGGGTGCAATCCTATTTCACTTTATATGCCTAAATGGTTTGTACACACCAAGGTACCCAGCTATGGATTCTAATTCACCCTACACACATCCGTTTTGGAAGCATTGCAATGACAAAGGATAACCCAGTTGCTAGGCAGTAGGCCTATGCAAAACAGCTAGTATTTGCTTTGGATTTGGATTTGGCCAGTTTGGAGGACAGTGATTCGATTTGATGATTCAAATCACTCTCAGTTTGATTCAACTGAAATCTGATTTGGAGATTGGGTTGCTGCTGAATCTCTGAATCAGCCAGGCCAGGCCCATCCCCCACCTGCTCTTGCAGCCCAGCAATGGCTGCCTGTCCCAGCTCCCGGCACTTGTTAAAAAAAAAAGCCCCAACTCAGCGGGTGCTGCTGAGCGGGGAGGGGGGGGTGATCCCTGCTGCCCCCCCAGTGACCCACACTGAATGGGGGGCTCTGCATGAGCCCCCCTTCTCCCCCAGCCCCACCATGGGTGCCCTGCCTGGGCCAGCTCCAGCTTTTTAAGAAAAAAAACAACAAACCATCCCCAGACTCATGGCTCCTGCTGGCAGAGGGCAATCCTCACTGGGGCAGGTGGGGCAGCCATGGGGGGGTCTGGGGGAGTGGGGTTCAGAGGGTCTAGCAGGGGTCCCTCTATGGTCCCCTCTCCCAGTTCCCCCTCCCCCATCCCTAGTACTTACCAGCTTAGAGTCGGCTGCAGCTCCCTGCTGCAGCCACCCGGGACTGCCCCAAACATCAAAGCTCTCTGAATCTTGTCCTCAGCTGATATGATGGGGCGGGGAGGCGGGAACCCAGAGCTGCTCCTGGCTCATTCCAGCTGGGGGCTGTGAAGAGAAGCTGTATGTGGAAAGCAGGGGAAAGCAGTAGGGCTGCGTGAAATTTTGATGGGTGTTTCATTTCGAAGCTAGTTTCAATGCATTTCAAGCTTGAAACAGCAAAATAGAAATTAAATGAAAGGCTTCAAAACAGCTTCAAAATGAAATGAGGGCACTCAAAACATTTTGAGAGTTTCAAAACGTTTTGAGTTTCGAAGCCGGGCTTGCTTGCAGCTAAATAGAAACTAAGGAGAAAGAGGGAGAAGAGTGGGGAAATACTGCTCTGATATTGACATGTGTAGCTGGCCAGTGACTGTGATCCTTCCCTGAGGTCCCTTCCAATCCCAGTGCTCTGGAGGAGGGATGGAAAAACAGCATAAAAAGTATTATTTGAACTGAGCTTTCTCTGTGACTTGGAGTCAGCTTACTGAGCTGTGTCTTCCAGCACTCAGCAGCATCAGAAAGGCTATCACTTCCTACTTGCTAGCCTGTTCCTAGCAAGGGATCCAATAACTTTTAATTTCCTAATACCCTTTATTATTATATTCATTTCTTTAAATTTAAAACCCTCAAAACCCTCAAAAACCTCTTTTAGTTTTTGTTAGTCTATTTTGATTGTTTTCCTCCAGAAAAGAAATCTGTGCCCTATCTCATAGTGTGGATTCACAGTTTCATAGTTAGTAGGGTTGGAAGGGACCTGAGCAGATCAAGTCTGAACCCCTGCCATGGCAGGAGAGAATACCAAGGTCAAACGACCCCAGCAAAGTGTTCATCCAGCCTCATTTTAAAGACCCCCAGGGTAGGAGCCAGCACCACTTCTCTTGGAAGTTGGTTCCAGATCCTAACCGCCCTGAAAGTGAAGTAGCATCTCTTGATATCTAGCCTGAATCTACCCTCTGCCAGCTTGTGACCATTATTTTTTGTCACTCCTGGTAGTGCTTGGGGGAACAGGGACTCCCCCAATGCCTGCTGGTCCCCTCTGACTAGTTTGTAAATGGCCACTAGGTCCCCCCTCAGCCTTCTCTTGTAAAGGCTGAACAGGTTCAGGTCCCTTAGCCTCTCCTCATAGGGCCTGCCCTGCTGCCCCCTGATCATGTGGGTGGCCCTCCTCTGGACTGGTGAAGTGCGGCACCCAGAACTGGATGCAGTACTCCAATTGCAGCCTGACCAGTAGAGGGGGAGGATCACTTCCTTGGACCTGCTTGAGATGCATCTGTGGATGCATGACAAGGTACGTTTGGCCTTCCTGACCATGTCCTCACACTGTCGGCCCATGTTCATTTTGGCATCAATAATGACTCCAAGATCTTTTTCTGCCTCTGCATTGATGAGAAGGGAGTTCACTGTGCAGGGAAGCACAGCATATATTGCATATTATAATATACAGTGTATACAGGAACAAATACATACATTTATACATTTTATTTATTACATAAATACATACATATATAACATAAATACATACATACAATTATCTATGTATATTAACTAAATACAGATTACATTACACAGATTTTCCAGCACACCAAACACACTATGAAGTGTGCTAAAAAGGCAGCTGGGAAGACTTCAGGGAGGGAAGAAGAGGGGGTAAGTTCCCAACTCCTCCACCCTCCCCAAACTGAGATGCAGCCTGCTTCCTACAACTAGCAGGCATGAGGCTTCCAGTTCTACTGGCAGCAAGAAGAGGGAGCAGTGCCACTGCATTCCCTACAATAGCACTGGCCATAACACCCTGCCCGCCCACACCATGACAACAAGCAGCATCAGCATAACAATCTCCTCCATCCCCATTTCACTTCCCAGCCTGAGCCTTTCAGGTGCCAGAAGAAGAGCTAGAGGAAGAGTTGGAGCTGGATCTGACTGCCATAGTGAAAGAAATTCTGGGGAAGGAGGGGGAATCATTGCAGTTTGTGTTCTGCACCTCTCAAGTTTCCCCTATAGCCAGGTCTCCTTCCCCAGAAGGCACTTCAGAGGAGGTTGAGGTAGAGGTTGTGGAGGCAAGTGGCTCAGCTGAGTCTGCTCCTTCTGTTGCTGTGCCTCTGCCTGCTGAGGAGAGGGAAAAGGCAGCATCTCCACATGCACCCGCACCCCAGAAATGAGGGGTAGTGTGGTCTAGGATCATTTTGAGCTGGCAGATGATCCCATGTATGCTACCTGCCTGCACTGTCAAGCCAAAACCATCCAGGACAAAGGAATGAAACACACGAGCACCATGGGATGCTGAGGCATCTCTGCACGCACCACCCCCTTGCCCTTACTCCTCCTCAGCCTGGCACCTCAGCACGAGTGTGCCCAAAAAGAAGTCCCTCTCTCGCTCCAAAGCCCCTGTCCACCAAAGCAAAGGCAGGCCACCCTGAAACAGTGGGGGAAAGGCAGGCACGCAGGGGAGCACGTTCCCAAGGTGAGTGAGGTCACTCAGAGCACTGGGGAGATTGTTGCTGTGGAAGGCCAGCCCCTCTCCTTAGTTGAGCAGCCAGGGTTCAGGCGGTTCATGGCGCTCATGGCCCCATTGTACAAAGTGCCTGCATGCACCATCTTCAGCGGATGGTGGTACCCTCCCTGTATGAGCCATGCAGGGAGTACTTGAGGAAGGAGCTGCACAAGGTAGGTCTGCAGGTGGCCTTGCACTTCACCTCAGACATCTGCAGCTGGGGTGGAGATCACACCTACCTCTCCCTCACAGGGCACTGGTGTGACCAGTCAGGCCATCGGTGGGCTCTCCTTGAAGCCAAAGTGATGGATGAGTCCCACATGGCAACAGGGATCATGGAAGCCATGTATCACTTGATGCAGGGGTGGCTCACTGAGCAGGGTGAGCTCACCTGTGGTCACCAGCAATGGGGCCAATATAGTCAAGGTGGTGCATGATGCCAACTTTGTTGGCATCCGCTGCATGACACCCCCACTGTGGTCCAAGTCTGCAAAGCCCCAGGGCAGGCCCCGCTTCCCACCCGGCCCCTGCTCTCCTCTGGTTTCTGCCAGGCTGGGCCAGCCTTCTGGCAGTGCCTCCTGCCATGTCTGCTTCTCCCCACACCTCTCTCTTACTCGCACCCCACCCTCATCACAACACGCTTAGT
>NW_017728964.1:565220-572994 GCF_001723915.1 Gavialis gangeticus
GTCCCTGAGAAACGCTGTCTGAGGGGTGCCGGGAAGGACCCTGGAATGCAGTTCTTGGGCTCCTCAAGGTCCAGCGGCCCACTGATCCAGGCAACAGCTAACTAATCCTTTTCACAACACGCTTAACAAAAACACACAAGAAGAAAGGTGGTATATGAAGTTTTATTTATTGTCACCAGATTTTGAATTTTTAGAAAACCTGGTATTTACTGTAAAAAAATAACCCCCCCAAACAACATTTATAATTATTAACTCTAATAATATGCAGTGCATCCTGTCATGAACCCTCCACCCGAGTTTTGTTTTTCTGGTGTGCCCACACTCTGGCTCCTTATACATTGCAATTTTTTTTGGCAAAAACTGCTCTGGCCAAAAATGTTGCTTACCCCTAGTTTGCACTGTCTTTTTTTCAATTTACAATTGTTTTCTATGTCTACCATAACTGACAAAACAATGTTTTATGATTACTAAATGTTTTGATTTTTTTTAATACATAGTCTGTTACCTATGTGTATGAAAAACTGGCTGATGGTATTTAAGGCTGTATCATTTTAAATTGGTGATAGTCTTTCAGAGTTAGGGAACCCTGTAATATAGGATTTATCCCTTAACGTGCGCATAACTTGTATTCAGATTCTGTGATCCAGCTCCTGAACAGCTCAGTCTAACAGCCTACCATCCAGGAGGCCTACTACACAAGAAATTGCCTCCTACCTTGGGTGCCACTAATCTTAATGTTTCTTAAACCAAGGGGACACAAATGAGGCAAAGACTGTGCTTGACAATTCCACATAATAGAATCTCTTCTGCCAAGCAGAAAAAAAAAGTGTTATATCCTAGTAAGTTTATCAACCTCATTCCTAAGCTGCCACTACATCATTTCTACCCCAGATGTAGGAAGCAGTGTGTAGGTGCAGCCAAAGGCCCCATACCCAGAGTGCAAAAGGCAAAGAAAGGTCAGAGCTTGGTTCCCATCCAGAGCAAGACCATTTTCTATAATATATAGCATAAAACAGGTTGATCCCCTGCTCTTCAGACTACAATGGCACCAGCCTTATGCCCATCCCAGAACAAATGCTCAGTGCCAGTCCTGGGAGGTACTAGAGCCAGCAAACAGCATGGCATAATTTCATAGTTTCTAGGGTTGGAAGGGACCTGAACAGATCATCAAGTCCAACCCCCCTGCCCTGGGCAGGAACAAGTGCTGGGATCATAATACCCCAGCCAGATATCTATCTAACCTCCTCTTGAAGACTCCCAAGGTAGGAAAGAGCACCACCTCCCTTGAGAGCCCGTTCCAGAGCCTGGAAGCCCTAACTATAAAATAATGCCTCCTGATATCAAGCCTGAACCTGCTTTCAATCAATTTGTGGCTGTTATTCCTTATTTTCCCAGGGGGCGCCCAGGGGAACAAAGCCTCAGCTATTTTCCACTGGTCCCCCTGGCAAGTTTGTAAATGGCCACCAGATCCCCTCTCAGTCTTCTCTTGTGGAGGCTGAATAGATTCAAGCCCTTTAGTTTGTCTTTGTAGGGCCTGGCCTGCTGCTCCCTGACCATGTGAGTAGCCGTCTTCTGGACCCTCAAGGTTAACCACATCCCTCTTGAAGTGTGGCGCCCAGAACTGGACACAGTACTCCAGCTAAGCCTGACCAGCACCACATAGAGGGGAAGGATCACCTCCCTGGACCTGCTTGTGATGCATCTGTAGATGCACGACAAGGTGTGGTTAGCCTTACTGACCACTTCCTCTCATTGGCAGCTTATGTCCATCCTGGAGTCAACAATGACTCCAAGATCCCTTTCTGCCACTGTGTTGTTGAGAAGGAGGTTCCCCAGCCTATAGGTATGTTGTAGGTTCCTTCTCCCTAGATGCAGCACCTTGCACTTGTCTGCGTTGAATCCCATTCTATTCTCATCTGCCCACTCTCATAGCCTGTCTAGATCTAGCTGGACTCTGTCCCTCCCCTCCAGTGTGTCCACTTCTCCCCACATCTTTGTATCATCAGCAAATTTGAACAGTGTGCTTTCCACGCCCACCTCCAAGTCACTGATAAAGATATTGGATAGCACAGGCTTGAGGACTGAGCCCTGGGGAACTGCACTGCCCACATCCTTCCAGGTCAAAAATTACCACCAAAAATGTCCACCATCACTCTCTGGGTGCGACCATCAAGCAAATTTGCCACCCAACTGACGCTGTAGGCATCAATTTCTTTTTCTCTTCTTCCTCCCCTGTTCTGGGTCCCATGGCAAAACCACCATACTTCTCACAGCTCCCTCCAACAGCCTTTTACAGCCACCTGTTCCATTTCAGCTGGGATGCGGCTTATCCCACAGGTTAAGCTGTGTTTCTAAAGTTTGTTCCATGCTGCAACCTTGAGCAGCCCCCCACCTAGTTAAGGCACTAAAGGGAGGGGCCCCTGGTGCTTCCTGGACACCCCCTGCAAGGGACCCCATTGGAAGGAGGACTATCTCTTGCCATGGGTCAGGGACTATATTAAGGAATAGATGATATTAAGATTGTTCATGTTTGCGCCTTATATTTTATAATTTAAATGTTGTATTATGATGTTGTGTTGATGCTGCTGAAATTGTTTTATTGTGATGGATAAATAGTGTTATTTAGGGTTTGACCTTGGTTATTGGTTAATGTTCACTGTGTAAATATATGTATATAATATTTACTTTTATGTTTATGTATGTTATAACTCAATAAATTGTATATAGTTAAGAACTTTGGGCATGGGCTAACTCTACAGAGGAAAGAGGGATCTGCTCGAAATTCTGGCATCCTTCTCACAGCACCCCCTCCTGCCTACCCATCCCATTCAATTGAGAATAGGACACACCATTGGGTGTACCAGGGTTATACCTGTAAAGAGAGTTCAATGCAGTGATTTACTCCTTCCACTTTACCTTGAAGCCCAATTAACCTCCTACAACCTATGGGACACAAACAGGCACTCCTGAATACCAATTGTTTATAGATGCATGCCTGTCTTCACCTGGCACTTCCCTATACCATGATGAAGCATTAATTGGGTATGGAGGGATGTGGATTGTATGTTTTGTGCAGAGTCCATATATACATATAATCAGATTTACAATAGGATCCTGACTAACTTCCATGGATCTGGAAAGCTGTGTGGTTCTCTGTGTCAATAGGAGGAGGATCTGGGCCAAATCCATTATATGCCACAGCATCCAGCTTTGACAGAGTCTCTGCAAGCCCCTGAGCAATGGACTAGGGTAGAATAGGGAAAAGAGCAGATGCATTCACCAGCTCTTCTCCACACCCTTGAGAGGCATTAGTACTGTTGCACAGGAGCAGCTTCAGCCTCAGGGCTGTACTAGTGCCTGTGGAGTGATTTCATTTCTAAGACAGCTTGGGAAAGAACAGCCCCTTCCTCCCAGCCCATGATTAATCCTCTGCGTCTAACCCAGAAATTCAGTCTTGAGACAACCCCATATTTCTCATGAATGAAGACTCAGTTCTGAATTCCTCTCTTCATCATTTAAATTAGACGACTTGGTTTGCATAGGCACAGGATAGAGAAGCAATGGGACAGAGCCTCCAAGCCAGGGCTTTCGTATCCTCTGGAGCTGTTCTAATATCACTCACACTAACTACTGGGAAGCTGCTGTTGTATTAAACATCTGCATGAAATGTGATTGCATCAGCTGTTGCCAGAAGATGATGCAGCATTGGACTTAGATGAAAAATGGCTAAGCAATACCATTTCAAGCCCGGGATGAGCACCAACTACAAATATGAGGAAAAAAATAAAAATCACAAGGACTGCAATAGTGACACTACTAATACCCTTGGGAATATTATGCAACCAGAGTTTCTCCAGTGTTCATAAGAAAGGACCAGGGAGAAGCCTAATTATTGTGGTGGGAGGCTCAGGAAGAGGGGAGTATCTAGCCCTGGCCAGCTAGCCTGTATCCAGGTCAGAGTGTTCCTCAACATGGAGATGGTACAAAAGTCTGTTTAAGCAATACAGCAAAGTGCTTTTACTGTGCTAAATCCTTATCCCCAGGGCCTGGCCCTGAGAACTAGGCACTCCTATACATTTGCATGGAGCCTGCTCCAACACACTGGAAATCTAGCATATTAGAGCAGACTTGATTAATTGAGTCTGCTGGAGCCTGGAAATTAGCATGTTCCAGCAGACTCTAGCAACACATGCATAATCGTCTCCATGCTGAAAAATGGTGGCAGGGCGCTTTGAACTCAAGCTCATTCAGTGAGCTTGAGTTCAAAGCATGTCGCTGCCATTTTCAGCTGAGGGGCACTGATAAACTTGACACTCAGGCACTTTTAATTAGTGTGGCTTGCTAATTAAAGCACTTCCCCACCCCCCCAACCTTCCACAGCATGTATAAAAGAGCCCAGAGCTTTCCACACCCGGGCTCTGACTAAACATTGGCTCAGATTACATATGTCTGGAATGGATGGAGTCCCTGTACAGCCCAGGAAGGGATAATACTATGTCCAGAGTCACTTCAGGCACAAGTTACACTTTGTACACAACGAAACAGTTCAACATGAGCTCCATATATGAACCCAGTATTTTCCTTTGACTAAGGGTCTTTGGCAATGACCAGAGGCCTTTCCCCTCTCATTTCTTTTCCCTCCCCCATTCTGGGACCTGTAGCAAAATCACCATACTTCTCACAGCTCCTTTCTTCCATAGCCTTTTACAATCACCTGATCCATCTCAGCTGGGTTGCAGCTGCTCTCATAGGTGAGGCTGAGGCTGTCCAGCTGCTATTACAGGACCAGCTGTCCAGTGCTGATCTGCAGTTACCTTTGAGTTAATCAGCCAGCCAAATGAATCCACTTGGAGAGTATACAGACCAGCTCCTCTTCACTGAGGACTGCCTCTTAGTGCCATGTCAGGATGTAGCTCTAACTGCAAACACTAGTCCTTGTGCCCTCTGTCATTGACAAGTTCCATGCAGTTAGTTAGAAAAAGTTATTCTGCACTGTTGAATATAGAGCTCACAGCCTGTACTGACATTTCATTTTTATGCAATGGATTCATCAGATGTGCCCTGTCCCCATATGCAGAGTTAAGAAAGGTCAGTGCAAATTGTCTGAAGAGTTACACAGACACATGCACATATGTTTATACTCATGTACATGCATGTATACACACACACACGCACGCACTCTCTCATGGAAACTTAATTTCTGTTATTTTTTTTATTTGTCAGTCTCTTAATCTAAAATGTCATCCAGAGTGAAAATATCTGTTTCCTCTTTGTGAATGAAGAAATTTAACACAGATGGTACATTAACTAGAAACAACTTTTGTTCCAGTATGTTTGTAGATTCCTGGGATTTTAATGCTAGAACACACCATTGTTATCATCTAGTCCAATGTCTCAACTTTTTGAAGCTGGCAATCTCTTATTTGAGATAGTAGGAAAGTAATGTTCTATATATAAAATGTAAGAATAAAAACATATTAGTAATGATACAGTTAAAATCATAGGGTATGAAGGGTGTGATACACTAATATAATACCTATTAATATTTTAATAGAACTAATATATATTGCAGTAGTCTAGACTTGAAGTTATGAAGGTATGGATAATGGTGCCTAGTTCTGCATTTGAAAGAAAGGGTCATAGTCCTTGCATGGATGCAGTTTGTGAAAGGCAGTCCTAGCCTCTGCCACTATCTAAAAATCCAGGTTCAGTAAAGCAGCCAGAGGCACCTCAAGGCTGTGAACCTGAATGATAAAAGAACACTAATACCATAGACACACTAATACCAGACAAGACAGGTGATGGCAGTCAGCAGTCTGTGTGACGTGCCCCCCACCCCATCACAGTTAGGGTTCAGCCTCCCCTTGTTTGTGAATTATAAACAGTGATTATAGGGAGGACAGAGCTGGGCTTTTCTCTGTGGCTGTAGGGGACAAGAGTAGAAGTAATGGCCTCAAGATTCAGCAGAGGGAATAGGTGGAAGATTAGGAGGAACTTTGAGTATGAGGGTGGGCAAGCATTGGAACAGGCTACCTAGAGAAGCTGTGGATCTCCATCTTTGGATATTTTCAAGAGCAGGTTGGACAGACACTAGGCTGGGTTGGTTTAGTCACTGATGATCAGGGATCCTGGTTTTCTCTGCTTTAAAAGTAATCCCCAATTTTTGGTTAAAAAAAAAAAAAAAGTAACCCCAAATCCATTTTTCTGTTATTAAAATGAAACAGCACTATATATCTATACAGTAGTGGTGTTTCATTTAAAATCACAGAAATATGTGGATTTGGGGTTACTTTTTTAACTGATAATTAGGGATTTTTTTTTAAAATCAGGGAAAAATCAGGATCCCTGCTGATGATCCTACCTTGAGCAAAGGACTGGATAAGATGACCTAGAAAGGACCTTTCCAGTCAGCCCTACCTTCCTATGATCTTACACTATTGAAATTTACAGTATGAAGTTATCCTGTTTTTTCCTGTTTTGATACTTTTGTTTTTTAAATTGTTCCGCTGTCTTCTGTAAGCTGCCCTTGTTGGGAATATCAATATAAATCTAATACATACATACTTTTTTATGAATATTTTTGCATATAAGTTGTGTATATTTACAGGCCATTTGAGGTACATTAGGGTAGTGGAAACAGCTCCACTGTTTTTTTAACCTTGGTATGAGAAGGAAGTGAAGTGGTCAGTACCACACGCCATACATTCATCAAGGTTTGTTTCAAGAAGCTGACAGAGAAAACTTGACCATGAAGTCCTGGAGCATAAATGGGAACAAGGAAACAAGATTTTTCATAACCTATCAGTTAAGAATTACTAATGTAACCAGCTGCATTCAATACTTAAAAAAAATTAAGCTAAAGCAGATACTTTAAGAATACATGCCTAACTGAAAGATTTTGTAATTGTTTTATTCCACATCCTGGAGAATCTGTATGTTCTACTAGTTAAATCACCTCCAATATTAAGCATCTATGCTTTATTTCTAGTCCTTATTTGTCCAGCTTATAGTCCCAACCATTGGATCTTGGCATGCCTTTCCTAGAATCACTCACTATCAGAAAACAAAAACAAAACAAACATCTTCTTCCTATGTTCAACACAGTAGTTGCCATACAAGATCAGGACAGCGTCTTGGACCATGTCTAGCTGAGGCTAGCTGTAGATGCTTCAAGCAAAAGTGAAAGATTCCTGAACTGGGAAACTATGGAGTAATAAGCCAATAGGGGAATTCCTTTTACCCCAGTTAGAGGTTTGCTGAAGCTGGAAAGTTTCCAGACTTGAGTATAAACAAGAATGTACAACTTTTATAATGTGGTTCCCATGTATATTCTCTTTATCCATAAAAATATTAAGTCCTCCTTGAATCCTGCTAATGAGATCGTATGGCAATGTGTTTTACAGGCTGACTTTGCATTGCACAAAGTAAGTGCTACCAAAAGGTCATAGAAATGTGGGTAGGATGCTTTTTAAATTTTCATCTTAAAACTATTTCTTCTTATGTTGCAAATCAGATCCCAATAAGAAGCAACATGTTTCTAAATACATTTCAGCAGGTTTGATTTGGAAGAGGAAGTGGGACATGAATGGACTCTTTGCTCTGTATTGTTCATGGTGGTCTGTCTATATAACTATGGTCACAGCAAGAAGTGGTAAAGCCCATCTTTGAATCCTCAGAACAAAGTGCAATGAAATGACAACAGGATGCGCTTCAATACTGACAAGTGCAGGGTGCTGCACTTGGGCAGTAGTAACCAGCAGCACACTTATAAGAT
>NW_017728964.1:577994-582568 GCF_001723915.1 Gavialis gangeticus
GGACAACAGGGCAGACCCTACAATGAGAGACTGCGGGACCTGAACCTGTTCAGCCTTCACAAGTGAAGGCTGAGGGGGGACCTAGTGACCATCTATAAACTCACTAGGGGGGACCAGAAGGGTTTGGGAGAGACCTTGTTTCCCCAAGTGCCGCCTCACATAACAAGGAATAACGGCCACAAGTTGTTGGAGAGTAGGTTTAGATTAGACATCCATAAGAACTACTTCACTGTCAGGGCGGCTAGGATCTGGAACCAACTTCCAAGGGAAGTGGTGCTGGCTCCTACCCTGGGGGTCTTTAAGAGGAGGCTTGATGACTACCTAGTTGGGATTATTTGAGCCCAGTTTTTTCTCCTGCCCAGGCAGGGGGTTGGACTTGAAGATCTACAAGGTCTCTTCTGACCTGACTTCTAGGATTCTATGATTCTATGACAAAATATGCAGTCACAAAACAAACATGGAAAGAGTCACATATGCAAATGGCAGGAAATGTTAATGCAAACTGTATGTAGAGACACTGGTGCTCTTATTCATTTAGATCCAACAGAGAGAAAGGAAAGCTTATAACCACTTACATACTTTGTATATGTAACCACAGACCTGGTTACAAGGGGAAGAAACTGGATAAAAGCCTAAATACTGACTGCTAAATCTTACACAAGGAGGTGCAGAGAAGACAATGTAAGGAGACTCAGAGCCAATTGTATTTTGCCTTCTAGATACGTAGCTCTGAGAAGTCCTGGTATACATGACTGGAATCAGGGAGACATTCTATTTTACTTGTGCAGTGATACAGGGGCAGGTTTCTACCACCTCTTGTGCAACTAAACTAAATTTTAGAGCTGCATAAGTAGCATTGGCACATTCATGTAAGTTTTGATTTCATTACTCCTGCACAGTGCATATGTGAGTATGCACAGTAGGGTACATACTGGCTAAGCAGGTATGTAGTCAATTGAGTGGTTAAGGCATTTAGCCAGGAAGCCTGGATTTTAAACCCCTGTCCCTCAAGAGAAAATTTGAATCTCCAGCTTCAACTATAGTGCTTTAACTACTATTCTGTAGGTTAGGCATTATGTACTCCTCTCTGCCAATGTCCTTACATTCTGGAAGAGGATGACCATTTCAAGGTACCCACAGTTGACAAACAGACAGTCCCCCAGCCTCAAATAGTATCTCCCAAACAGATGAATAAACTCCCATCCTCACTGAGGCACCAGGTCTTGCAAGGGTGCTAAATGCCTGCTGTGCCCCCACATCAATACAGACCACATCATTGCTGGACTAATAACAAGGAGTACAACATCATCTAGGGTTCATTCACCTGCAACCCTACTAACATCATATGTGCCATCATCTACTTACAATGCCCTTCTGCTTCCTACATTAGGCAGACAGGACAATATTTACATGCAACAAAGAATGAACACCAACCTGACATCAGCTGCAGAAAGACAAAAACCTGTGGCAGTATACTTCACCTTCCTTGCACACTTGATCACTTACTTCAGAATTGTTGTTCTCAGGTAGAAATTTTTTTATGAACCAGTTTGAACAGGAAATTGTAGAACAAAAAGTCTACAAACTAGACTGGTTGAGTGTGGTTTAAAGAAGGACATGCAATTCTTATTTCATTACCTACATTATTTTTGTGACCCCTTTGTTTCTGTGGATTTAATGTTTGTCTCTCCTAGCACCCCCCCCTTACCCTACATCTTTCTCCACATGTTGTCTGTTGTATTCTAATTACTTTCTTATACTTTGCTTTCTGCACATCTTTTTATAGCATCCAATTCAGTGAGCTTCGGGCCATGAAAGCTTGTGCTCTCTCTCTCTCTATATTATTTAGTTACTCAGTACAGATGCGTAGCAGGTTCAAGGTTAATTAGTTCCTGAAACAGTACTTCAGTCTCTCACAGCCTCTGTTTATTGTCCTTACTCCTCCATGGAAAGCTCCCTCATGGCAGGAGTTAATCAACATATACCATAGACAGTGTCTAAGGTACTCATAGTCTCTCCATACCCCTTGGTTACCTTCATAATCACAGTCCAACTCTCAGGATAACAGTACTCCAGGCATGGTCCCCGGGTCCACCATGAGCTGACCCACCAGTTCTCTCCCTTTAAGGTCATGCTCTCAGCTTTCTGTCTGCCACTAGCTCCGCTCCCCAGGAGCCTAACTCACACCCCTCAGGATCTTTTCCCCAGAAATCTTTTCCCTAGCTCCCCTTCCTGGGAGCTTTTACCTTCCTGCCAGGTAATCATCCCCCCCAGTTGGCCTAGGCACCCTGCAATGACCTCTACTGCTTACAGCTGAGCTGTAGCCATGGCAAGCCTGCAGACTGCCCCCAGGTTCCTCAAGCTGGAAGGCTGCTACACTTACAGAAACATTTTTATCCTTCCTTTTGATTTTCATTTAAGAGCCATTGGATAACATGCAGGGAGATCAGAATAGTGAGGAAGTTTCTGCCTCATTGGGAGAAAGGCTGCAGGCATGAACCCAAGTTCTGGTCTCTTTCAAAACAGCAGCCATCTCACTGGAACCACATCCTATAGCTTTTGTTCTTGGTTCTGTCTTGGCTGCCCCGGGGATGGTAGAGTGGCAACTGGGCAATGCCTAACCTGTGGGCATGTTGATTAGAATACTTTTTATATTAACAGATTTTTAGGGATTCACTCAGGTTTGATAAGATCATGCCTAATATGCGGGATAGAATCTGGCTCATAGTTCTGTATTTTCCCATGCGACCTATGGAGATGAGTTCTGCTTTGCCCTGCAGAATCACACAAATCTTCCATTCATTTTAATGGATCCAACTTAGATGCTTCCAGATGTGGATCTTTAGATAACCTGGAGATGTGTTACCCTTTATTAATGCTACTGCAGAATTTTAACCTTAGCTAAAATGGATCAACAAATTTACAAATGGATTTTCCTTTAAAGGAGAAAAACATGGGAAACTGAGGATTTTCCCTTGCAGGCTGGTGGAGTTCCAGCAGGCAAGGGGCTGCTTGAGGCCCCCCCTGCCCCACACACCCACCCCCTCCCTCACACACTGGGGGGAATGGGGCTTGTGAGCAGGGGCAGTTGGTTGGGAGTGAGGGGTACTGGGTCGGACTGGACATTGATGTTTACAAATGGATTGTAAAAAGGTTGAGAAAAGGTTGTGCCTGCAATGGGTACAAAAAAGGTTGAGAACCACTGAGCTAGATGACTTCCTGATATCCCTTACATCCTAAAATGTTCTGTTCTATTATTTATTTATTTTGCTTATATGCCACCCTTCCCAACAAGGATCAGGGCAACTTAAAAAATAAAAATAAAATATGATTCTGTGATCCTACCCTACAGGGACAGGTCGTGGTCAACATAACAACACCTGCATCAAAGCAGTCAACCTGCAGTTCTGGAGTTGGCGTCATCAAGCAGGTTTTGGCTTCTTCGACTGCTATCCACACTTCCATGAAAGGGACATCCTGGGATGTGATGGTCTTCATCTCTTTCCAAAAGGTAAGAGTCTATTCTCTTGCAGGTTGGCTGATCTCCTATGCAGGGCTTTAAACTAGGTTTGTCATGGGATGGGGATGCAGACAACAGAGAGAACCTAGGATCAAAGAACCATGAGCCATGCACTGGAACAACCCACATAAATATTAAGGGCCCAAAGGGCATCAGGACAGGGTGGCACCAAGGGCACCCATCAGGGGGGCTTAAATGTCTTTATACTAATGCTAGGAGCATGGGGAATAAGGAGAAGGAACTCACATTCCTGCTTGCAAACAAGAACTTCAATTTAGTTGGGCTACCTGAAACTTGGTGGGACCCTACCTATGATTGGGCAGTAAGCATTGAGGTCTATAGGCTGTACAGACATGATAGAGTAGGGGGGGGTGTTGCTCTCTATGTGAAAAAGCAATATACATCTTCCATAATGAAGATGGGACGAGAGGAGGGACAAATTGAGGTATTGTGGGTCAGAATGCAAGGAGGTCAGGGGGAAAGGGACTTGGTAGTGGGGGTCTACTATAGGCTGCTACATCAGGAGGATGAGATGGACCTGGAATCCTCCAGACAGCTCTCAAAGGCCATATGGTCAAGGGACATGGTTTTCATGGATGATCTAAACTACCCTGACATCTACTGGGAGGAGCAGCTAGCTAGGTCTAACCATTCACGTAGGTTCTTAACCTGCATACAGGACCTTCACCTAACACAGGAGGTTCCACTAGGGGAAATGCCTTACTGGACTTGGTCCTGGCTACAGGGGATGACTTGTACTGACACAAGCTAACCTAGGGGACAGTGACCATCACTTGATTGAATTCACTGTACAGCATAGGGTGGGAAAGATAACCAGTAGGGAAGAAGTGCTAGACTTCAGACAGAATGACTTTAGTGTCCTCAGAAGATTGGTTAGTGAGGCACTGAAGTACAGGAGAATTGGTGAGATAGGAGTCCAGGAAGGGTGGTCATTCCTAAAGGGAGCATTCCTACAGGTGCAGAAGGAGAGAATCCCATTGCACAGGAACGGGGGCAAAGGGGCCAGGAAACCCTGTTGGCTGAACAGGGAAAT
>NW_017728964.1:587568-592255 GCF_001723915.1 Gavialis gangeticus
GCATATAGGCTGTGGAAGCAGGGGGTAGCTACCAAGATGGAGTATACCTACTTGGCCCACACTTGCAGGGAGGCAGTCAGAAAGGCCAAATCAGAAATGGAACTTACCATGGCAAAAAAAATTAAAGACAACAAAAAGGCTTATTCAGGTATATAGAGAGCAAAAAGAAGGTGCAGGGTAGCATAGGACCCCTACAGGACAAACTAGGACAATTAGTGACAGATAGCAGGGACAAGGCTGAGCTCTTCAATGAGTTTTTTGCCTCTGTATTCCTGAACTCAGATCAGGACAAGTCTTCCAATTGGATCACAGACAGGCACAAAAGGGGAAACCAGCCCACCAACTGTTACCACTAACTTAGTGAAGAGACACTTGGAGGGGCTGGATATGTTTAAGTTAGCAGGCATAGATGATTTTCATCCAAGGGTGCTGAAAGAATTGGCCAGTGTCATAGCTGAGCCACTGGCATGGCTGTTTGAGCGATCTTGGTGCACAGGTCAGGTCCCAGAGGACTGGAAAAGGGCCAATGTATCCCATTTTCAAGAAGGATCTAGGTAACTATAGATCAGTTAGTCTCACCCCTATCCTCAGGAAAACCTTTGAAAAATTATTAAGGATCACATTTGTGGAAGTCAAGCGGGAAAAGCAATGCTAAAGGGCAACCAGCATGGATTCATAGCAAGTAGGTACTGCCTGACTAACCTTGTTTCTTTTTATGACCAGGTCACAAAATACTTAGATGTAGGAATTGAGGTAGATATCATTTACTTGGATTTTAAGAAGGCCTTTGACACAGTATCTCATACTATTTTCACAGATAAACTGAACAGCTGTGACATAAATGATTACATGGTCAGGGGGTGGCAAATTGGCTTGTGGGTCGCACCCAGAGAGTGGTGGTAGTGGTTGGTGGTAGTCAGTATGTGGGTAGTGGAGTCCCACAAGGCTTGGTCTTTGGACCAGGGCTGTTCAATGTCTTCATCGGTGACTTGGATGAGGGTGTGGAAAGCACTCTGTCCAAATTTGCAGATGATACCAAATTATGTGGTAAAGTTAACACACTACAGGGTAGGGAATGAATCCAGGTGGACCTGGACAGGTTGGAAAAGTGGGCAGAACAGAATAGGATGAAGTTCAAAGACAAGAGCTGCACCTAGGGAGAAGGCATCACCAGCATGCTTACAGGCTGGGAGAGGACCTTCTCAACAGTACAGCAGCACAAAGGGATCTTGGAGTCATTGTTGACACCGAGATGAACATGAGTCGTCAATGTGATGAAGCGATCAGTAAAGGTAACCACACTTTATCATGCATTAGCAGATGCATGACAAACATGTCCAGGGAGGTGATACTTCCCCTCTATGTGGTATTGGTCAGGCCGCAGTTGGACTACTGCATCCAGCTTTGGGTGCCACATTTCAGGAGGGATGTGGACAATCTCATGAGGGTTCAGAGGAGGGCCACTCAAAAGCTTGCTTAAAAATTGTTCTCCAACTATTTAGGTGGTCTAATAAAAGATATCAGGTTCACCCAAAGAACCTTGTCTGCCTATGTCTTTCATGAGGCCTTTCCAGCCTGGAGAAACACTGTACTGAGGACTGTCATTTGAAGACTTTCCAAATAGTGCAGTCTATGCCACCCCATGGAGAGGGAATTTCAAACAAGTGGAGCACCCTGTAAAGAAGCCTTCTTTCTGTTCCAATACCATTTTGCAATTTTTTCCAATGACTGCAGTGGAAGAAGGGCTCACTCCCTTGATGCTATGCCACCATCCACCTCTCTCAGCTACAGAGTCAGGCTCCCTCTGGTTTGTTTTCTTTCTGCCCTCAGGATGTTTTCTAGTCTGGCTGCTCAGGAACCAGATTTCACCGGGAATGCAAGTGTATTCAATCCTGACTGACCTGTTAACTTGTGATTAAGAGGCTGTTCTGTGATGGGAGAGGTCAGTGTTCAAATTCCCTATGGGAGGGGCCTAGAATCTAAGACTTTCAAGTCACACCTATTCTGGCTCCTGAGTAAAAGTTGGGCACCACCCCTACGTTTGCCGCAGTTCACCAGCAAATGCTTACTAACTTGTGGTTTTTTGGTCATTTATGGGAGGAAGAAGCTCAAATTTGGAAGGGCCAGAAAGGCATAGGACAACAATAAGGGATGCAAGAAGGAAATGAGTACATCAAACTTCATTTGCTGTATGTATACAAATACAAGGAATATGGAGAAAAAACAAGATAAGCTAGAAGTCGCAGTCTGCAAAGAAAACTATTATCTGACTGGTATCATGGAGACCTAGTGGGACCACTCCTACAACTGGATCATCGACACTAAAGGGTATGTTCTGATTTGGAAGGGCACAGTTTGGAGAAACGGTGGGGCTATTGTCTTATATGTCAAAACTATACACACTTGTTCCCTAGTTCAGGATAAAGAAGGATATGGAGCCCAAGTGTATTTGGGTGAAGATAACAGATGAAAGTCCCAGAAGAAGCTATTCTGACACAATGATAGCACAAGAATAGCAAAAGGCCAATGTGTTTCAAAAGGAGCTTCTAGGATGCCTCAAAAGCAAAACAAAAGCATGCTAGCAATGGAAGGATGGCCAAGCCACCAAGGAAACACACCAGCAAATAGCATAAATGTTCAGGGACAAGATCAAGGAGGTAGAAGTAAAAAATGAGTTTCACCTGGTGAGGGAAGTTAAAGACAACAAGAAAAGGTTGTATAAATATTTTGTCCAGAAAAGAAATACCAAAGAACCCATGAATCCATTGCAAAATAGCCAGGGTGATCTCTTATCAGAAGATACAAAGAAGGTGGAGCTGCTCAACAGCTACTCTGCTTCAGTCTCACAAAATGGAAAAAAAACCTGCAAAAGATTATTTGGATAAGGAAGGTGAGGGTTGAGATAATTAGAGAGACAGGGAACTTTCTTGCTGCACTGCATATTTTCAGTGTGAAGCCAAAATTAGATACCAGGAAATCCTGGTAAGTAAAAAAAAAAAATGTGGCAAAAAAGCAGGGTAGTAGATGTGCCTGCAGCATGCGCTACCCAAACCCAGAGCCTGGCCAGCAAAAGTCATACTCTGGCTGCTGGCCAGGCTCCCCATGCCTGGATCGCCACTGCTGGAGTCCCAGGAGGCCCTCAGGACCTCAGGTACCAGGAGCTGGCCCCAGTTTCCCCTACCTCACCCAGGGCAATCTGTAGCATGACACAGGATGCATGCAGGAGCATTCCACGGAGACAAGTAGCAGCAGCCAAACTGTGTGCCACTGCTATTTGTCCCTAGGGAAACGCATGTGCACATTTGTGGGGGCATGCCCTCAGAAGGGATTTTGGAGGCCTTGGCAATAATACTTTCCAAGTCATAGAAAACAGGCAAGACACTAGAGAACTGGAAAAGGGACAACTTAACACTGACCCTTTCAAAAAAAAAAGGCAAAGTGGAGGACCAGTTTATAGACCATTTAATCCTGACCTCAATATTTGAGAAATTACTGGAGCATATCATGAGAAAGTCAATTTGCAAGCTTCTGGATGAGGCAAGGGCTGATCCTGAGCAGTCAGCATGAATTTGTCAAGAAAAAATCATTTCAAACAAATTAGGTCTCCTCCTTAGACAAAGTAACTAGCTGGGTAAATGAAGGGAATGAAGTGGATATAGGGTATCTGGACTTCCCTGAGGCTTTTGACATGACCTTCTCATAAGCAAACTGAAGAAATGCAGACAACACAAAACTGGAGCCCCCTACACATGAATCACTGGGGGCGCTTGTACACATGACGCGGGTTAATACTTCAGGGTTGCATTCTATGCCCCCTAAATTGAAATGGTGGATTTTATTTTTCTGTCACTGTGTACATGTGATTTCTCTGAACTGTCATAAAATTCCCAGTGCTCTATTCACAGTAAATTACTGCAGGGGGTGCCGCATAACAATCTACCCCACTGATCTCTTTGTATTAAATTACAGCAGGGGGCATCTATAGCACACAGCACACTGATATGTACAGATGAGCAAAAGTGTTGCGGTTTCATTAATTTAGATAATTTAGTTAAGTGTCATTTCATTACTTTCATTAATTTAATTAATTTTGTACACATTTTTCAACATTATTTTTATTTTTAAAATTTTATTCATCAATATTTTTGAAATATTCTTATTTTACTTTTATTTTATTCTTTTCATTCCTCTTTATTTTTATTCTTACCTTATTTTTTATTTTCCTATTTCTATGTCATCAAGTAAACTATTTCATGTGCAAATCCACTTCTTTTTTTTTTATTTCACTTGAACAACCACCCTTTGAACAGGGTGCTGACATTCTCCCATTGCTTACAATATGTGCACAACCCTGCACCCCTTCAATTTCTTATGTATATCTTCCCAAACGAGGAAGCACTTTCTATGTGTTTTAGTTCAAAAGCACACAGCTGCCATTTTCTCAGTTCTGACATGCGTTTCGCCTCTTATACAACTGCAAGCGATACAGCACTTGCACATGTAAAAATGTCCATTAATAGTAATCAATATTTGACCCATATTAATATTAATTCAACATTAATTAATATTGATTCAACATTAATTAATATTAAAATATCCATGTTAATATTAATTAATATTACACCCAAGGTACAGCCCAAAACCAGGACGGGTTCATCACAGGTAGATCCTGCCTGACAAACCTTAT
>NW_017728964.1:592737-598445 GCF_001723915.1 Gavialis gangeticus
TCAGCAGCTCAGAGGCTGAGAGAGATCTTGGAGTCATAGTCAACTCCAAGATGAACATGAGCCAGCAGTGTAACGAGGCCGTTAACAAAGCCAATCGCACCTTGTCGTGTGCTAGCAGGTGCATGACCAATACATAGAGGGAGGTGATGCTCCCCCTCTATGCAGCATTAGTCAGGCCACAATTGGAGTACTGTGTCCAGTTTTGGGCTCTGCACTTCAAGAGGGACATGGAGAATCTGGAGAGGGTTCAGAGGAGGGCCACTCACATGATTAGCGGTCTCTGTAAAAGACCCTATGAGGAGAGGTTGAGAGATCTGGATCTCTTCAGCCTATACAAAAGACAGCTGAGGGGTGACCTTGTAGCTGCCTACAAGTTTATCAGGGGAGGACAACAGGGAATTGGGGATGCGCTGTTTACCAGAGTTCCCCAGGGAGTAACTAGGAATAATGGGTGCAAACTAGTGGAGAGTAGATTTAGGTTAGACATTAGCAATTTTTTAGCAAGGTTACAATTAGTATTTTTTACAATAAGGGTGGCCAGAGTCTGGAATGGGCTTCCAAGAGAGGTGGTACTGTCGCCTAACTTGGAGATCTTCAAGAGGAGGCTTGATAGTCACCTAGCTGGAGTCATCTGACCTTGGCCCTCTTTCCTGTCAGGGGCAGGGGGTCAGACACAATGATCCATTGGGTCCCTTCCGGCTCTATAATCTATGAATAGGCCAGACTCAAGAAGGGCTCCTCCAAGAGGACTTGGACATGGCCTTGCCTGTAACAAGCGGGTTCAAACCCTGCTTGGGTGAGAGGAGCCAAGAACAGAGGCTCTCCTGGTCCCTGCAGAACTGGCTTCACTGGGAACTCCTTCTCTTCTGGCATTAGTCACAAGTTTTTACCCAGTGAAAATTTTGTGACTTAGCTTTATGAAAGTACTTGGGCAGTCTTCTCGTGTGATCAGAAAAAGTGAGAGAGGGAAACAGAAAGCCAAGGTTAGCCACAGATGCTCTTGCAGTGTGACAGAGAGAGAGAGAGAATGAAAGTTTAGGGCATAACGTTTGCTGAATAGGATACTTGGAATATTAATGAGGAAAATATGTCATGTTTTAAGGGAAGCAGGAATCTGTACATTCACTGTAAACAAAACAGGAATACAACAAAGAAAAAGCAGCTCTGTTGTCAATGATATGCCAGTGTAGACCATAAATATTTCCATTAGAGGCAACATAATTACAAAGGTGAAACATGAAAGAAGTGACATCAACATCTGCTCATAAACTCACTTCAGTTCCCCTTTGCACAACTGCTGCACACTGCTGCTCCCCCTTGGGGAGGGACCCACTGCACTGAACCATACCCCAGCTTCTGCACCTCTGTTCTAGCCTGCTGCCCAGCCTGGTGCCCAGCCACGGTCAGGGCACAGCCTGGGGAGGGAACCTGCATTGCCTGTGGTCTCCTCCTACCACATCATCTCTGCCAGAGCCTAAAGGTGCCTTGCCAGCTCTAGCTGCACTTGGCAGGCCAACCCTCACCTTCACCTCTACTTTCACCAGAAGCACACCCTGAGTAGCTGAACTGGACAGCTCCTACCATCGCCGCTGCTGCTGCTTCCTCTCAGGAGAGGGGGAAGTGTCCCTCCTGCACAACCTGACACCACACCTGTACTGGATTACTTCCTAATTGACTAACTACTGCCCTCCCCCACAACTACCTAACTGCATCTGATCCTGCTTTGTCTTTCTGCCTTGCTGCTGAATGCTTGGCTGAAGGCCTGAGGGGCTTCTGGACAGATCTTCAACAAACAAAGCCCCTCTATTGCTCCATCTTTTACATCTGCCTCAGCAGCCTTCCTGTGTGTTCTTGCCCTTGTGTGGTAAGTCCTGTGGTCCCCTCCCCCTGCCCTGGTGTTTGTTTTGTGGCTGAGTAAGCCAGCTCAAGTCTCCCCAGCATGTGTGTGTGTTCATTCCCCCTCCCCCAAATTCTCAAAGCATAACCCTTCTGATTTTTTTCCTGTGGGGCTGTAGCTCAGTGAGCTTCAGTCCTCTTCCTCCCTATCCCCTTTTCCCCCACAACCCCAGCCTGGCCCTACTAGATTCACTAGCTTCACTGGATATTTTTTCTTTATTGTCTTCCCTGCCCTCATGTGAAACAATGGCAGGGCAGGAACCTTCTGGGGGGGAAGATGCCCCCACAGAGTTTCCAGCAGCTCCCACTATGGGTGCATATCCCAGACAAGCCCCCAAGGGGATGCATGCCCCTGAAGCCTCCACCCCAGAGGCAGAGCCTGACCAACCTCCTCCAGGGGCAGAGAAGTCTGCAACCTCTGCTGCAGGGGCAGGTAGGATTCCAGTAGGGAGACAACATGACCAGGGAGTCTCCCCGGCCAGCCCCCTCCTCCCCAAGGGGCTCCCAAGCCCCCGCTCCTATCATCAGGGACCAAGAGTAAGGGCAGTGAGAAGGGCTCCTCTTCAGCCTCCTATACTACTGGGGTTGGGAAGGACAAGGGCCCTGCCCCCAAGCCTAGGCCACCAGTAGCTGAGGGGATCAGGTGCACTACACCAGCCAGCATGCCCACTCAGTCTGTCCCTGGCCCTAGCCCCGGCCCCAACAGTGTGGCCCCCCCCAGAGGGGGAACCTCAGATATGCACAGGCAGCTGCCTGGGAGACCCAAAGCCAAGGGGCCTGGACCCTCTACCACTGCCCCTTTCTGGCACTTGCCCACAGGCACAGGGTGACGTGCCAACTGCCCAAGCAGGAGAACCTGCACTTTGAGACCTGGGTGCAGGTCCTGGCTCTGGTAGTGGGGGCCCCCAAGATTGTGGTGGCCTCCAGCTTTCATGGCAAGGGGGTCTTTTTCCTTTCTTGGGAGGCTGCCACACAAAAGGCGGTGGAGAGGGGGCTCATGGTGGAGGGCGAATACATCCCCCTAGATCCTCTAGAAAAGGTGGGAACCAGGGTGGTCCTCAGTTCCATCACATCCTATATCTCCAATTGGGCCCTGCTCTCCCAGCTCCAAACCCTGGGGAGAGTTATCTCCCCGGTCGTGGCCCTCTCACTGGGGTGCCAAGACCCTGGCCTCTGCCACGTATGCTCTTTCTGTCACCAGGTTATGATCCAGCTGGCAGCAGGAGTGCATCTGGAGGCTGAGGAGTGCCTGGCAAGTCCTTATCAGGGGGCCCTGGTGAGGATTTTCTGTACACTGTGCCATGCCCTGGGGCACTTACACCATGAGTGCCCCATGGGCTAGGTGGGGAGGGTATCTGCGGGTCCCACTGGCAATACGGGTGCCACTACCACCAGCACCCATCCCCCTGAGGCCCCCTGGCATGCCAGCCACAACTATGAGCCCCCTGCCATGAGCTTAAGGGACCCCAACCAAGTTCGGTGGAGTCCTGGTGAGGGCAGCGGCAACCAGGAGAAGATAGGAGCAGGGCTCCCTTGCCCCTAGTTATGCCCCCATCATGGCTGCCCCCAACACTCACCTTCTTCTACTGGAGCCTGTACACCTGAGGACCACCCCACTGCTGAGTGGGAGCAGGTCCCCTCTGGGCAAAAAGGCAAGAGAAAGGCCCAGTTGCAGCTGGAGCCCTGTGACATGGAGGACTCCTCTCCCCCTTCTAAGACCACCACATGGAGGGAAGGAGCAGCCCAGCATCTGGGGGACTCCCCAGCTGCACCTAACAACCCACCACTAGGAAAGATCAAATGGATGATCCCCATGGAGCAGGTTCTCATCCCCAACTTACCCCCACCCCTGTCCCAAGGGGCTGTAGAGCTCTCCCAATCCCAACCAGAGTCCAAGGTCTTAACAGACTGGGGGGTTCAGATGATGCCAAGGGAGCCCACTGACCCCCAGGACTAGGAGAAGTATACCTGAGAACCAGCAGGCTCCATGAAGCCTGCAGACCTCTCAGTCCCAGAGATCCCCAGGGGTTAGCTACTTGCATTTATTGACCATGACTACACCCACCAGTCCACCAGCAAGGTACAGCTGGCCTTGAACTGCTGGGGAGATTTTGACAGCATCCTTGCCATTGTGAGGGCACTGGTGGGGGAAGACACGGGGCCCCAAATCTGTAGCATCCAGATCTATAGGTGGGCCTGCAGTTTCATAGACGCCCTCTATATGTATGAGAGGGTGCTACACAAGCCGGCAGGCCCCACGCTGGGCATTGAGATGTGCAAGGCCCCTGATGAAACATCTACTACACCCCCCCAGCCATGAGGTCATTTAATATTGCAGCCCTCTATGTCCACAGATGCAGAAAGGGTCTCCGGAGGTTCAGGAGGGAGGGTACCTCATGGTATTCTTGCAGGAAACCCTGATGACTCCAGCTGATGATCCTAATTGGTGGCTGAAGTGGGGAAGCAGGGTCTTTTTTAGTCACCTCTTGGCCACCTCTTGTGGGGTGGCAACCCTGTTCTCCTTCTGGATCCAGGTACAGGGGCTGGTCCTGAACCTTCTGAATGTGTATACCCCTGTGAGATCTACCAACTCTGGGTCCTTCTTCCACCAGGTGGCCACATACATTGTCACCCTCAACCCTTGTAAGTACCTTGTCCTTGGCAGGGTCTTTAATGTCACCCTAGATGCATGTGACCGGTTGGTTAAGGAGCAGAACTATGCCACCATGGGTGTCCTTGGGAAGATCCTGATGGACTACTCCCTGGTTGACATCTGGTGTGCCTGTCACCCTACTGACCCCTCCCCCACCTTCACCTATGTGAGGGGGGGGAGGAGCAGGCATGCCACTCCCAGTTGGACCAGGTTTATATCTCTTTGCCGCACTTTGCCCAAGCCCACTTCTATGGCATCTGGCCAACGCTTTCAGCAATCACCACCTTGTCTGGGCCCAGGACATGCTGGGGCCTGGGTGTCTGGGGTTGGCCTACTGGCATTTCAGTGCCAGTCTGCTGGAGGACGTGGGCTTCAGGGGGGCCTTCTGGGAGTTCTGGCTGGCTTGGTGGGAGCAACGGGCTGGCTTGGTTTGGTGATGTTGCCAGTTGTATTGGAACACACGGAGGTAGTGGAGGAAAACATGCCCCAGGTGGCCCCATGCCACATGGCTACTGACACCATCTAGCAGTCGCTGCAGGGCCTAAAGGACGAAAGCCAGGACCTGGCTGTGCAGGCAAACCAGGCCCTGGCCACCCTCCTGCAAGGGGAGGCTCAGAACCTCTGCAGTGACTCAGTGCTGTCCTGGCAAGAAAAAACTCAGCGCTTGTCTCTGGAGTCCAGCCAGGACCTCAGGGGGCACAGGCAGGGTGTGTGAGCAGTGCCAGAGCATGGACAAGACCAGCTGGTTCAGCACCAGCACACTCCCACACAGGGAGAGCCATCTCAGGAGCCCTGCCCATGCCCAAAGCCATTCCACCACCCTTGCCTCCAGCTGGTGTCAGTTCTCTGGTGGGGAGGGGTCTGTGGGGGATAGGTAGATTGCCAAGTAGAGCAGCGAGCCCGCACTCCAGCATTTACCATGGAGCATGGGTAGGAGTGAGGCCACCTGCTACCTGTCACCCACCACCATGCCAAAGCTCTTGACCCATTGACCCAAGCAGAGGAGGCTGCCAAGTACAATGCCTGGCAGGCCTTCACCTACACCAGGTCACCTGAGTCCTGGGCCATGAGGAGTATATTGTCAGCATATGCTGACAGGACCAACTGCACTGCTCTCACAGGGTGCAGCACCCCCCACAGCACATGGACTGCCCCCCCC
>NW_017728964.1:598764-649823 GCF_001723915.1 Gavialis gangeticus
CCCCCCATCCACACACAAGGTCCCAGGCACCCTGAAGGGCCACCCCCCACAGGGCCCATAACTTACCTCCTGAAGCAGCAGCGGGGGTGGGACCCTCTGAGCCTGCTGCTGCCAGCTCTCAGCTCTCAGGGACCATGTGCTGAGCTGAGTCATATCCTGCTGGTATTGTGGCCGCTCATGCAGCTAGTCTGGTCCCATTGCAGTAGGACCCAGTGCAGCATACAGGGACAGCGCACTGAGCCAAGCCAGGTCCTGCCACCAGGGGACCAACCCAGCCTGGTAGCATGAGTGGTCCCAGTGCTGGCAGGACCCGACTCAGCTCAGTGCGCTGTCCCTGTGCACTGCGCTAGGTTGTGCTTCCAGCAGCAGTGCTGTCTGCCTCACTGTACCTGTGGAGAGGTGGTGCATAGAGGGACCCAGCCCAGTGTGGTTCACTAGTTTGGCTTGGCACTGGAATGGGTTATGCATCTGTAGGAGGTGTGGCTCCTGTGCAAAGGCATGCCAGCTGTGTGGCCCAGGCTGGATCGGGTTGGGTCGGGTTGGTGAGGCACATTTTCCATAAGTCTCAGGCACCTGACATGATTCAGCCCAGGCTACACAGCTAGTGCACCTAGAAGCATCTGACAGTAGGGGGGGCAGGGTGCAGATGCTGGGGAGCAGGAGAGGGAAGAGGCAGAGACTTGGGGGGAGTTAGAGAGGAAGAGGCAGAGACTGTGGGTAATGAGAGGAGGGACAGAAGGCTACAGGGGGAGAAGTAGGCAGGGCTGAGGGCAAGGGGGCCACCTGACTCCCCACCTGAGCCTCTGCTTTCTCTGTTTTAGCAGCAGGAGTGGTAGGGAACTCAAGACAACCCTCCAATACTTAGATTCTAAACTCAGACAATTATAACTAATGTATACATTTCCCATATATAGTATCTAATTATATTTTTGGGGGGGCGGTCATATATTTAGGGTCATCTTATTTTGAAGTAAACACAATTCTAATAAAATAAAGGGCTTAGTCCGTCTGTCTGTCTGCTCTTGAATCACTCTGATTGGTTACTGAGGCAGTGGTGGTGGCGCAGGGTGCTGGTGGAAGAAGATGGAGGGGATGGTAGGACAAGTTTCCCCCCCAACCCCACACACTCCTGGGAGGCAGCGGTGGCGGTGTGTGTGGGGGATAGGGTTAGCAAGAGTTAAGAACTAGGGCTGTGTGAGGCTTCCGATTTGGAGAAGATTCGGATGCTTTGAACACTGAAGCAGCATGTCCGGATTGAAGCGCTGGCTTCTTTAGGCATCCTTGCAATTTTCACCCTGCTGTGGCTTAACACACGCAGGGTCATCTATGTCATGAGTTTTGCTTGTCCACAGCTTGAGGTGCAGTTTCCCCCAAATCCCTGGACCTATCTCCTTGAAACTTGGTAGGCTTTCTGGCCTCTGCAGGGGCTACCATCCCTGCAGTTTTTACCCCGCTGTAGCTTAACACCCACAATTGACATGAGTTTTGCTTTCAAGGATTTGGGGTGAAGTTTCTCCCAAACCCCTGCACCTGTCTTCTTGAAGCACGGCAGACTTCATGCCTTCATCATAGGCTACCAGCCCTGCAAGTTTCATGTAAATCAAACAACAAACAACAAAGTTATAAATATTTCCTTGATTCCCCATTATACCCCATGGCCAGACTTCCAAAGTGGCTCCAAAGCTTCAGAGCTGCTTTGGCTGTATCAAAGCGGGAAACCAACCTGGAGCTCTGAATTGGATCACTGGCATCTGAATTGGCTGGATCCAAAGCTGAATCAAATAACTGCCTATCTGCACAGGCCTATTAGGAACTGTCATACGTTCAGAGCGTAGTGGCACGGAGCTCCATCTTATTTAATAATAAATTCATTATTACTTATGGAGTCTAGCATTGTGTACTCTAGTTGTCCTAAAAACTTTAATAAATTTGCTTTTAAATGCCCCTTACAAATTGTTTCTATCATACCTACAATCTAAGTTATTAAAGTTTAAAAATGCACAAGGACTTTATGAAGACCCTGTATATCCCAGGGCTTGTAGAGCCCTTACATCTTAATGTTATTTTGTACTCCATTTTGCTTCTGGCTTTCTTCTGAATACAATCTAATCAAGTGAAGTGGATCAGCTACCGAGGGCCAAGTGAAATTTATTGTGAGCAAATGAAAAAAGCAATTTCAATTACATATGCAACTTCCTGGGTTCTAAATTAACTGTATCAACTAGGAGAAAAATTCTGAGGCTCACTGTGGACAGTTCAAAAGCCACCTTTGGTCATTGTGAAGCAAAAATATGATACATAAGGCCATATGGGACAAAATTACTGAAAACATTATAATGTCATTATATAAACCTAATAGTTTATCCACATCTTGAACAATGAGTTAAGGTTCAGTTCACTCCATCTCAGAAAGGATAACAGAAACAGAGACGCTTAGAGAGGAATAATGAAAATAATTAAAGGCCTATGAACTCTTCTACATAAAGGTGCACCAAAAAGATCATAATTGTTTGCTTCACAGAGGGAATGAGCCAGAGAGTGCATCGTACAATATAACAAATGGATTCAATCAGGGGTGGCCAACCTGCCCCCAGGTGGCATGGGCAGCCTCCATGTGTGGCACAGCAGACTGGGAAGGGCACAGGCAGCACAGTGGCAGACTGGACAGGGAGTAGAAAGCAGAACAGCAAACCAGGCAGGGAGCACAGAGTAGGAAGCAGATATTGCTGAGACATTTCTAGTTAGTTACCCTGTTCTCGTACAAGAGGAAAGTGAGATATGAAGTGGTTTTCTACAATAGCAGAGAACTGGACTCAGTGATTCAGGAGGTCCCTTCCTATATTTCTATCTCATTGAAACAACTGAATAACGACACACTTAAAACACCAAAACTAAACACTTGGAACAATATACAGTAGTTTTGTAGAACTTATTGCCGCAACATTGATGCTGAGACCATGGCAAGTTTCAGAAAAGGATTGGACCTTTATATCAGTTGTATTAAAAGGGCTTAAAAAAGAAAGGAAACAAAATTCTGGAAAGCACATAAAAAACTCCTGACCCTAAAGCTCCTGTTCTTGTTTGCTGTTGGCGACAGAGAAATAGGCTAAATGCCCCCTGCTTGCTCTGCATGTCAGTCCTTGAGTTCCTAAGGCTTTGTGGTACAGAACCTGTATGGCTAGTGGTGATATGTGAGAAGAGAAGAACTCAACTTGACTCTCAGCCCAGAAGGAGTCTTGTCTATGAGGGAAAAAGCAGTTTTGCTTGTGAGCTGAATTTATTATACACTGGGGATTGCTCACTAGTTGTATGTGCTGCTCACACATTCCAAAACGCTTTCTGAAGGCCTCTTTAATCAGTATTAATTATCAGACAGCTATTTGTGGTGGTGGAGACAACAGCCCATTCAAATATATGAGAAACTTAGAAGGACATTTTGAGAAAAAGAAACACAACAAAACACATTTTAGGACATTTTTTCCATCATAAGGAAGCAAGAAGAGACTTAAATCCAGTTTATTCTCCTTATAGGCTGTATGTGGCAACAGTGGGCATGAAATGCAAATAAATGTGTCTTAATCCTCAAAATAAATCCTGTCTTCACTAGGCATCTGTAGAAAGAGGGGTCTGAACAGCTTGGGGGTTCTCTGCAGGAGAAGATGAACCCAACTGACTCCCCTGAGCATTAAAAGCCTCATTGACGTATCTGAAAACAGAACAACAAGATCAGGGTCAGGTCAAGGTTGACTTGGATTCTCTCTTCTCTGCCACAGTCACTTTAATAATCTATTCAAAAGCATTTGAAACTTTCAGTCAGGTGGTTTGAACTCCTGTCTGGATGTGATTAAGAGAAAATGTACTAGGAATTAAATGAACCTCTTAATGGGTTAGCAGGCAGGAGGTGTACACGGTGCCTGTACAAATGAGGCTCAGTTCAGAGTTCTGTTATGGAAATTTTGTTCTGTGATAAATATGTTATGAATGACTTGACTTGATAATATGCCAACATGCATGTGCTGCTATCACAACATTCGATGACTTTAACTTACTGTGAGCGTTCTTGTGATAAATCATGGAAAAACTTACTTGGGCTATCTTTAGTCACTGCAACGTTTCACTCTCACAAGTCACTCACAGCTCTAAAAATATAGTTTATATCATTGGATTCTTGGAATTCTTTCAGTTCTTACATCCTGATTTCAGTGGCATTAAGGCCAGGCTCTAAGTTTCAGTGCTGCAGGCTGATATTTCATTGGGGATTAGCCTTCATCTGGATTCAATACAATATTTATAATATTTATTTGATTTGGATTCAAAGCTGACTTGGAAAATCTTCCTGTTGATACACCTTTTACCTGGCTATCTGGAGCAAAGACTGGAATGGACTTGAGACAAGATAGTAATTTAATAACCACTCCAATATAGATTTAAACTGAAACACATGCTCACCAGGTCAGTGAAGACATTTGGGGATCTTAGCTTGCCCCTCAAAGTCCATTGAAACCAGGTCCCTTTTTGCTCTACATTGTTGTTCTGTGCTGAGTTTTGAGGTCAGACAACTCACTATTTTGTTATTATGTTTCACTTACAGGGCTTTCTTAGAAATTATTGATTCTGCACACCACGAACAAGAAACCCCTGACCTCACACCGGCCTGCACTTTCTGGATTTGATTACCAGCTCTCCAGTGCTTGATAGCTTGAATGGAATTTAATGCTTTCTAATTTTCCTTGATAGGGACCACAAAGCACGTTGTGTTCTTTATCCCAACTGGCAGCTCAACAAAGCTCAGCAATAAAAAGCTCCATTTGTATAATAAACTGTTGTACAATCTACTACTTATGAACAAGGTCTCTGAAAATGTGCAACCTTTCTGCACATTACATTACATTAAACACAAACCAGATGGGCATTTCTAAATCCTCCTCTTTTTTGCAGAGGGCTGAAAGAGCTGGTAGTCAGAGGATCTATTTTACTAGACAAATAAACAGAAAAGTATGACAACATTTCTTTCCAAATTTTGCAATAGGAAATCTGCACAGACATTATATTCAATTAGTAAACATCTTTCTGAGCTTGTGGAAGAGCTCACAGTCTTCCTGAAAAGGAAAGGAAAGGTAAAAGGAAAATCAAATCTGCACTGGAGACTTTGCCTTCCTTTTATCATATTATATAAGATTAAACATTTGCATAACAGCTCATGTGCTGAGCATACACAGTAGGTGCTGAGAGCATTTACAAAAGCTTTTGGGTGTGATTCATCACTTACAGGTCCAAAGAGCTCTTGAGTTCTTGTGATATGAATGGTGGAATGAAATCATCGTGAGGTGATAATGCTGAACTGGCTGTGTCCACACTGAGGGAGGTGCCCATATAGTGTTGTTCATAGAATTAATGGGCATTTTGACTTGTGCTCAGGGGGGTGCTTTAGTTAGAATAGCTTTTGGAGATAGCACCCAGAGCATCTCATGTATCAACGTTCCCACACTTAAAAATGGCAGCAGAGGCGCGTTATCTAAAGCTCATCCATTTTGAAGGGCAGGGACACTGATACGTGAGATGTGGAGGCTGGCTGGAATGCGGGAATTACAACGCTTCAGCAGTCTGCTTCTGTGTTAGGCACTTTAGGCAACTAATTAGGTACCTAGGAGCCATTTAGTGAATGGGGAGAATTAGGAATCTCCAAAGGCTGGTCTTGGTCACCCAGGCACTAAGCAGGGAGTAACTTGGAATAATTTAGCAAACTTAAGGCACAGGGGTGTGCCTGCAAGTTTGCCTCAGTGGTGCACTTTTGGTTCCATCTCAGGATCCAGAGTACATGAACTAGCCATTGGAACAGCACTGGAATCCCTTACTCTCAGAGCCCCTACCTGGGCTGTAACATCATTATTCCCCCTGCCTGCCCTCCTCCTGGCCCCATGACACTTGCATTACTTTCTGCCCAATGACCTAACTTTAACAGGAGGTACAGAGGATACATTGAGCCCTGCATAGTCCATCACTTGATAGCGCTTTTCTGACAGGTAAGAATTGTGGATCAAACCCCCCACAGGTTAAGTTGGGCCTAAAATCCAAGTCTCCCACTTCCTGGGCAACTGCCTTAACCACTTCATTATTGGGCAATAGGAGGGTCAATTCTTCTTGCTGGTTTTTGTGACTTAAAGGTAAGGTGAATGCTCATAAAAATTTTCCAACTTAACAGTTTTTCACAAATCCAGCAGACTGGACTAGGATGTCAATTAAAGACTTAGACACCTAAAAATGTCTAAGGTGCTTAAAAGGTAGAATCAGGTGCTTAATAGGTAGAATAACATCTGGCTCTTAAGGCACCTTCTTTCAACTATGGCCCGGTGATTATGCAGATTCCCACATCCTTCACTGGGGCTCTGTGCTGTTACAGGGATCTCCCTACATGGAGCCCCTTGCACTGTTGGAAGATAGGGATGTTTTAATGCCATTGTACAAAGCTAAAAGGGGATAGGATTGCTGTTAAAAAATACATCAGAGGGTAAATGCCACAGAAAGACAGAGAGTGTGCCTGAAAGCTTGCAGAAGAAGATACATTTTTTGGAATTTCTTAGTTGGTCTAATAAAAGGTATCATCTGTGAACCAAGAATTCTAGACTTTTGCGTTTCTTTACAGAGAGAGAGAGAAGCTCTTTAAGCTAAATAACAACACTGGCACAAAAACAAATGGGGACCAAAAGCCACAAATAAACTTAGGCTCAAATCTGGCGGTTTTTTTCTGTCAGAGAAGGGAGGATCTGGAACAGTTTTGCAGTAGGAGTAATGGGAGAAAAGATATCTGGTTTTCATCTGGAGCCTGATAAGCTTATTAAAGGTAACTATGCAGCATGGTTGCCTTCATTAGAAGGGGACTGGACTGATCTCAAAAGGTCCCTTCCACTCTTAAGTCCTAGGTTGCTATCACTGGACACATCTACATGAGCCATGGACTAATTAGCTCCACAGTAAATGTTTTCGTGTCTATACATGCAGTGCTTTTAGGCTGGAGTAAACTAATTAACTTTGCATCAGTGTAGGACTGGTAAACAAAGGCTGCTTGCAGATGTTAAACATCCTCCCGCCCAAACCAAGTTTTACTTTAAATTCTGCATGCTCCCTCACTGAGCCCAGGATATGCCCAAAAGAGGCAGCATGTTAGATGGACCCAGCTCACCCAACTTCTGTATAAATTGGGTGCTTTAGTGGGGCTTTTTTGGTGCTTTTATCTAATAGATGGTTGAATCAGCTTTAGCTGAAGGCACCAAAAAGCCCCACTGTAGCACCTGATCTATACAGATGCTATGGAGCCAGTGGAAGTAACGCACTGCTTCTTCCAGTACAGCATGTTTTTGGGTTTTTTAACATCTGCAAGCAGCCACAAGTAGTGTCCTGCTGCAGAGGTTTTTTTTCTTACAGAAGTCCATGTGTAGATGCTGACACAGCTGGCTGGGGCATGAGAGTGCTTCAGTGTGGGCACTGCCTGCTGGCTAGCCTCACAATGAAGCACCCTCATGCCCCAGCCATCCCCTCTGCAGCACACTGAGCTGGGTCAGGGCAAGCCCTGGCTGGCAGGCTGATGCTCCGGAGCTTCCTGCCAACAGGGACTGCTCTGACTTTGTTCAATGTGTTGTGTTCCCAGGCACATATGTAACATGGTGCCCAGGAGCAACAAACTCTAATGTGATAAGCACCAGAGAGTTCACTGCATCACATTAATATCCACATGTAGATGTACCCACTGGGAGCTATATTTGAACCTCATGCTGCACAGTGGGGTTCCAATCTTGGCTGAATCCTAAATAATTTGGTGTAGTAGTAGAAATAATAATAATTAAAAATAAATACCATGCAGGCAAAGTGGCCACTCAGAGGCCATGATTACTAAGTTGCAAAGAATAGTTGAAGTGAACAGTTAATTCACAGATAATCTGTAGTTCGAGAATTGTTTGCATAAAATAAATGAGAAAGTTGTTTAAATATTGATTAAATCTGTTACTATCATAGTTAATCTAATAGTCAACAAATGTACAGGTTTTAAAATATCTGCAACATGAATATGTGCGCATAAATATTTGAAAATGGATATTTAATAATACCCTATCACTTTTATTTTTTTCTTGTACTTAAGCCCCAGACTTTTCTCCCCACTAAATGCCATATAGGTGCAGGCTACACTTTCTGTCCATTTCTAGTCTCCTATAAGTTTTGCCATTTTTAAATCCCTGGTGAAAGTGTCCAGGGGATCTTGTAGGACCTGAGTACTTCAGGAGTGGATTGGGCTCATGGATTTTTCACTGCTTGTTCAAAGCAAAGTAATAAAAAGAAAAACATGTTGTGATGTCATGTCTTATTTCTGTGGAAGTAACACCAGCCTCACTAATTATGTCTCCAAAATTCTGTCTGTAATTGTGCCTGCACTTTATCTGATGCTACACAGCTAGTTATGGTGCAGGCTTGCTAGTTTTAATGTATTTTGTAGCTACAGGCTCTCTTTTTTGATATATGCATATTTCTTGGTGATGTAGTAGATGCAGTTCACACCTAGAGATGAATATTTTTCATTCTGGTGCCTGGTCAAAGGTCTTTTATTTTTACACATGTGAATAAACTATATTCAGCTATGTTTGACTTAGAGAAAAGTGTAAAAGGAGATTTTTCCTATTTAAAATTATTCCAGTGATGCTCTTTTTATTAAATCATAGTTAAGTCAAATGATTCCTGGTCAGGGAAGGGGGAAAGGGCTTCCTAGTGCCAAGCATGGAGACAGCATGGAGCCGAGGTAGGCATGCTTCTTCCCTGGGGTCCATGCTGTCACCGTAGTTAAGCCCTGATATCTCTGGGCTGGGAGAGGAGCCGTGACAGTGCGAAGCCCAGGGAGGTATGGTTCCTTAGGCTCCATGCTCTTGTCGCAGTTAACCCCCGGCTGGTTTTATTCTAAGAGGAAGGACAGAGTCTTGGCCCCTGGCCACACCAATCTCACCAAGCCCTGTAGTGGCAAAGTTGTGCAGGTACGAGACAGTAGGGCTGTGCGAAATGGCACTGTTCCATTTTGACTTGCGCTTCGAAGTTTCAACAGAACAGTGTTTCTTTTCAAATTTTGATTCAATTCTGTTTCATTTAGTTGAAACAGTTTCACTGTTTCAACACTGTTTCTCCCATAGGCCATAATGGGGAAGCTCAAAAACTATAGCTTTGAGCTATAGTTAACAATGACAAGCCTATAACTTTGTCATTTCTGTCCTGATTTGGATGAATCTTGCAGGAATGGTAGCCCCTTCTGAAGGCACAAAGCCTGCCAAGTTTCAAGGAGATAGATGCAGGGGTTTCAGGGAAACTGCACCTCAAAGTCTTGAAAGCAAAACTTGTGTCACGTGTATGTGTTAAGCCACAGTGGGGTCAAAACTGCAGGCTTTCTAGCCCCTGCTGAGGCCACAAAGCCTGCCAGATTTCAAGAAGATCAGTGCAGGGGTTTGGGGGAAACTGCACCTCAAGCTGCTGACAAGCAAAACTCGTGATGTGGGTGACACTGTGTGTTAAGACACAGCAGGGTGAAAGCTGCAGGCTTGCTAGCCCCTGCTGCAGCCACAAAGCCTGCCAGCTGTCAAGGAAATAGGTGCAGGGCTTCTGGAGCCCTGCACCACTAGCTGCTGACAGACAAAACTCGTGACATGGGTGCTTGTGGGACTGTGTCTGTCTTGGGACAGGGGGGTGAAAGCTGCAGGCCTGCTAGGCCCCACTGCAGCCACAAATCCTGCCAGCTGTCAAGGAGATGGATGCAGGGGGAATCTGGGTTCTGGGGCCTGCACCTCTAGCTGCTGATAGGAAAAACTCATGACATGGGTGGGTGACGACACTGTGTGTGTATTAAGGTGTGCCCTCACTCAACTGACACCAAGGCAGAAAGCAGGGAAGGTCAAACAATGCTGCCTTTTATGCAGTTTTTCCATCCCTCCCCCAGAGCACTGGGATTGGAAGGGACCTCAGGAAAGGATGACAGTCACTGGCCAGCTACATGGTCAATAATGAGAGCGCTCCTCCCCCCTTCCCTCTCCCTCTCCTTCCTTTAGTTTCTGTTTCCCTGCAGGCAAGCCCAGCTTGAGCTTCAAAATGTTTAGAAAATTTCAAAATGTTTCAAATTGCCTCGTTTTGTTTTGAGGCTGTTTTGAAGCTCTCCTTTGCATTTCGATTTTGCTGTTTCAAGCTCAAAATGAGTCAAAACAGCATCAAAACTAAACTGCTGGCTAAATTTCACACAGCCCTATGACAGTATTAAGCCTTAACCTGCAACTGCTGTGAAACTGTTCTATCTTTAACACTGCCTAATACTCCACAGATATAGAATAGTTTAAAGATAAGCGATAACAGCACCATAAGACCTTTTGTCATCAGCCAATACAGGAGATTTTCTTGCTGTTGGGAGATACTCATATAGTCTGTCTGTAGAAACTGCATATTATGGGAAACCAGTTTTCATGATTTACAAAATCTCAACCAGACAGAGGTCAAGGGAAATGGAAGTTTTTTTCTTTAAGAAATATAGATTTATTGAAAGTGAATTTTTCCATAGGAAAGTGTATTTTTAAAACGTTTTTCAGCTTTTAAAAAGGTTAATTTTAAAATTATGTGAGCATTCATTTAACATTTTATAAATTTGAAAAATCCATTTTAAAGTATTCAAAATGATTTGTTTTGACATTTCAAGTTCAGTTATAGCAAAAAGGATCTAAATACAATTTTTGCACATTGAATGTTTTCAGATGTTCAGCTCACAAAGATTTTCAAATATCACCATTTGTTTCAGGATAGGAAAATATTTGAAATTTTAAACATTTTTGGAGAACATAAAAATATTTTTCATCAAAATTTCTATTGTCAATACTAAGGCTACGATCAGATGTTGCATTTATCCCTGGACATGTTGTCCTTGTGTGTGTCCTGGAACAGAAATATCTAGGGATTCATGTGTACCTATGTTACCCTTCTAATTGCAATTTCATAGTTTCATAGATGTTAGGGGCTGGATGGGACCCCACCAGATCATCAAGTCCAGCCCCCCTGTGCTTGGGCAGAAAAGATGCTGGTGTCAGATGATCCCAGCAAGGAGAATGTCCAGACATTTTTTGAAGATTTCCAGAGTAGGTGCATGTACCACCTTGGTGGAAGTCTGTTCTAGACCCTGGATAGTCAAAATGTAGGGAAGCTTTTTCCTTATGTCCAATCTAAAGTGATCATCTAGCAATTTGTGATCATTATTCCTTGTCTTCCCCTGGGCGGCCTTGATGAACAAATGCTCCCCCAGGCCCTGATGTGCACCCATTATATACTTACTAGCAAATATACTGTCAAGAATGATGGGGGTGGGGTGGGGACGGAGTACTGTCACCCACCACCCACTACACTGCCTCACTGCTGCTGCCTCCCAGGAGCGGGGGGTGGGGAGGAAGCTTGCATGTGGTGGCTGCTGGCAGCACCCACTGCCCCATGCTGCCACCTCTCTGAGTTTGGCCATATGCCACCCCCTTGCTCTGCGTCTGGCTCCATTCCCTCCTCACTGCTCCGTGTCTGGCCCCTGCACCCCCCCACTGTTCCATATCTGGCCCTGTGCCACCTCCCCCCCTGCTCTGCATCTGCCTCTGCACCATCCCTTCCCTGCTCTGTGTCTGTCTGGCTTGCTCCGCTGGAGCCCCGCCGCACTCATCATTCTTGATGGGCATTCTTGATGCATTAGTGGCTGGAGCCACCCCCCCAAAAGCGTAACGGACAGACAGACACACAGACAGCTGGACTAAGCCCTTTATATATATAGAATAAGCAGCCACCAAGTCCCCTCTAAATCTTCTCTTCTCCAGGCTGAACAGTCCCATGTCTCAGCCTCTCTTCATATGGCCTGCCCTCCAGACCTCTAGTCATGCATGTAGACCCTCCTTTGGACTCTCTCAAGCTTCTCCACATCCTTCCTGAAGTGCAGTGCCCAGAACTGGATGCAGTACTCCAGCTGTGATCTCACCAAAGTTGAGTAGAGCAGGAGGATAACATCCTTAGTCTTGCTTGAGATGCATCAGTAGATGCATGCCAGTGTCTTATTTGCTTTGCCAGCTACGGCATTACATTGGAGGCTTATGTTCATTATATGGTCTATTACAACCCCCAGGTCTCTTTCAGTTGTGGTGCTACCAAGTCTAGCACCACCGAGCCTGTAAGTGTGTTGTGAGTTTAGTGAGTGACTGAATACATTGCCACTTCTCTGTTATTGATTCAATGATGCAATCCTACACTAACCATTCAGATGCATATTGGGATGTCCCAGGACTGTTACTACATGTTGGGATGTCCCTGGGACTGTTAAACTGTTCTTATCCTGTGAACCTTTTTAGGATTTATCCTGGGACAATGGACATAGATGTTTGAAAGATTGTACTTTGTCCTGAGATGGTTTAAAAACATTTGTTCCATGGTTTTTCATGGGACAAATGTGACATCTGTTTGTAGCCTAAGAAAACCAGGCCAATGAAGACCATTTAAGGCTAGAATGTCAAATCTGGCACATCATCATGTGTTACTATAGGCAGAAATTCAACTTTTAAAAAGCACCTGAATGATGTAGGAGCCCATATCCCATTTTCAAAAGTACCTATGGATGGCATTTTTAGAAGTGCCAAAAGATGCAGAAGAGTACCTTGTGTGATTTTCACAAGGTCTAGATCCCAATAATTTAAATTTGGATTTTTTAAAATATTAATTCTTTTAATTTTTAAGGACACATCATTTAGCCAACAGCCACTGTCCTGTGCTTTGGAATACATTATAACATTTTAAAAATATCACAAAGAAAGATACTTCACTCTAATCCCAGTCATGGCAGGATAGCTCTGTGACCCTCTGTGACACCTGATCAGTTCCATCATCCCATAATTACTAACTAGCTGCCTCTCTCTGAGCAATGCAGGTTCTGAAGAGCAAAATGAACCAAAGTGCAGTAAAAACTTACTTTACTTTAAAAGTCAGCAAAAGTGACTCAGGTGTACATAGGGGAGCAGGTGTCAGGTATTTAGATAGGGCAATTTAGTCACTTTCAGAAGTAGACCTTTTACATGGTAATTTTGGGCATCTGATGGAGATCTTAACTCAGGATGGGAAAAATACAGCCTGCAGGCAAGATCTGTCCTGCCAACTGATTGGTTCTGGTCATGTGCGGGTGCCCACTAATTGATTGGAACTGGCCTGTGACTACCTCCGTGGTGCTACACCTGGGGCCAAGCCCTTCCTGCTCCCATCCAGGGCAGCCCATTCTGCACTCCCACCTTTGCCCACTGGCCCCAGCTCTGGTCCCAGCCCCAGCCCTGGCCAGCAAGCACAGCTTTCCAGCAGGGCTGCTCCTGATGCAGCCACAGCCACATGGGTACTGTGTACCTCCCCCTGCATTTGGCAGCTCCTTGTTCTGCCCCTGCTGTGATGCTCCAGATTCAGGGGGGAGGAATGAACCTCTCCCTGCCTGCTCCCTGGGACAGACAGCACAGACATACACAAGTAAGTAATGCCCCAGGATGGTGGGAGGAACTTCAAAGGGGGTGGGTGGGAGAATCAGGTGAGCCCCAGGAGGCAAGGGGGAAGCCCAGAAGCGGTAGGGGAGATTCTTACCAGATTCCTGTTGGCCTGAATGTGTGACTGCTCCAAACTCAAGCTAGCACTAGCACTCATCAACATTTGTACAGCTCAGAGTGTAAGGTGTTACAAAGCCCCTGCATTTAGGAATGAACAGTCTCATCTCATCACTGCCAAGATTGGTGCAATTTTGAGCTTAATACTACCTTCAGAATTTCACTTACCTCCTCCAATGGTTATTTCAATGTAAAATGGCTGAAACTGGCTGCAGATAAATTTGACTGAAAATTAGAATAATATTTCTAGGCTGAAATTTTGAAGAGTTCCTACAAGGCAACTGGTAGTAGCAAGAAACGCACTTCTCTCTAAGAATGGACTGGATAAAATTATGGAAGGTATGTTATGACAGGACAAGGCATTCTAGTTCATCAGGCAGTTTGCATGATAAAGGAGATATGCTTGCGGTCCCTAGATTGGAGCATAAATGTTGCTTTTTAGTCTGGAAGGCAGATGTGCGTGCAGAGTGGTGCAGTTGAACATTCTTATGATTCCTGCTCCACCCAAATTTTAAAACCAGCTATCTGGGAAAGGCAGCAGCATTTCTATTCAGGCAGTACTGGAAGAGTCATTTGACTTTATGACTCATTACCATCTCCCTGCTTCATGCTAATCTCTCTCCACTCCACAGGTGTTTCTGACCCATTGTCCTTTTATCAGTCTTGATGTTTCACTATTCAAGCTATCCTTTCCTCTGTAATTTTGCTGTCTGTTATCCAGTCCTGGTAATGCCCTTTCTTTTATTTCACAAACCTGTAGACTGCTTTTAGACCTAGCTAAAGCCTTATCCAGGAGTGGCAATATTACCTCAGGTGTAGAAATGACTGACAGTGAAGCACTGAAGCAATGAAGTGTGAAGACACTTAGTGGGATAGAGTTGGCTGTATGAATCTGAATAAAAGATGTGCATTTAACTATAATGACTGCAGGACTAATGACACAATATCTTTTGACTATTCTGGCTATTTGTTGCCTAGCCTGTTATATATATATATATATATATATATATATATATAGACTTTATATATAATTTAGCAAATTAGCACTCATTCCAAAAGTTACATTTGTTTTTACTTTGATCTTAAACTGAATTGTACAGTGTTAGGCCCCTAATATATTACTAAAGCATCTAATTTCTCTTTTACTGGAGAAAAGTGTCTTGTGTTATATGTTATTATGTGCCAAACTATCTGCAACCCTCTTTTCAAAATGCTAGATCATCTAGGGAGGGGTCATATGGTAACTTTTCTAGGATCTTCTGAGCATAAATTAGCCAGCTACTAACCTGCTATTACAGTAGCAGGGCATTGGCAGTGCCCTCATCTCCCTGATTTTTATTTATGGTATATGAAAGGGTATTGTTGGTGTTTTCAGTATTGTACCTTCTAGTTATGGGTGAGGGTTTGAAGTGGCAATATAGGGGGCTATATTGGTTAACAACTGCCTGCAAATGCAGAACAGATTCAATGGCCCAGGAGGACCCTTCCTCTCTAACTATTTAGAGTTCTGTCTTTCCTCACTGCAGACAGAACATGCCTTGTTGGCCTTAGTGGGACTGGGAAGATGAGTCAGAAGCAGCTACCCCACAGAGAGAGCACACTGATGCAGGGAGGAGCAGTCAGCCCTCCTCTTCCCCTCTAGCTATCAGGCTCTTTCATCAGCTATGCATGAGATCACAACTGCTACCCAGGAATGTCCTTTTGATTTTATGTATAATGAAATTCATGAATGCCACACAAGATGAAGAGCACTTGGCAGCTCTGCCAACTCAACTGAACACAATGTGAAATGAAGGGGCTTAGCTGCTCCAGAGTTGGAGAATCAGACCCTTATGATGACCTAAGATACTACACTGGTAAAAGAAAGGGAGCAGGACCATTCGGAAGATGATAAATACTGGAGGGTTGCCCAGAGTATGGGAGACACTTATTCTCCCTTCATGATTTCTTAAATGACCCAGTCAAGAGGGGCCATGAGTATGGAGTTGTATTCCTAGAATGTTAGGATAATGCAAGGAAGCAAGCAGCACAAGTGCCTAGATAAAACAGATGAGAAAGAAGGCTGATGCTTACTTTGTGAACATGATCAGCTAGTGCATACAGGTCCACCAGCTAATTAGTGTATAGCTTAACAATGACTTTGGCGTGAATCCAGTGGCTTTGGCATATAAGTGCCTGTTAGTTATGCGCCTGAGGACTTTTATGTCTTTTAAAAGTAAAACTTGAGCAATTAACTGCATAAAAATTAAGAAGGTTGCCCAGAAAATATGAATTCTGAATATTAAATATCAATTTACACGGGTGCATTGTTTTTAAGTGTATGACATTACCTTATGCTTAGTTATCAATGCTAGTAGAAAGAAGTGTTACATGACATGAAATCAGAATCTGTCCATGTTTTCAGCATGATTCAGCACCATATCAGCCCATTTTGATTCCAGTACATTAATCATGATGAAATCTTTTGAAATACACTATACAGTAGGGCTGTGCAAAACAGCACCATTTTGTTTAGACTTCCATTTCACCGTTTCAATAGGACAGTATTTCATTTTGAGTTCCATTTTGTTTTGTCAAGACTGTTTTGCTGGTTCGACATTCTACCCATAGGCTATGATGGGGAAGCACAAAACTGCCTTTAACTTTGTTATTTCTTGCCTGATTCAGATGAAACTTGCAGGGATGGTATCCCCTTCTGAGGCCATAAAGTTTGTCACATTTTAAGGAGATATGTGCCGGGGTTTCTGGGAAACTGCGCCTCAAATTCTTGAAAGCAACACTTGTGTTGCGTGTATGTGTGTTAAGGCACAGTGGGGTGAAAACTGCAAGAATGGTAGCCCCTGCTGAGGCCATGAATCCTGCAAGGTTTCAAGGAAATAGGTACAGGGGTTTCTGGGAAACTGCACATCAAGCTGCTGACAAGCAAGGCTCATGACATGTGTGATTTGGTGTGTGTTAAGGTATGCCCTCACTGGCACCGGGGCCTGTACACAACATGGTAGTGTGCCCCAATGAGGACTCCTCCTCCCCTACAGCCTCAGTATGGTCCACCACTTTGAATAACAACAGGTAAGTAGGCAGCACAGTATCACTAGCATCTCAGGAAGCTAAACTGTCACAGAGCCTTTTTTCCCCTGCTCCTGCAGGAGCTTCTTCTCCCACAGGTGCCAGAGAACTCTCCCTGCCAGCCCCAGCCCTGGGGGGTAGTTGTGCCCAGGGCTCTGCATCCTTCTGGTCAGGTGCTAGGGGTGTTGGTCCAAGGACATGGTACTGGCAGACAAGGTCCCTTGGATCAATCTAATCTGATATATTTTAGCAGACCAACTAAATTATTACAGAAACTAGCAAGCTTTCAGGTTGAAAAACCCTTCATCAGGCTGAGAAAGCACCTGCAGTTGGTGTATGTGCTGTTCCTGGATGGAAGGAATAATAAAGAAGCCAGAGGCTGGTATGCAATTCAGGCAAGAAAGCCAGTTAATGAAAATGGAGGCATCAGGGGGTGAGAGACAGGCTGGAGTGGGGGAAGGGGGATGTAGGAATGCAGATAATAGTGGAGAGGTACCTGGGAAGTCAGATGTCCGGCAGGTTGTAGTGTGTCAGAATTCCAATGTCAATATTGAGTCCATGAGTTTCTGTACCTAGGAGGCTGATGAAGTGCAGTTCATAGGCTTGTCTGTCAAAAGTGGTTTGTAAATTCAAATAAAGACTGAACCTTGCTAACCTCATCACCAGAAGCCAACTTCCTACAGCCCAAAACACACTGAATGATCCAGGCCATGCCATGACAAGACACACAAAACCTGCCAACAATATCTCCAGCATGGAGATATCTTCATAATACAATAAATATCTCCATCAGGGCACCAAGTGCCCTGATGAAAAATACATGGAGACACCAAGCAATAACTGCACCAGAACGAGCACACACAGAAAATCTATCAAAAGGTAACACAGAACACCACCTGTCTCCAGTCCCTCAGGCCTGATACTCAAAGGGAATTGACAAACCACTTTTCACAGATGGGTGAAAGGCTCTTGGTGGCCTCGAGGAAAGGCTTGAGGACCACCAAGATCTGAAAGATGGTATCCCACTCAGCTCTGTTAAGGGGGGGGCGCTGATCCCAATACGTTCAATTTAAATGTATGTGCCTTCCTATATAAATTCTATAGTATAATGTCCAATATAATTATGAAATTGAAAAGAATAAAGCAATGAATATAATAATGAAATAAAAGGGTCTAGAAAGAAAGGAAAAGGTATTGCGGAATCCCACTTGTTATGCTATCAAGTAGGAAATCAAATCAATGGTAATAGTAGCTTTTGTTGTCCAACTCTTCTGAGCTTCTGGAAGATAGCTCAGTAACTGACCCCAAGGCAGAAAGCAGACCAGTTCAAACAATGCTGCCTTTTATGCTGTTTTTCCATCCCTCTCCCAGAGCACTGGGATTGGACGGGACCTCAGGCAAGAATCACAGTCACTGGCCAGCTACACAGTCAATGTCAGAGCAGTCCTTCCCCATCTTTCCTGCTCCCTTTCCTTACTTTCTGTTTTCCTGCAGGCAAGCCCAGCTTCAGCTTCAAAACTCAAAATGTTTAGAAACATTTGAAATGGTTCAACTGCCCTTTTTTCATTTCAAAGCTGCTTCGAAACCCTTTGTTTCATTTTGATTTCATTGTTTCCATTTTGAAATGACTTTGTGAACAGGTCAAGGTTACATACCTAGAGCAGACCCCTGGCCAGGGGAGTTTGCCTAACCACAGCAGTGTAGCTATGCTCCAACAGGAGCTCCTGACTTACCTCGGCACTGCTTCACTTGGTGAGGTGATAAAGCAGATTGGGCTCATTAAGCAGCCCAGGGTTATTTCTGGTCCCAGGAGATGGGACAAAGAGAGAGAGATGGGGCATGCAGATAGTGTGAGTGCCTGTCTGCTGCCCAAGACTGAAGTCCCCGGGAACAGGGCAAGAGACCTGCATGGCCTTGAGAGCTCAGAGGAACTCTCAAACCCGGGGGAAACCAATGCTCTCATGTTAATTGGCTGCCATATGCAGTCAATTAAGCCAGCCTGACATCAATTACTGAAGAAAAAGAGGAAACATTTGACAGGTTTCCCTTGCTTTACATGCATTCCTTGAGAATGGCGCATAATTCAAATTCACATAAAGGGAACCCACTTTACAATGTAACAAATAGGGATACGTTCCAAATTGACTGTACTGACCCCCAGACCCACTTCTATAAGACAATTTTGGTACTCACCAACAGCAGATAGTACACATAAGCACAGGGCACTATCATAATGGGGATGGCATATACAAAAACGTGCATCACAGACAATGAGCTAGGAGCCCAGATCCACACAGGAGACTATTTTGATGCATGTCACTCCCAAAATGCACCACACAAAGCTGCTGACTGTGGGCTTCCACCGCACCAATCCCATAAGAGTGAATTTACCTCACATAACAAAATTTTGGTATAAAAAGGGTCATTGTATAAGAGCAAATTCTCACATATAGAATCCACATAAAGCAAGGGTAACCTGTACTCAGTTTAAGTGCATTGTTTTGAGATTAAAAAAAAAAAAGACTATGGACATACTGAGAATATGCACTTGGGAGAACTTATAGTAAACAATGTTCAATAACCAGTGCAGCAGGTTCTGGCCTCTAAGGAGAGCCATGATCTGGTGACTACTCAGCTCCTACCCCCCACTCCAGCTCCTTGGGGTACCCTCCCTTCTTGCTTTCCTGCCACACCTTGATGTAATTGCTCTTTGTGTGAAAGGGAAACTGCTTTCCTGAGTAAGCCCAGGCCGGTTCCACCTTGCCTTTGGGATACTCAGTTGTGGCCCCTTGGCCCTATTTGTGCCCTTTGTGCATCCCTATAGCTATGCCCATGCCTCAGATGTTACTTTAAAATTTGCCCACTGGGCCTAGTGACACTTCTGTTAACCAAATGTAACCTGGGTGGTACTCCAAGAGCTACCCCCTCTCCAGTTGAAGGGATCAAAGCAGGTGCACAAGTGCTGTGGGAGGTGTAGGGACTCTCCTCCCCCTATAGAGCAGAGCCAGACCACCAATGGGGTCTTAACCATATACCTTCTAATGAGAGAACAGTACTGGGAACATAACCAGTATAAACCAGGGGGTATAGGGGACACTACAATGCCCCAAGGCGGGAGGATTCAGCAAAGGTTAGACATTTACAATCATAGAAATATTCATCCAGTTGACAAAAGACAGGGTTAACCAAAATATAAAAACACAAACAGCAGAACAAACAAGCCAAAGTGTCATCTGTTCCTCCTTAACACCTGTCCTTCCTGTGTGACTACTGTATAGGATCCTGGAGTTACTTGATGGGAAACTAGTGCTTTTTGTTTTCATGTTTGTCCATCTGAAAGAAGCATCATATCTTTGTTGTGCAGTCATGTTAATTCCCTGGACCCCTGTCATAGTACCATTCTGGTTTGAGTTTGTTCATTTTTTTTAAAATGTTCTCATGTCTTGCTTTTCATTCTGATGAGCATCATCTACAAGATTTAGCAGTCTGGTTTTGAGTTTCCTGTTAAAAAGTATTTCTGTTGGGGACAATCCATGTTTCATGGCCAGGCCCCTCCTGAAGAAGTTCCCAAGCCCCCTTCCCCACCATCAGGGGCCAGGGGCAGGGGCAGTGGGAAGGGGTCCACAGCTGAGAATGGGAAGGGCAAGGGCCATGCCCCCAAGCCTAGACCACCAGCACCTGAGGGAACTAGGTGTGCTACACCAACTGGCACACCCACTCAGCCTGTTCCTGACCCTAGCCCCAGCCCCACCAATGCAACCCCACAGCAGGGGAACCACAGCTATGCACGAGTGGCTGCGGGGTGACCCACAGCTGTGGGGCCTGAACCGTCCACCACTGGCCCTTCCAGCTTGGGCAGCAGGGCCCCCTTTCTGGCACCCCATAGGCATGGGGTGAAGTGCCAACTGCCCAGGTGGGCATCCCTGCATTTTGAGACCTGGGTGCAGGCCCTGGCTTGGGTACTGGGGGCCCCCAAGATTGTGGTGGCCTCCTGCTTTCATGGTAAGAGGTCCTTTTCCTTGCCTCAGAGGCCACTGTACAAAGGCAGCACAGAGGGGGATTGTGGTGGAGGGTGAGTATGTCCCCCTCGAGCCCCTAGAAGAGCTGGGGACCAGAGTGGTCCTAAGCTCTGTCCCACCTTATATCCCCAATTAGGCCTTGATCCCCCATCTCCAAACCCTGGGGAGAGTTATCTCCCTGTTGGTGGCCCTCTTCCTGGGGTGCCAAGACCCCAGCTTCCGCTACATGCGCTTATTCCGTCATCAGGTCATAATCCAGTTGGTGGTGGGAACACAGCTGGAGGTCAAGGGCAGCCTCATAATTACTTTTCAGGGGACCCTATTGAGGACTTTCTATATACTGGGGGAACTGAGGTGCTTCCAGTGCCGTGCCCTTGGGCATTTTCATCATGAGTGCCCCATGGGTCAGCTGGGAAGAGGGTGCACAGGTCCCACTGGCAAAAGGGGTATCCCTACCACCAGCACCCCTCCCCACTTAGGCTCCCCTGGCACCCCAGCCACAACTACCATCCCCCCCATGAGCTCAGGGGACCCCACTCCCCAACCAAGAATGGCAGAGTCCTGGGTAGGGGGGCAGCATCCAGGGGAAGAGAGGGAGAGGGACCCCGCACCCTCGGCTGCCCCCCCACTGTAACTACCCCACCTCCCCAGCCTTGACCTTCTACTGGAGCCTGTCCACCTGAGGATGCCCCATGGCTGAGTGGGTGCAGGTTCCCTCCAAGTGCAAAGCCAAGAGAAAGGCTTGGGCACAGGTGGAGCCCTCTGATGTGATGGTCTGGGGAGCGAGGGGCAGTCCTCTACATCACCCCACCCCCAGGGAAGATTAAATGGGTTATCCCAGTAGAGGAGGCTTTGGGGCTGCTGGACACTCCCAAACAGGAGCCCATGCAGGAAGCCCCTCACTCCACTGGCCAGGGCCTACCCTCTGAGACTATGGGCACTGAGGCTGACCCAGAAGAAGGTCTGAAAGCAGAGCCCTCCCCCTCTGATGACCTGGGGGAGACAGGGGCCCTGGGGCTCACCCTGGTGGGCTCTGACCAGGGAGATCCCCTTTCCCAGGACCCCGAGGCAGACACCAAAACCATCGTGGTGCCTGATGAGTCTCTTCCCTCCCGCTCCCAGAAAAACCTCACCTACAGTCTGTCTGATGGTCCCGCACCGGGGCAGTTGGGTTGGGTCCCCTGATCAACAAGTCAATCTTGTTGGGGACCCTGCACAGACCCCCTGGAAGTCCAGCTCTAGCCCACCATCTTGTCAAGAAGCCCCACCCCCATCCTTACCCCCACCCCTATCCCAAGGGACTGCAGAGCTCTCCCAATCCCAACCAGAGTCCAGGGTCTTAGTGGACCAAGGGATTCAGATGGTGCCTAAGGAGCCCTCTGAGCCCCAGGACCAGGAGAAGGATGCTCAAGAACCAGCAGGCTCCATGGAGCCTGCAAACCTCTCAGTCGAGCAGTCCCCAGGGATGAGCTACTTGCATTTCTTGACCGTGACTACACCCTGTTTATGAATTGCAAATTCTCTGGTAAGAAACCCAAATTCTCTCATTAAAATACCCAAAATAGTGTTCCTCTGCTATTGAAATGAAACACCATTACATATAGGGAGGGCAATTTTTATTGATATATTTGGGCAATGTTGGGCTATTTTATATTGATATGTTTACAAGTATAAAGTAATTTGGAGAGGGGTTGGGGAGTTTTTGGGTAGGTGTAGGGTTTGTGGGGGTGAGGTCTGGGGTGCATGTGGCTGGTGCAGAGGTTTGAGGTTTGTGGCTGGGTATATAGGTGAGGGGTTTGTGGAGGTGGCGTGGGGATGTGGGTGTTGTGGGTGGATTGTGGGGGGACTGTGGGGGGAGCTGTGTGGGGAGGGCTACCCAGGAGGGGTGGGTTCCCTACTCCCCCACAGGGAGCAGCCCCCACTCACAGCACACAGACTACCCCCCCAGCAGGGTTAACAGCTTCCCCACAGGAGCCACATACACCCCCACAGGGTCTTCATGCACCCTACAGGGCCCACATGCATTCCCACATGGCCCCAGCCCCTCCCTGCAGGGTTCCATCCCCCTCCCCTCGCAGGGCCCACAACTCCCCCCTGCAGCAGCAGTGGCCATGGGGCACTCAGAGCCCACTGCAGGCAGAGCCCCCAGTGGCGTGGCATGGCACTGATGGGCTCAAAGCCAGCACTGCTTGTGCTGCCTGTCACAGGATCAGCCTGGCTTGGTGCAGCACCATGTGGGGCCATGCCACTTCAGGTAGCACCAGGGCTGCTCAGGCTGTCACCCATGGCCCTGCACTACTTGTGGTGAGTGCAAGTAGACAGCGCATGGTGGGACCCAGCCTGACACAGCATGGTAGCATGACTTTGCACAGGAGCAGAAGGCACAGCTCCAGGACATGCAGCTCCTGTGCAAAGACATGTTAGCTGCACAGCCCGGGCCGGGCTGGTGGGGCCCGTTTTCCATGAGGCTTAGGTGGTGATGCACCATGGCCTGTTGTAGACACAGAGCACCAGCCATGTATCGCTGCCTGAGCCTCATGGAAAATGCCCCGCTGGCCAAACCTGACCTGACTCAGGCTGTGCAGTTAGCTCGCCTTTACACAGGAGCCATGTGTCTGGGAGCTGCACCTCGTGTTCCTGTGCAAAGGCATGTTAGTGCGCTGCTCTGTGCTGGGCCAGGTTTGGTCCCACCACATGCTTTGAATGGACCCGGCCCAGCCTGCTAGCGCATGTTCAGCATGTTCAGAGCCTGGGTTACACAGCTCCACATTGCTGCTGGCTAAGCCTGCAGCCAGGCCACAGCCATGCTGGCTGCTGCCAATGGCACCACAGGGGGTGGGGGAGCAGTGTGTGGCAGCCTCCACTTCAGCCCCTCCACAAACCCACCCACAGACTGCACATCCTCTCCCACAACTCTCCATACCCTCTGACATCCCCCTGCCATTCCCCATACCCCCCGACACTCCTCCCCTCACCATCCCCATGCCACCCCTCAAACCCACCCACACCCATAGACCCCTCCCCCCCCCTCCTTAATTTACCCATGACAGTGCCTGGGACAGCAGGAGCACCATAGAGACACCCTGGCCAGGAACCAGAGCATCTCTCTGGAGGACTGACTCCCAGGTTACCTGAGAGAATGGTCAGGAACTGTACCCTGCCCCACTTTTTTCACCTAGGTTTTATTTTGGTACCTCGATTTCCAGGTTCCAAATTTTGAGCCTGCACTGCAAATAAGCAATGCAGGAAACATTTTTTATTCCTGGCATGCATCTTGTGGCATCTCAAACTCCTTTGAGACACCACAAAAGGCACATGCAGGCTCGCCTGGATGTGCCCAACTAGCAGAAAATTGCCATTTTAAGGAGTGTTCAGGGCACACACGTAGATGCACACCCTTAATACACCTTAAATTAGGCTAATGTGCATTAAATACACTTGTGTAGACACACCCAAAGTGTTGTGATGCAATCCATAATTGTTTGAAAACTTTAAACTCAAGACAGTTGAACTGAGGTCTGTTATCTGCGCTCACAGTTTGTGGAATCCCATGTCTAGCAAAAATTGATTTGATGCGAGTTATGACATGGTTTGCTATTGTGCTTTTTGAGCAATGCAATTTCAGGATAGTGAGAATAATAATCCAGCACTACAACATATTTTTCCTGCATGTATGAACAAATCAATACCCACTTGATACCACAGAGCTATGGGCTCCTCTATGACCATCATGGGCTCTTTTCTTTGTGCTGTTATGTCTTTAGGCACCTAGAAGATGCTGTAAAGGCTGTACACTGTCATTATTCATGTTGGGCCAATATAGAGTAACCCTTGCTCTCCTGCATTTTTCAGTGCCTAGATTCTCCTCATGTATTCTGTTTAACTTGTCTTTCTTTAACACTGCTGGAGCAACAAGTTGTGAGCCTTTGAACAAAATGCCATCCAGTACCGACAGCTCTTCTTTGAACTGGGAGTAGGGGCTAGGTGTATGTTTTTCAGGCCAACCAGCACAAATAGCTGTTATCACTTTTTGCAATGTGGTGTTCTGAGCAATAGCTTCTGCAATTAGTACCCACATTTTATCGGTGACAAGAATCACTCTTTTAATTAGATTAAAATGTACTGTGTTCGGATCATGAATTCTGTCATTTCCTGTTGTGTCATATGCTCTGGACAGTGTATCTGTAATGTGTAGATGGTTTCCTGGCATGTACTGTATGTCTAGATTATACATTTATAGTTGAAATGGAAGTCTCTGTAATCTGTGTGGCATGTCTGATAAACCTTTCTTTGCTATAGTTACTGAAGTTTTATGATCAGTTTCAGCTATCACAGGCTTCCTGTAGATGAATATATGAAATTTCTTACAGCCACATACCAAAGCTAAACTTTCTTTCTCAATTTGTGCATATAGACATTAGTGAGTGCTCTAGATGCATATGCTACTGGTCTCCAGCTGTCCCCACATTTTTGAAGCAAAGCTGCTCCAATGCCTTCTTTAGAAGCATCTGTTGACAATTTACTGGGTCTTTTAGGGTCATAGTATTTTAGTACTGGAGTTTTCACTATTTTTCCCTTCAAGTTTTTAAATTCATCTTCATGGTCCCATATCCTCTGAGCATTCTTTTGTAGGAGCGATATAAGGTATTTGGTCTTCTTTGCTAAGTTGGGTAGATATTTCCCTACAAAACTGATCATTCCCTTTACACTTCTTCCTTATCTGTAGGGGGTGGCATGTTTGTAATGGCTTTAACTCTTGTAGGATCAATTTGCTCACCTTTATCAGAGAGCTGCTCTCCCAGATGTTATTTCTTTGATCCTGAATTTGCATTTTTGTTTGTTCAGTTTCAAACCTGCTTTATAAGCTCTTTCTAGTGCATTTCTTAGACTCATCGTGTTCTTCTATAGTATTTCCCTGAACTAGTACATCATCCATATAAACCATAGTTCCATCAAGACCTTCAAAAATTTGTTGCACCTTTCTGTGAAATATGTTAGATGCAGAATACTGTCCAAAAGGAAGCCTATGAAAGCAATTCCTTCCAAAGGGTGTATTCAAGGTACATAATCTTAGTGCTATTCTTTTCAAGGGGAACTGGCTAAAACCCAGAAGAGGCATCCAAAGTGGAGAAAGATTTAGCTTCTACCACATTGCCAAAAACCTCTTCCCTGGTGGGAATAGGAAAATGCTGCCTTTTGATGTACTTGTTCATTTGCTTAGGAACTAGACACAGTCTCAAGGATCCATCTGTTTTTTTCTATTATGACAAAGAATGAACGCAAGTAGTTGGTTGCTCTACTTTTTCTATTATGTCCTTGTTAACTAATCTAATTCCTTTTTCAGTTTCTCCCTTAGTACAAGGGGAACATTTCTTGGAGCATGTATAGGGAGAGTATTTGGCTCTCTTAATTCTGTCTTGTACTCAGTTGACAGTTTCCCTATGACTTGAAACACATCATAAAACTCTTCTTCTATGTTCTTGCTTTCTAGTCCCTCAGTGGCATCCATTCTTTTAATCAAACCTAAAGTTTTACATGTTCACAACCCAATAATTGACACTAGCTTTCCTGGGACTGTTACAGACTGAATTTTTACTACATTACCCTTGTGTCTAACATGCAGTGCACATATACCCTTGATTTCAATTATGTTCCCATTTCAGTCTTACTTTCTTATTCTCATAGTACACAGATTTAGTTATAATTTTTTGAATAATCTATTCTGGTATTGCATTGACCTGTTTCCCTGTATCTAATTTAAAGGTTATCATTAGTTCATTGCTTTCCAGGGTGATTGTCCAATCCTCAGAAGAATGAACTTCTTCTTGCATTGGGCCAATGGAGTATTCTTCCTTTCCCTCATTGGATAGAGCATGCAGCTGCTGTTTCTTGTGTGTTGCATCCTGCTCCTTTCTGCAAACTCTTGCAAAGTTATTGAATCTTTTGCATTTGTTGTAGTGCTTACCAAATGCAGGGCATTGCATGGGTTTGTGGTAACCCCCACAGCATCTGCAGTTGAACATTGTTTCTTCAAGCAATTCTCTTTGGCCTCTGCTTGCCTGCTTCATAGTGAGGTCCTCCTTTCTGTATTGTTTGTGTTTTGCCTTAGGTTTTTGCAGTCTTGTAATCCTGTCTAGTTCAGCTTGTTCTGTTTTTTTCCTCCAGCAGCTGCAGCCTGGCACTTATTATCTCAGCCACTTGGCACATTTTAACTGCTTTTTCCAAATTAAGATCAGGATCCTGTAGCACAGCAGTTCCCAAACTCTGACAGATTGCATACCATCAGTTTAAAATGATACAGCCTTAAGTACCACCACCAATTTTTTCATATGCAGTAGCCATATAAAACAATTAAAATTAAAAAAATAATAATTGTGATTAGTTGCAATTTTCATTGCACCGCTAAAAACTCAAAATTATGCACAGAAAAAGTGAAAATTATGCAGGTGCTTTGTATGGTTGGGGGTGGGGCTTGTGTGTGGGGGCGGGATTTTGTGAAGGTGTGGAGGGTGCTCTGTGTGTGTGTGTGTGTGTGTGTGTGTGTGTGTGTGGTGTTTGGAGCCTGGGGAGTGGGAGGGTCACCGCAAGCCCTGGCAAGATGCAGAGTTTACTGTGGGTCAGGAGTGAGGAACAGCAGCCAGGCTGGTGTGGGGGGGAGCTATAGCTTGGGAGTGACAGACAGACAGACAGACAGACAGACACACACACACACACACACAGATGCACATACAGACATACAGGCACACAGACACAGACAGACACATGCATAGACACACACTATGCCAAGAAGGTAAGTCTGTAGGGAGAAGGGCAGGGGGAGAGGGAAGGGGTTGGGGGGCAGATTGAGGCCCCCAAGGTCAGGGAGGGAGTAGGGTAGGGGCTGGGGTGAATGGGACCATGGGGCCATGGCAGGCCATGACATGGAGCCATGGGGGGCTTGTCCAGGGGCACTGGGGTAGGGCGCAGCTCCCTGCTATTGTGAGCACCCCACTGCCTCTGGAGATGTGTGCACCACCATGTGCCTGATGCCACCGGGCAGGCAGGGGACATGGTGCAGTCAAAGTGCAGGAGGCACATGTGCCACTCCCAAAGCAATGGCAATGGGGTGCAGAGCCCAGCCTGCAGTGGCAGCCCAACTCTGCCCTGAGCAAAAATCTGGGGGTTACGTGCCTCCCCTGGGGTGTATGCAGCAGTGGGAGCACCCCCCCATGGCCCTGAATGAGCCACCTGGGCTTTGACCATCCCACCACCTACCTCAGGGCCCCATTCACCCCAGACACTACCCCTGCCCCACTCCTTTCCTCACTGTAGCGGCCTCAATCTTCCCCCTTCCCTCCTACACATCCCTTCCCCCCAACACACTTACCTGATGAGTGCTGCTCCATATGCAGCTGGGATGAACTGTGCTGCATCTGAGTGTCTGTGTATGTATGCTCCTCCTCCCAGCCTTCCACATACTAGTCATAAGTTGTCTGCATATCACTGGTGCTACGTATACCATAGTTTGGGAATCACTACTCTAGAAGTCATTTCCTGAGGCTTGCATCCCTTATACCCAATACTATTTGGTCACTGATCATGAACTCTTTTAGGTCTCCAAAGTTACGTGTCTGGCTCAGCAGTCTAAGGTCTTTGACAAACTCTTCTATTGTCTCACATTGTTCTGCTATCCCATGTAGAAACTATACCATTTAAAGGTTTCATTTTGTTTAGGTATACAATATTCCTCAAACTTTGTAATTACTGTACTGTTTTATGCTGTCTGAAGAAATAGAAAACAACCACAGAATCTTAGAAAAGTAGGGTTGTATGGCAGGGCACTGGTGGTACCTGCCATTTTAAGAACTGGGCCAGGGAGGGGCAGGTGCCTGATGAGGGTGGCCATTTTAAGGCCCAGCTGTCTGAACTGAGGGAAGTTCATGATCAGCCAGCATTGGAGAAACATCTCTCTGCTGAGTTCTGCCAGGAACACCTGGAAGTTAATGGTTAGGCTATGGAGATGGCTTGGAGGCCTCATTGGTCCTGAACATGACCTAAAACTGCACCCTACCAGGGCAGGAAGGCCTGGTGGGGCTATTGGTGGCATGGAAGTCCCCATGTAAATACCAGGAGTGAGCACCTCTCCAGTGTAAGGCAGGTCAGGTCACCTTAACCTTAGTCCCCACCTTCAGGTGGGTTATATAATGCAGAGAAGGCCAGGTAAGCGTCTTGAAGCACTTTAGCCTGCTGGGGTGAGTGATCCCATGGGGCCAGGCATGCTTTGTGAAGCACCTGAACTGGGAATGGGGGAACCCTGAACCCTGTACACAGGCATGCAGCTTAGACCTGACCTGAGGTAACTGACTGGCCCCTGCTGGTGCCGGGGCCCAGAGAGGTGTCAAAAGGGCCAGGGACCCACTGCAAGGGATACCCACAGAGAAAAGAAGCTCAGGGTCCTGACTGGCCTGAGATGGGGCCAGGGCTTAAGGGGGGGCCAAATGTCCCAGAGAGGGGACCACAGCTAATGGGCGAAGGGAATGGCTGAGTTTAGCAGTCTGGGATACCATCTGCGAAGCATGGGCTGCACTGTAGGGGTGGAATGGAGCTGTGGATAGCCCCCTAAATATCAGGGTTCAAAATGGGCAGCCTGCTACCTAATTAACACCTCAATACCATTACATCAAGGTGTGGCAGAAAAGTGAGGTGGGTGACTGGCCCATAGACCGGAGGCAGGCAGCTGCTTGCCTCCGGTGTGAAAGCTTGCCCCTGTCACAGGTTGGAAGGCACCTCAGGAGGTGATCTTGTCCAACCACCTGCTCAAAGTGGGACCATTCCCAACTAGATCATCCCAGCCAAGGCTCTGTCTACCTGGGTCTTAAAAATGTCCAAGGATTTCATAACCTACCTGGGTCCAGTGTTTTACTACCTTCCTACTGAGAAAATTTTTCCTCATATCTAACCTAAGCTTCACCTGCTGCAACTAGAGAACATTGCTCCTTGTTCTGTCATCTGTCACCACTGAGAACAGTTTAGCTCTATCCTCTTTAGAACCACTCTTCAGGTACTTGAAGGCTACTATTAAATCCCCCATCAGTATTCTCCTCTCCAGAATAAATAAGCCCAGTTCCCTCAGTCTCTCCTCAGAAGTCATGTGCCTCTGGCTCCTAATCATTTTCAATGCCCTCTGAGGGACTCTCTCTGATTTTCCCACATCCTTTTTGTAGTGGGGGGCCCAAAACTGGACACAGTACTCCAGATGTTGCCTCACCAGAGCTGAATGGAGGGGAAGAATCACTTCCCTCAATCCGCTGGCAGTGCTCTTACTCACACAGCCCGGTATGCTGTTAGCCTTCTTCTCAACAAGGACACACTGTTGACTCATATTCGACTTACTGTCCACTGTAACCCCCAAGTCCTTTTCTGCAGACCTTTCAATCAGGCAGTCCCAGCCAGTGAATCCCCAGCCTGTACTGGTGCAAACCAGCAGTCATTGCTTGGATTCGGTCTTATTCTTTTCTCACTGAAGTAGTTTTCCACTGATGTAACTCCATTCAGTTCTGTGGTGTTACACCTGGTTTATGCCAGGGTCAGTGAAATGAGTGAAAGTCTGACCTATGTTCTTTGGGGTGCCTGTATATGTGCGGGGTGGTTGCTTCAGTGCACTGTAATTACAACACTTTGGAGCAGACTTGATTCATGGAGTCTGCTGAAGCATGCAAATTAGTGCACTCCAGCAGCCTTCACGTCTTGTATATCAGTATTCCTGTACTTTAAAATGGCAGTGGGAGCACATTAGCTAAAGCTTGTTCAATAAACTTTAGTTAAAGCACACGTGCCATCACTTTGAAGTTCAGGGACACCGATACACGAGACACTGACAGCACTTCAGAGTTCTCTCAGAGACGCTCTAATTAAAGCACCCTTCATGTGTAAAAACAACCTTGATTGCAAGTGTTTTGTGTGTGTTGTGATTTACAAGTATATTGGCATGCACACTGTACACTTCCTGCAGTATCCAAGACCAAATCCAGCTCTCAGTTATATTGGAATTAATCTGAAGTACCTCTGCTGAAGTCAACAGAATTATACTCATTTTACATTTGTATAAATGAAAGTAGTATTGATCTATAATGTATTTACAGTCATAAAATTCCCCCTCATCTCTCTCCAGGGATAGTATTGCTATTTTAACTCCCCAGGAAATTCCATAATCATGATCAGGACCCCAAAATCTATGTAAACTTCAGTATGAATGTCAAATTTTGGATTTAAGTGGACCAAATGTTTGGATTCCTACAAATGTGTCAGCAGCCTCAAGCCTGATGGTAGGGTTTAACATGAAGAAAGAAGCACTGAAATTAGGAATAATTTCCATCCTACTGTTTACTTGCACTATTTTAAAACCCTCCTGGCAGAATTCTGTTTCCCGTCATGCTTCTAAATGGCAGCTTTCTCATCACATACCAAAATGTTTTTGTTTTGGTCTCTATGTTGTGGACACATAATTGTGAACAAGGTCAGCCAGCTATGAACTGACCAGGCACATATCTGAGCACAAGTCCAGGGAAAGGAGGACACTTCCATGGTTTTAGCTCTAATAGCTGACTCACTTAGGAAGCCAGAAACCTAGGTTCTAGGCCCCCACAGCCAGGGAGGGCTTGAAGGAGCAGCATTCTGACTTTGTTTTTTTAACCTCCACACCTAGTTTAAGCATTATGCAGACTCCTCTCCAGCACTCCTGAGCCTGAGCCACTGCTCCTTGAATGTAATAGTCACCGGATAAAATGGATAGAGAACAGTGTAGAAATCCCTGTTCCTTTGCAAAACAATAGTGATCTCATTGGGTATGTCGACACAAGACACTTACTATGCAGTAGCCCCTAATAACAGTGTGCAGTAGCATATTAGCTTGGTTTTTGACCAGCACACCAAACTAATACGCTACTGCACAGTGTTATTAGGCTACTGCACAGCGTTACTAAAAAAACATGTGCTGGTGCTACTGCTCAATAGCATGAGTTAATGTGCATTGAATTAGTGCTTGGTTAACCAAATATTAAACTTAATGTGCAGTAACTAGGGCGCATTAATGAATGTGTAGACATGCCCGCTGAGCAAAACATACTCTATCTGGTTTGCTTTCTCTTCACTCCACAGATCGTCCTCTCATGGCTGCGCAGCAGGCCAGCTTCAAAAGAAGCACTGGAGAAGCCTGAGCTAATGTTTTATCTGTGGTATGGTGGGTGGGCTGCTATGCTAGGGAGGCAGAGAAAGACAGGCTCAAGCCTCTTCTGGTTGTCTAACACCTGTTAATCATAGAAATCATAGGGCACTATACATATGACAGAGCTCTGCTCCGATGCATGCTAATCAGCACACATCAGAGCATACTTAATTAATTGAGTCTGCTGAGAGTTTGCTGGAGCATGCTAATTAATGCACTCCAGCAGTATCTGTGTCACATGTATTCAGTGCCCCCTCTCCCCAATTTTAAAATGGCAGCAGGGGCACTTTAACTAAAGCTTGTAGAATGAGCTTTAGTTAAAGCACCTTCTGCCACCATTTTGAAGCACGAGACTGAATACATGTGATCCTACAGGCGCTTTAATTAGAGTGACTGAGAGCCACTCTAATTAAAGCACCCCCTCTCCACCCCAGAGCACATGTATAGATACCCATAGAAATCATGGGCTTCTGGTTGGCCATAATTTTATGACTTACACAGCTACAATGGGCACATGTATTTAGCTGCATATTTTCCCAGCCAGTGTGTAACCAACTGTTCATGCTTAGTCGATGTGTACACATTTATGTCTCCATGGTACAGGGAAATAGAATCATAACCTGTGCATAAATGCTAAAATGCCACTTACTCAGCTAGAAAGCTTTCATTAGGATGCAAAGTGAAGCACAATTCTGTTGTATGGCACTTCATAGGTATGTAAGTAGACTTTTGTGCCTAAATACAAGTGTACTCCACCCTGCTAAAATCCCTGAAAAACAGTTAATGAAAAAAGATGGTGGGTCCTCCTCCTTCTTTTGTGGCTCAGTCTGAATAAAAGGCAGGCTAAATTCAGACCTTATAGACACACACACTGTGTGTGTGTGTGTGTGTGTAGATAGATAGATAGCTTCATCAGTTGCGGTGATGATGGTGCACTACAAAACTACATGCATTGTTGGATTTTCAGGACTTGAACAGGGTAGAATAAAATCTTACTTAAGTGCCTAAGTATATTTAGATACTTTAGATATGAATGGTAGCATTACAGTGAAGTTGTAGAGGTGATTGTCCAAGAATTATGCAAGAGTCAAGGATTTCCTAGAGTGATACCTATTCAACCAGTTTCATATCACCCAAGAAACCCTTGCCTCTCATGTAAGAAGTGGATAGAATTTAGTTTTATGTTCAATAACATATTTCAATGTACAGATGATATGAAAATATTATAGTGCCCATTACCTCAATCCTGCCTCTGTTCTAGCTCATTCCTCAGCTCTCACATACTGCTCTGTGCTCAAGCAATTCTCCTTTTTTTAAGTTGCACTGGAACAGAAACTCATCATTCTTCCTCTCTACAAACAGATGTGACTGGAGGCTAATCTATATGGTTCTGCTTCTTGCTTCATTGGCAGCAGTGTCCTTCTTGTGTGTCTCCTTCTTTGTTCCCATTTGCTGCACTTTTCTGCTCCGAAGGCTCTTGTTTGTTCACACCATTCATAACCATGCTTGAATGGTTGGTTGTTGTTTGACTTTGAAATATAAGGCTCCTGAAGGCCGATATTCCAAAGCAAGCTCTGGAAATAAATGGAAACAAACAATTCCTAAATTCCCTGAGATATCACTGGGAAAATTAAAAATTATATTTGTAATATAATGAGATAACAGACATTTGTTCCATTAATTCCCCACACATTAGAGACTTTCAGGCCAAATACATGCCTGGTGTTTCACTGTTGTATTGGTGAAGTTATGGACACTGAGTATCATATTTGGTCCTTCCATTCTATTTATCCTGCTTAGGTTCAGCAATAAATATTATGTCAACTGTACTTTCCTGTGCCTTACACCTGTGCATTGAGTCCATGTGGTCTTTTCTGGCTTTGCCGTTGCTTTAAGGAAGAAACAGGCTTGTTAATGAATTGGACATTGGTCAGTATCCCAGGGGGGTCTTGCCTGTCATGTCTTTGCTGGCAAATTAATTTTACTGGGAAGGAAGATGGTCTATCCTGTCCCTCCTGGTATCTTCCTTCAGTCATTCTGGTTGTCCTTCCTGCTCAGGGCTCAGCCTCCCCTACACCCCGTCTAACGCCAACCAAAGACATTGTTGCCTGAGTCACCAGAGTTGGTATTACACGCACTTTGGCACTTGGCCCTTTGGATTTATGACGGTGGGACCAGGATGTTATTTGACCTGATTATTCCCTACCACTCCTTGCCTTATTTATGCATCTTGTTGATCCCAGAATGTCCTGTCCCCTGGAGTCCCTCTCCTGACTCAAGTTTTATCCCTGCCGTGGGTCAGTTGTTCATTGGTCCTTTCCCCATCTGGTCTGGCTGGGATCCAGTCTGTGCTGTGAATATCCAATGTCCATGGAGTCTCTTCCGGTAAGTTATGGAGCCATCTCTGGCTCTGACTATTCAAACAAACCCCTTCCTGGGGCAGCCACTATGTCCGTGCACTGGGGCTGTGTTCAGGATCTGGCCCCTCTGGGCTGGGTGGGGACCTCACTTCTGGTCCTCCCTGCTTATTCCCTGCCAGGCTTTTTATCCTGGCTTTGGGGTTCCAGGCAGCAAATCAGCCCCGGCACACTGCTATAAAGCATGCCCATGCCGACGTGGAAGCCGGTCCTGACTCCTTCTGACTCAGCAGGTTTTTTTTTTCTTTTTCTTTCTTCGCTGTGGCATTCCTGTCCACCATGGTTTCACTTTCACTGCGCTCCATTTCTGGCACGGCATCCTGCTGGCTTCGCTCCTCATCTGACTGAGGTAAGTCTTTTCCACATCAACCAATTCATCCAGGTGGGTGAAGGGGTCACCTGAAAAAACTCTCTACAGCAAAGTCAGACTAAGTCCTTGAAACCTGTGAGACAAAAAGCAAACTGAGCTAAAGCTTTCACAGTACTTCAAAGCAAACCCATACTACTACTTCCATGAGGTGCAGAGAAACTTGGTCAGCCTCAGAGCTGGACAAATATAGTACTGCTAATCAAAAGTTTGTGAACATTCTTATAAATAAAACATGTTTATGGGCTTTTCTTATGTCAGTAGTATTGATGACAATACCTTTGAGGGCAGGGCATTGTGAAGCTCATGTGGTAGCAGTGTAACTGCAATTTTTGGCACTTATGCATAGCTTAAGATTGTATTTCCCCTGTCAAGAAATAGGATCAGCTTGTGCATCCACTTGATATAAGTAAAATGGAAGAAGAAGAAGACCTTCTACCCCTCAGCCTGATACTTAGGGCACATGTCCAGGGAGTGGAAGACCTGGATTCTGGGGAAAGGAGTCTGAACATGTGTCATCTGCTTCCTACTAAGCCAGTAGGCCATGCATCTAATATTTATTGGATAAAAAAGCTAAATAGTTTTAACCTGGTTGAAAGCAGGCTAGAACTTAGGGTCCTCTCCCTTCAAGGGCAGCATCCAGGTAACTAAGCCACCCTCCCTTCAGCTTAATCTTTTCCTGTCCCCACATATCTTCATATCTTGTAGGGAAGATGTAGGCCAGCTTCAGCAAGAGAATACTTTGGGTAATACCTGGCTTGTGGTCTGGTGACTGAAACATTTTTCTGTGAAACAGGAGACATGGTTCAAACTTGTGAGAAGGACCTAGAATGCAGATCTTCTGCTCCTCAGAGAAGTGCCCTAACCATGAGATTATTGGGCTAAAATGCAGGAGGTTCCTCATCTAGCATCTAACCACCTGCTAGTCACTGGTTTGTTGCAGCTAAAGTTTCTGGACTTCTCTGACATTTCATATATGCCTTGGCAATTTTATTCTCCCAGGTAGTTACAGAGCCAGAGTGCAGCTTACTAAGCATAAGTGACATGCAGGGAAAATGTAGTTTTCCTGAATCTGTGACTAAGCACCAAAAGCTGCAGGTATTCAGCTATGTAAGCTTGAAGGGAAATAAGTGTATGGACACAAGGGATTGGTGAACACCATAATGTCTGCTGTACCTATAACCATGACTATTTGTCTGGGTGGACTTTTACCCATAAACAAGAAATATTTGTGAAAAAAGAGCTCTCTAAATACTTAGGTGAACACATATCTCTGAGAGTATCCACACAAATGATTAATTCATGAGGTAGGCACAAGGAACAAATCTGTGAACTTTTCCTTTTGGTAAAGCTGAGGTTATTCAAGCCAACCAGATAACAGTAACAGCCCCTGGTGACATACAGTTGGCTTCCAATTGCATGGCATAAATACGGAACTATGAATACAAAACAGAAATTGCAACCAGTGTGTCAGCTTTAAAAAATGTTCATGCAGGAACTATTCGTTGACATTGACAGATAATATATTATCCCTGATGAAAAATGTGACCTGGTCTAGTTAATCTGTAGTTTTACTGTGTTTGTTTTGTTTATGTTGTAATCCTCATGTTCAGTATTCAGATAGGACTACAGAAAGTTTGCTTTTAGGAGGCACTGAGACCAACTCTTCCAGAGATTCAGATAGTTCAGACAAGGCTTCAATATGCTTCTGATTTTGTGTGTGCTCGTCTGAACTGAAGCTCTAAACCTTTTGAGTTTCATCCCTCATTCCTGAGCCTGGGATGGGAAGAATTATGTTCACATAAGATGTCTTTGTTTGATGAAGGCATATGAATCTGGAGGCAGAGCTGATATTAAGCACAGCAGCAAAAAGCTGCAAGGACATTTCAAGAAAACATTGTCCAAAAAATCCCAAGATGGTAAGTGAAAGTGAATGCCTGCAAGAATCAGCAGCAGTTCTTAATAAGTCCCATCAGGAAAGAGCTGAGGAAAGCTAAAAAAGGTCATTTGTGGAGAACAAGAATAGAAAAGTGTAAGATTGATTCAGTGATAAAAGCTGATTTAATACAACCCCCCCCCCCAATTTACTGTATAAGGAAGTAAGAATTATTCCTTGAAAATGACTCAGTCTCTTCCATATCATGCATGCCAGGTCCTCCTCAGACCTGTACCACTACCCCATGTGGTAATGCCTTTTTCTCCTCTTCACCCATCCCTGCCCATTCTTACTGCCTACTTCTACCAGCCACTCTGCCCACCTCAATCAACTTTTACACATGAACAATTAAAATGCTTCAAAAATCTTTTCCCACTCACAACGTAGTGGAGACATTAGGACAAGTGTTTCTACTCTGAGCAAAAGCTGTCTCCGTGGGTGAAGCCAGGGCTGGGGGTGTGGTGGTGTCATTGCAGCCTGCCTTTTCCTGTGCTCCACATGTGCACTGAGCTCCCAGAACTGGCTGGTCAACATGGGCTCCTACTAGAGGTCTGCCACAGCAGGGAACAATCTGAGTTCCTCAGCTGCTCAGCGTAGGCTCTTACTAAAGCCACTGTTTTCATGTGGCTTCAAGGCCCAGGGAGTGAGAGCCTCCACTGTTCAAACCCCCATCTCCTGCCTCATGCCAAATTTGAAGGCAGGAGAAAAGGAGTGTATGAATAGCAGCGGCTCTCACCCTCCAGGCTTTGGAGCCATGTGAAAGCAATGGCTCCAGCAAAAGCCTGCACCAACCAGGCTCGGCAATTTCCCTGCACTGGCAGAGCTCTGGTAGGAGCCTGCAGTGACCCACTGGAAACCCACAGCTCACTGCATATGGGGTGTCTGCACCCCCTTACTCCTCTCCTCGATCCGCCTATAGTTACCCCAATAGACAAGTTCATCCAGAACTGCAGCCCTTGAGGAAAGCTATCATCTGCTGAAATGGTCCACCTAGGCAAGCCTGTGACTTCTGTCCAACCATTTTCCCTATTCACTCCACTCTTCCGTTAAGAAGTGGCATTGCTCCACATTATTTCAAAGCCCTACCTCATGCATCCCCATTCAATTGCTTCCTTCAAACACTGCCCACTCCTGATAAATCTGAAATTCCCAGTGATGCAGCAGACTTATAATTCTAACCTGTCTGCATTTATCTCACACTTTCACCCAGCATCTCCCCTGCAGCATTAGACTGTAATACTTATCAGGGCTGTATGAAACAGCACCATTCCGCTTTCATTACCCTTTTGATGTTTTGACGGGGCAGTGTTTCATCTCATTTCATTTCAAAAGCACTGTTCCATTTCATTTTGTCAAAACTGTTTTGATGTTTTGATGCTGTTTCACCATTTCACCCATAGGTTATAATGGGGAATCATAAAATGTGGCAGGCAAGCAGATCAGTGGCTCACCCGTACCCCAAGGAGGGCTGCAGGGGCTGTGCCAGACTCCTCCTGGAGGTGCAGGCCCCCAATCTCCTTGCCAAAAAATGACATACTAGTGTTGGGTGCAGCCTGCATCTAGTGCTGGGAAGATCAGTGCTCCCACTAGCCCCAGGAGGCAGCACCTGCCACCTGTCATCCAGCAGTCAGATTGGGGGTCCGACCCCCAGGAGGACTCCGGCACAGCCCTAGCAGCCCTCCTTGGGGTGTGGGCAGGCCCCCAGTCTGTGTGCAGGGTACAGGAGGTGAGTGCTGCCACCTGGGACCAGTGGCAGGACCCACCTCCTCTCATCTGGCAGGGAGATCAGGGGCCTGCCGGGATTCCCCGGGAGGACTTCAGCTCAACCCCCACAGCCCTCCCAGGGGTGCCAGTGGGCCCTAAATCTGCCTGCCAGATGAGAGGAGGACAGTGCTGCTGCTTGTGGCCAGTGGCAGCCAGGGCCATCCCTGGGGGGGGTGGGGGGGAAATCGGGGCAACCGCCCTGGGCCCCATGCTTTGCGGGGGCCCCGTGGACCTGGGCAGAGTGGCCCAGGCTTTGTGTCCAGCCACTTGCTACCCTCCCTTTGCCACCACTGCTGCTAATGGTGGCAGTGGTGGTGGCTTCTTCACATCCAGGGCACATGGGATTGGGGTGGGGGCAGATCCCCACACAAACTGATTTGCCTCAGGCCCCAAACCCTCCTTGGGTCACCTCTGGCAGCAGCCATTGGTGGCGGCAGAATGGGGGTGTAGTGCTGGTGGCAGCGCAGAGTCACCACGGCCACTCCGCCTGGCTCTGCGGGGCCCCCCGAAGTGCAAAGGCTGGCGTGGTTGCCCCAATTCACTCCTCCCTAGGGATGGCCCTGGCTTTCACTGGCCCCAGGCAGCAGAACCAGCCTCCTTTCATCTAGCAGGCAGATTGGGGGCCTGTTGGCACCCCAGGAGGGCTTCAGGAGCTGTGCAAGAGTCCTCCCAGGGGTGCAGGCCCCTGATCTGCCTGCTGGATGAGAGGAGGCAGGTGCTGCCACCTGGGGCCAGCAGCAGCACCGATCTTCCCAGTGCTGGGTGCAGGCTGTGCCCAGTGCTTGTCTGTCATCTGGCAGGCAGATTGGGGGTGTGCGCCCCTGGGAGAAGTCTGGCATAGCTCCTACAGCCCTGCTGGGGCTGCTGGTGAGCCTCCAATCTGCTTGCTGGATGACAGGAGGCAGTTGCTGCCGGCTGGGACTGGTGCTAAATCCAGTAAGCCTGGCTTTGAAACTCAAAACATTTAGAAACTTCTGAAATGTTTCAGGTTCCCTTGTTTTATTTTGAAGCTGTTTTGAAGGCTTTTGTTTCATTTTGATTTTGCTGTTTTGAGCTTGAAACACATCCTAATACTTATCCCCTTCCACTTAGTTCAGTGAGAGCCTGAGGAGTACTTTCAGTCTCCATCCTGGATACCCATATTGCCTCAGCCCTTACACTCCTCACCCACAAACATAGCTTCTGCTGGAGCCTGAGCATGGGCATGAGTGAGCACTCTATTACCAACTTTGCAGTCAGTGATTTTCTCTGGTTCAGGTTTCACCTTTTCTCTCTCCTTTTTGTCACCTCACCAAAAACCACTGTTGCTCTTCCTGACTTCCAAGGCACCTGTTCATCAACAATATCCTGGGTCCTTTCATATCAGGCTTTACTCTATCCATAACATGGAAAGCACTTTCCTTGTATACTGATACTCAGACTCAGGTCCCTTGCCTTATTTAACCAGCTTGACCCTTCTGCTGTAACTGATGCCTGACTGTGCTATGATCCTTGCAGTTTGTACATACTATGGTATCAGTGAGTCCTGGAACTGCAAGACTGGATTGCACTATGCCTACCCACATCCAATGATATTCTCCAAACTTAGAAGTTTTCTGATGGGCTTGTTCCCAGCAGCCATTCATTCCTAGGTCCACTGGAGACCATAGGCTTGAGAGTGGGCACAGTAGGATGAACATGGAATAGCTGCACTGGTACATTTCTGGGTTTGGAAAGTGTCTGGGGGTGTGAGTAGGATATGGGCAGAGCTGCTCAGTGCTGGGACATGCTGTTACTGCAGTGCAAACAAATCATCTTTTGTGAATTAATTTCCCTCTGCTACTTATCTGTCTGTGCCTTGCCACAGCCAACAAGGCTCTGTGTTTGGTGTCTGTCCCTCATTGATTTACCTCATCTCACATTGGCTTATCAATTGACAATACAGCCTCAGTTTTGGTACTCGTGGAACCCAATTTCCTGTTGCCCCTCCCTCTTAATCTGCCCTAAACATGTCCCTTGAATGGAGGCAGAAGGTAGGAAAGGGTGGTATGTTAGAGACTGACTGGTTCAGACAGTTCTAAGCATTTGCTGGCAACAACTTTGAAGGCAGGGTAGATTTGCATTTTATAGACTAACCAAGTATATGTATATTTATAGCACAAGCTTTTGTGAGCTGAAGCTCACCTCATCAGATACTGTCAACTTGCTTTTTCAGATGCTGTGAATAGAATGGAAGAAAGTATGATGGAAAGACTTTATATAGATGATAAAAGGGACAGGGGGAGGGGATGCTGCTAAGTGAGGTAGTAAGTTGGTTGGGTTGATTAGATCAAGAGAGATGAACAAGGCTGTTAACACCCAAAGGGACACCACAGTATACAATGAATTCAGGTCATGGGAGAAGAATCCATAGTCTCTGAGAACATGGTTAATATAATACAGTTCCTTCAAACACTCTCCAGTCCTTGGAAATCTAAAAGATCCAGCTATGAAGCAGCTTTATAGACCCAGGCTGTCTGTACTTGGATGAATGTCCATGCCAGCATATACACATGCACACAACGTTATTTTCCAAGCTCACTTTATTTAATTAATAAGTGACACAGAACAAGCAATAATTGTTTACTATACTATATTAAATCGTACAATTTTTTCACTTGCAGAACTTGCTGATATTATGCATCTTTCCAATGGAAATTTGTGGGTGATGACAAGACAATCCAACAAACTGCATCTGCTTACAAAAATGAGACTTTGTTCAACTGAACACTAAATCTTTGACAAATTAGTCAGGGCTTTGGTGACGTACATGTTGAACCAATATGACAGTTTTATATGGATTATGATTATTAATGTTTTTGAAAAATAGGGAGTGAGAGCCAGAAATCCAGCTCTGAGACAGGGAGACCACCAGCATAGGCTAGTGCTTCTCAGGAAGGCTTCTTACATTCACTGTCTACAATTTTTTTGCACTCAGAGCATATGCAACATTTTAATTTTCAGTTAGTGTACTAGGGTCCTTAATTTCTGAGCCAAGAGGTTATGCCTTGACCTCAGAGATGCATGCTTTCACAACACAGTCAAGTAGCACTGGCTCAATGGTGTTTTTTCAAAAGTCTGATTTGGCCTTAGAAACATTCCACACTGTTCACTCACTTCAGCCTGAACCGATTATATTTACAAAGCGTAAGCACTCTTTTGAGCCTCAGAACACATCTCCCAACTACCACTGCTGCCAACACATAAATTGCAAGACAGTACAGGCCGTATCCTGCCTCTCTGTCTATAAATATTAAATCCATTAAGTCTCACTACAATAGTAGCTTTACAGGGATGCTTCCCAGTAAGACCACTGAATTTGGATAGAAAAAACTTGATTAAAACTTCATTTTTTAATCCTCCTGCTTAAAACCCGGGAGTTTTGCTATAACAAGGCCTTCATTGAAACATGCTGTTAGCCAGAGAAAAGCACCAGTGCAGTTTTATGCTCCCAGATTACAGCCTCCAAGCGGTGGCCTCACATCCCATGCAGATGCATGGGACCTGATTTTCCCTTATCTCACAAAACTTTGATGCTAATATCACTCCCGACTTCATACTCTAGTGAATTATGCCTGATTTACAATAACATGAGAAATCAGACTCAGGCATCCCCTTGGCCAGGTTGTCTCCTGGTGTAAATTAGTGTAATTTTGTGAAAGCCACGGTTTTCTTTTCTTGCTTTTAAATAATAGTAGGAAAGTGATTGATTTAATGGCAAATGGGGTCACTTCAAATGCAGGAATAAGCTACTGAAGAAAATTGCCTGAGTGTAATGGTCTGGCACACAGTGGGAGCACATTTCTCAGGAGGAAAGGGAAAGTTGGAGAGAAGGGGCTGCCTGTTAGGCAGGGGGCTCAGAGGGTCTCTGAAGCTAGGAGCTGAGTCCATGAGCTCACTACTTGGACAGGAGTGGTCAAAGCAGTGCCCCTAAGGGTCATGGTTCAGTCTGGGAGGCAGGAGGAAATTGTGTTTTGGTGTCAGAAAGGCTTAGTGTAGTCAAGATAAATACAAAGACAGCCCTGCTATCTCTCCAGTACCATCTTACAGCCTGGAACAGCAGCTGAAATAGGAATTGTGCCTTAGCCCTGGTTCAGTGGAAAAGAATCTATTTGAGTTAAATGGGAGTCATCTCCTTGACATCAGCAGGGTGAAGCATTGAACAGGTAAGGCTGATGCTGGTGCTGGTGAAGTTGTCCAGCCCATTAGGACTATTACAGGATTCTGTGCTCACCTAGTTCGGAGGATTTCTTATTTCATGCTTTCATTAGGTAAGCAAGTATCCTTCTCTACACAACTGGAAATTCAGACAAATGGCAGAGCTTCCGAGTGTTGGCCTCTAACATGCCTGAATAAGCCAAACTTTGTGAAACCACCCCCCACAAAAGCTTTGTATAAGGTTCAATGCCCTTTTGCTTCTCCTAGAAACCACTAGAGTAGATGCAGTACCCTCTACCCTCTGTGCTTGATCAACTTTCCTGGCCAGCATGAAACATAGGTAGGACAAGTCTCTGATCCTCTCAATACCATCTCATATCACCCACAGGCTATAAGGACCATGCCCAATTTCTGGGCAAAGGCCTTCAGCTGCTAGGCTCCTTTATATGTACAGGAACAGTATACCCATGACCCTCTCCATTTTTACTTTTTTTTTTTTTTAAGCTATTAATTTTGCTCTAGCAATTTTTTTTTATTTCTTTCCCCTTAACCTTTTAACCTTTTACCCTTGCTCACTCTGAGTTTGGAGAAGTGAGCTGTGTGTATCAAACTGGCCCTTCCCTGGAATGTAATTGTCCAAGGAAAATATACCTCTGGGCTAGCTTCCAACATCACCAATGCAATGTTATCTGCTTCACAATTTAACTTAAAGGGGATGATCAAAACATAGCATTAGCAACTTCATTAAAAAACAAATAGTACTTTCCTCATTTGCTGATATTGCAAATGCTTGTAATACCTGTGGACTTTATTCAGTCTGGCCTCCTAAGGGATATGAAGATTGGCTATTATGTCAGTCAGAAGCATCAGGAAGTGCCAAGTTCTCAGAGACTGCTGAAGACCAAATCAGAACACAGGAGAACAGAAAAAGCAAGTAGAAAAACAACATGCTGTCCTCAAATATGAAACATGATGAAACTTTAATGCCTAGATACAGACATTCAAAAAGCCTGAGGCAGAACTGATCTAACATTTTTTTGTAAGCAGCTTAGTTTAGATCAGTGACAAACAGAAAACTCATTTGCCTTTTGGTGGTGGGCGGGACAGGAGGGAGTGGGGGAAGGGGAGAGGACAAATCTTAGACTGGGTTCCTTCATTTTAAAACCAGTCTGTGTGTGCTGAACTTCTGTTCTGTTATGGGTATAGGCCAGTTTCTGATCACTTATACCAGTAAAAGTATAATGTGTACCAGGCTTTTGTACCCTTTTGCTGTTGAGTCCTTCTGAGTGATAGCAAAGAGGTGAATAAGTTTTGAAATAGAAACAATGAGTACTTTACAGACATAGTCTTATCAAGCATGTAGCACCACAGCCCAGTATTTGATTGGTGTCTGAAATGGCATTTGTTTGAGCTTCGCTTAGGCTGTAACAGATTTCAGCAGTCAGATGACAAGACTATAAAGCAGGGGTGGGCAAAATACAGCCTGCGGGCCAGATCTGGCTCACAGAGGGGCTTTGTCCAGGCCATGGTGGTTCCCTCAGTCCTGCCTGGCCCAGGCGCCATCCCACTGTGATGCACCCTGCTCCCCCTGGGCATGCAGTAGGGCTACGGTGGTTCCACAGGTGGACTGCCTTTCTAGGCAGCCCAGGCAGTGGCATCTCCTTCCCACTGTCACCACCCCTGGCCCCAGCCCTACAATATTGGCAGGGACCTATGTGCAGCCCAGACCTACCTGATGCCTGCTGTGGACTTGCCTGCTCATGCTGAACAGCTGCAGCAACAGCAGTGATGGCTGGGCAGAAGTGTGCTTGGTGCGGGTGAAAAGTAGCCTCTCCTCTTTACTGCTGCCCAGTGTTTCCTGCAGCACCTGCCCAGATCCCACACTCGGCTTCCCCATACCCAATCACACACCGTACCCACCCACACCCCCTCAACCCTCCCCACATGCACCCCCCCCACCCACACACACCTGTGGACCTCTGGGGGGGAGCCCTGCTCACTGCTACCCACACGCACCCCACCACACACCTCCCCCCCACACCTTCAGCCACCTTCCCCCTCTTCACAAACCCCATACCCACCCACACATCCCCACAAACACCCCCAAGTCCCCATACCTGCCCACCCACATCCACACACACACACATACCCTCACACCCTCCCCCAGACCCCACATACATCCACAGCCCTCCACAAACCCCATACCTGCCTCACCCCTCCACACCCCCACAATATACAAGAGTAAGACTGCATTTTGAGCTATTATGCAATTACCTCTATGTACACAATGCAAACAAACAATTCAGGAAAAAATATCTTTTAAAAATAAAATTCAAATATGTTACTGTGGATGTTTGATTTTTAGTACATAATTTGTTTTTTTTCTAGTCTGAAAATGGTGACCAAGGGGTGGGGATACCCTTGCAGCCCTTGACAGCTCACCAAAACTCATTAAATGGCCCTCCAGCTGAAATAAATGCCCACCCCTGCTATAAGGTAATGGCTAAGTTGCAAATGGTCATTATGGGGGAGCGGCATAGGGACTGATGAGACCTGTGTGGGGACTAAACACAAAGTTCCTGCTACTGGAAGAGTCATCCTGTCCCAACAATGGCAGCAAGGAAGAGGGAATGAAGGTCCATTTATCTTTTTGCTCAGTAGCTGTGCCTGATTCCATCGCAGATCTGTGTCCAACCAGAACACAGGGCTCAGTGTTACATTATGCAGTTTTGCTCTGCATGAGGCAACTGACATTTTCAGATGATTTCTGACAGCTTCATGTTCTTTCCTTTATAGATTTTCAAGACCAGATGCAAGATTTTCTACAAAGAAGAGTACAAATCAATCAGCTAAACTGGTTTTTAACAGAAAGTATTTTAAAAAACCCACTTTATCTCCATTTCAAAGGCATTTTTCACAGTGAAATAATAAGGGAAAATAGGTGTTTGGATGATATGTGTCTCTTGGGATTTGGAGAAGACCTATTGTGAAATCATCCAGTTATTTAAACTGAGCTTTTTCAGAGCACACACAGCCTAAATGCACAACAGCACAATCTTTACAGGCAGGTCTGAATTTTTATCAGTGTTGAGGAAGAAACAGTTTTCCCATCTTCTGAGAGCCTTTGAGAATTTGATTTTTTTTTTCCATCCTAAATTGAGGAAAAGGTTGAAATCTTTAGAAGTTATATAGATCAATCATAAAACAATGAATCAAGCCAATAACAATTTTTGAAATATTTTATTACAGTATTAATGTTTTAATCATTTAAAGCTATTTTAATATATATAAACTAAGCATTGAATCTTCAGATTCAGATTTGGCCAAATTGAATCAGAGACAGTGATCTGAATCAACAAATCAAATCACCATTCCCGATTCAGGCCGAATCCAAATTGAATACAACCTGTTTCACACACTCCTACCAGCTATACACTTTGCTGCCAGTCTCAGGGGCCACTCATGCATTTCAGACTGACTTAGCCTTCAATTTGATGAATAAATACTGTTGGCTAGTCTAGATCTACAGTTTTTCACTCGCTTTCTGATTTGTGGAACAATTGATTTTTTTCTTAGCCCCCGGCCTGCCCGCCACAGAAATGGAGACGGACCAATAAGGGACCCTATTAAGACCTTTTCCTTCCTCTACCCAGCACTGGGGTCAGGTATAATAACAGCCCCTTCACTCTTCTGAGTTCTGAGATTGTTTCTGCTCAAAGTCCTGACCCTCCTCCATGACCTTTATATGCAGCACTGCTCAAAGCAGGCAGAGTTGGGGCAGCTCCCCATTTGACACTTTCTGCAAAATGTGAAGAAGATACTCAATGCCCAATAGCTTGACAAACAGCTCTCCCAACTATACATAAATCCTTGCCTTGTATACATTTCCTCGACTATCATGGCCACAAAAACACTCCAACCCCAGTAGCATAACTAGAATGGGTAAATGGGGCAGACTTTCAACCCACAAGGTGGGTAAGATCATACTTCTCACTTCTACTCTCTGGCAGCATTTTTCCCAGGGCACAAAACTTTCTAATTATACTTCTGTCCAGTTTTCCTGTATCTGCATCTAATGATCAGTTTGTTTTTTTTAAAAGCATGTCTCTTCTGTGCTGATGAGTGGCGCCAACTTTTCCTTTGCTATGAAGCCTACAGAACTCAAGGATGGGCTGCTACTAAGTAAAGACTATTGCCTGGCATGCTGATGAGTATTGTCTCCTTATTTACTTGTACACCTGTTTGTCTGGCTGTATTTACCTGTTATTTCTTATTTTAGACTCTAAGTTCTTTAGGGTAAGGACCATCTCCTTCTGTTTGCATAGAACCGAGAACAGTGGCTGGGGCTGCTGAGTGCTGTGGCAATATAAATAAATACATGAGCCATTTTGTCACACTACCAGCACTGACATAAGTGATATTTGTTGCACTATCAGCCCCTTGAAAACAGTCTACAGCTGTGCCATGACAGAAGTGCATGGTTGCAGAATGCTTTAGAAGTGCCCAATCACATGACAAATTTAATGAGGGTCCAAGTGAAGGTGCTCCAAAGTGGAATGCCTTCATTAACTTCATTTGTCCCTGCATGCAAGCAGGGCTGGGCTGATGCAGCCCAGTCCCACTCCTGGCTCTATCTGAAGGATGGGAGGGGGAGAAGGCAGAGGAAGGAGCTCCAGTTTCAGATTTGCCCAGTCTGTGTTGGATGGGGGGGCAGGTGGATTGGAGCTCCTCTCAAGGTGGGGGGCTCCAATCTACCTGTCCTTTCTCCAGCACAGGCTGGGCAAACCCCAGACTGGAGCTCCCTCCCCTGCCTTTTCCCCCTACCATCCTGCAGAGAGCACCAGAGCTGGAAGTGGGGGTGGGGGTGGATAGGGAAGAGAGGCTGCAGACACTCTTTCCACTGGATTGGCTACAAAGTAGAGCTCAATTCCCCGCCCCCCATCACTACCTCACCAAACAGGGGGTCGCTGTAACTCATGCTGCCTTCTGTGAAGCACCATGAGTTACAGTGGGGAGCTATGTCAGTGCCCTACCAGTAACTCGAAACCTTAATGATGACATTTACAACATTAGGGCAGAATAAGTTACCAAGTGCATGGAGTGTGTGACAGGCCTATCTGTCCCTCTGGCAGTGCAAAACATATGAGATTGCATTAAGATTTTACAACAGACTGTGAGCTAGATGAAGATGGAGTGTGAATTACTTTCAGTATCTGCTAGAGATGAAGTAAAATTCTTATGGAGTGCTGGAGTGTGCTGCTGACAGCCTTGTAAGCAATGTGAAAAGGTGATGAATGCAAAATACGTTCCCCTTAACTTTTGATTTCCAGTTGTCACAGAGTATCTGTTCCTTCAAGTGGATTAGGGCACATCTTCTGTTCTGACAGGTCCAGTACCTCCCAAGTGAGACAAATCAATGAGGGCCAAGGTGACTATTAAAGCCACAGGTGATGTAGATGGGGTGCTTCTTTGTGAGGAAGTAGGTTTATTTCCTAATATAAATAGGAAGGGTACGGCTTAGGTTTAGGAGTACAATATAAAAGTCCTGGGTAGCTAATCTACAGAACGGAAACCTGTAGGGAGTAGATGAATTTTTGCAAGGTCCTTGGTTAGGAGGAACTGACAACCAATGTGCTGGATTCATTTAATATAAAAGAAAAAGACAGAGAAGAGAGACTGACATGTATTCTGGTTATAGTTTCACTCCTTCCTGGGCTGAGAGGGCAGTAGAGTTTTTAAGCTTTTGTTAACTGAGAGACGTCTTGAAAAAAATTAAACAGTTGAAGAGGAAGGGTTTTTTTCATTCATTGTCTTCTTCTAGAATACAGGATTGGTAAACCTTGGTGGGCAGTTATCCCAGGGTTGGGGTGTGAAAAGGAAATGGTACTTGCATTGGAATTAGGAGAAACTGGACTACCAAATCTGTTTCTGGTGTTCCAAGCACTTGGGGAAATAAATGGCTGCAAAGGGCTTTCCAGAGGGTCCCTGGCACTGTTTATTTACCATCTGGTGAAATGAGATCTCACTCATGAATGCTGTCTACTTCAGTTAGTCTATACAGTGCATTTCTGCCTCAGCTTCTGCCTGACTTCAGACTAACATGGCTAACTACCTCTCTGCTACTAGGGAAAAGATCCAACTGGACACATATTTGCCATTAGGTTGCACAACTATTTAGGAAACAAGAGATTGGGCATTCCTGGTTGGGATGGGTTATCTGATTGCTGGCATCCTGTTATTTTCCTCACTGTATCTCCAAACTTCTTCCTGGGTTCTGGGACATGTCTACCATATGTAGTAGAATCTACCCAAATGACCACATTCACTTGAACATTTGCCTGTTCCTATATGTAGCAGAGACTGGGACACAGCCTCTGCTAGACCCCCATGGGAGTGGCGATGCCAGCAGAAAACTCACCTAGTGGGGTCTGGGTGAGCTGCACTTCCCCAGCACACCAAAGGAGGGCTCCAGGGAAAAACTCACCTGATGGTGTCTGGGCAAGCTGTGCTGCCCTGGCATGCCACAGGAGAGCTCCGGGGAGGGGAAACTCACCTGGCAGGCCATGCTTCCCTGGTGTACCGGAGAAGAGTTCTGGGGGAAAATTGGAGCAGTGTGTCAGCTCCGGGGTTGGGGGAACACGTGTCCTCAGGAGCCAGCGCTGATTGGCCTGGAGGAACCCCAGGCAGTTTAAAAGGGGAAGAGAGGCTTAGCAGTCCCAGGAACAAAGGTGGTGGAGCAAGATTGGGGTAAGACCTGCAGCTTCAGAGACACAGCCAATTGAACCCTCATGAGACACCAAGATATAATAATCACAACCAAACAACTGACCTGACCCATCAAGTGAGATAAGTGACAGAAGACAGTGGGGTAGTGGTGGGTGGCCCCCAAAAGCAGGTGGTCCAGGGACATTTAGAGGGAGTGCCCCAGGAAAAGGTTGCCAAGCCCATCAGGGAAGAGGGCAAGGACAGACCATGGAGACAGGATTACGCCCAAGGGACTCTAAGATAGCCCAGACAAAGGAGGAGTTTCTCTGGACTAACTGGGCAAATAGTCCCCAGGTTTCCACCAGCTACAGGGAGCTAAGTAGGACTTTCAAACCCAGGATTCAGAGTTTTATTTGCCTTCCAGAATACATACTATAGGCAACGAGGTGGGAGCCTGTTCCTTTGGTTTTTTTTTTTTTAATGTAGTGCTCCCAGGCAACGGAGGGATAGCAGGGCAAAGTAAGATCCCTTGTGCATATAAGCTACATTTAAGTGGGTCCTAATACATACCCCTGGACCCTATAGAGAGCTGCTTAGTTAAGGGTCTTGGAGACCAGTGGAAAGAGGCTTCATCACATAAGATCTGCAAACTCAAGGGGAAGAAAGGTGATAGCAGACTAGACAGGAACATCTAAATCAGAACAGAAAGACCTATCTAGGAGGGATAGATATTAGGGCTGTGCGAGGCTTCGGACAGAGCTTCGGATCCAGACAAGCTTTGGACGCTTCAGGGTCTGAAGCAGCACATCCGGGTCGAAGCGCTGCCTCTTTCAGCTTTCTGAAGTGTTCGGCGCTCCCGAAGCGCTTCGGAGCTGCCTCGGCGATCCGGCCATAGGGTATAATGGGGAAGCAATAAAATATCTATAACTTCGTTGCTTTCTGTCCGATTTGGATGAAATTTTTAGGGATGGTAGACTCTGAAGAGAGGATGAAGTCTGCCAAATTTCAAGAAGATCGGTGCAGGGATTTGGGGGAACAGCACCCCAAATTTCTGAAAGCAAAACTCATGTCACGTCTAGGTGTTACAACAAAGCGGGGTGAAAACTGTAGGGGTGGTAGCCCTTACTGAGGCCACAAAGCCTGCCAAGTTTCAAGAAGATTGGTGCAGGGGTTTGAGGGGAACTGCCCCTCAAGCTGCAGACAAGAAAAACTGGTGCCATGGGTGCTTGTGAGACTGACCGTCTCTGGCTTGGAGCGGGGACGGGAGACACTGCTGCTGGCCGGGCTGCTAAGCTGCTGTGTTACCAGTTACCAATCAATCAATCATGATTCACCCAGGGACCAGGGACTGATCAAGGACCTGGCTACCACATAACGACTTAAGGAGCAGCAATTAGCACCTACAAAACCAGGCTAAGGAGAGGAAAGAATCAATACAGACAATCAACTGCCTGAAGACAGAGACAGTCTTGGCACGAGTTTTGTCTGTCAGCAGTTCAGGGTGCAGGGCCCCAGAACCCTACTGCACCGATCTCCTCGACAGCTGGCAGGTGTCACAGTAGGGGCCACCACCCCTGCAGCTGTCACCCTGCTGCACCCTAACACATGCAGTGTCACCCATGGCACGAGTTTTGCTTGTCCGCAGCTTGAGGTGGAGTTCCCCCAAACCCCTGCACCTATCTCCTTGAAACTTAGCAGGCTCTGTGGCCTCAGGAAGAGCTGCCACCCCTGCAGTTTTGACC